>NW_006921902.1:780248-794168 GCF_000298275.1 Orycteropus afer afer | reverse complement strand
TTTTCCATTTGAGTAAGGCTGGGTTTACTCAGATGTACAAAGCATAAATCTAGGAAAATTGGAAATTGTCAAAAATGAAATGGTATGCATAAATACAGATATCCTAGGCATTAGTGAGCTGAAATGGACTGATTTTGGTCATTTTTAATCAATAATATGGTCTACTCTGTTAGGAATGAAAAATTGAAGAAAAAAGGTGTGGTATTCATTATTACAAAAAAATGTTTCAAGATCTATCTGAAGTACAATGCTTTCAGTGATACGATAATATCCATACATCTACAAGGAAGACCAGATAATACTATTAGTCAAATTTACACACTAGCCACCAAAGCCAAAGGTGAGGAAGCTGAAGATTTTTACCAATTTCTGCAGTCCGAAACTGACTGACCATGCGATCAAAATATTTAATTAACACTGGTGATTGGAATGCAAAAGATGGAAAAAAAAGAAGAATCACCAATAGTTGGAAAATTTGGCCTTGGTGATAGAAATAATGCTGGAGATTGCAAAATAGAATTTTGCAAGAGCAATGACTTATTCATTGAAAATATCTTTCTTCAAAAACACAAACAGTAACTATACCCATGGACTTCACCAGATGGTGTACACATGAATCAGATTGACTATATCTGTGGTAGGAGTTGATGGAGAAGCTCATTATGTTCAGCTAAAACAAGGCCAGGAGCTGATTGTGGAACAGACCATCAACTGCTCTTATACAAGTTCAAGTTAAAGTTGAAGACAATCAAAATAAGTACATGAGAGCAAAATATGACCTTGACTATGTTGTTGTTGTTGTTATGTGCCGTCGAGTCAGCCCTGACTCATAGCGACCCCTCCTTGGGTTTCCGAGGCAGTATCACTACGGAAGTAGGATTGCCCAACCTTCCTTCCGAGGAGTGGCTGGTGGGTTTGAATCGCCAGCCTTCTGGTTAGCAGTCAAGTGCCTTAGCCACTATGCTACCAGAGCTCCCTTGACTATATCCCTCCTGAATTTAGAGACCATTTAAAAAATAGATTTGATGCATTATAACATCAATGACCATAAACCAAAGGAATGGTGAGATGGCATCAAAGACATTATCCATGAAGAAAGCAAAAGGTCATTAAAAAGACAGGAAAAGAAGGAAAAACTAAAATGGATGTCAGAAAAGACTCTGAAACTTGCCCCTGAGCAGAGAGTAGCTAAAGCAAATGGAAGAAATGACAAGACAAAAAAGCTGAACAAAAGCTTTCAAATAGCAGCTCAAGAAAACAGTCAAATTATTATAATGCAATGTACAAAGACCTGGAGTTAGAAAACCAAAAGGGAAGAACATGCTTGGCATTTCTCAAGCAGAAAGAACTGAAGAAAAAAATGAAGCCTCTAGATGCAATAGTGAAAGGTTTTATAGGCAGTATAATGAATTATGCAGGAAACATCAAAATAAGATGGAATGTTCAGAGTCAATGTACCAGAAAGAAGTGATTGATCTCCATCCATTTCAGGAAGTGGCATATGAACAAGAACCCATGGTATTGAAGGAAGAAGTAAAAGGAAGGTGCACTGAAGGAACTGACAAAAAACAAGGATCCAGGAATTGATGGGATACCCAATGAAATGTTTCAGCAAATGGATGCACCTCTGGAGACACTTACTTGTCTATGCCGAGAGATTTGGAAGACAGCGATCTGGCCAACAGACTGAAAGAGATCCATATTTGTACCCATTCCAAAAAAAGGTGATCCCACAGAATATGGAAATTATCAAACAATATCACTAATAGCACATGGAAGTAAAATCTTACTGAAGATATTTCAAAAACAGTTGCAGCAGTATTTTGACAGAGAACTTCCAGAAATTCAAGCTGGATTCAGAAGAGGATGTGGAATGAGAGATATCATTGCTGAGTTCATATGGATCTTGGCTGAAAGCAAAGTATATCAGAAAGATGTTTATTTGTGTTTCATTGATTATGCAAAAACATTCAATTGTGTGGATCACAACAAATTATGGGTAACTTTGGGAAGAATGGGAATTCCAGAACACTTGATTGTACTCATGAGAAACCTGTATATAGACCATGCACACGTACACAAGCACTGCCGTCAGATCCAACTCATAGCAATTCTTCCCTGGGTTTCTGAGGTAGTATCACTATGGAAGTAGATCGCCCAACCTTCCTTCTGAGGAGTGGCTGGTGAGTTTGAACAGCCAGGCTTCTGGTTAGCAGTCAAATGTCTCCTGTACATAGACCAGGAGGGTGTTATTCAAACAGAACAAGGGGATATTGCATGGTTTAAAATCAAGAAAGGAGTGTGTCAGGGTTGTATCCTTTCACCATTCTTACTCAATCTGTATGCTGAATAAATAATCCAAAAACCTGGACTATATGAAGAAGAACATGGCATCAGGATTAGAGGAAGGCTCATTAATAACCTGCAATATGCAGATGACACAACTTTGCTTGCTGAAAGTGAGGATAACTTGAAGCACTTACTGATGAAGATTGAAGACTACAGTCTACAGTATGGATTACCCAACATCACAATAAATGGAAAAAAGATAGAAGTTGTCAAAGACTTATTACTTGGTTTTGCAATCAATACCAATGGAAACATCCAACAAGACATCAGAGGATGTATTGCACTGGCAAATCTTCTGTAAAAGACCTCTTTGAAGTGCTAAAGAGAAAAGATGTCTCCTTGAAGACTGTTTTTGTTGTTGTTATGTACCATTCAGTCAGATCCAACTCATAGCCTCGTTGGGTTACTGAGGTGGTATCGCTATGGGAGTAGATTGCCCAACATTCCTTCTGAAGAGTGGCTGGTGGGCTTGAAGACTAAGTTGCACCAAACCCAAGACATGGTATTTTCAATTGCCTCTTATGCATGTGATAGCTGGACAATGAACAAGAAATACGAAAGAAGAGTTGATGCTTTTGAGTTGTGGTGGTGGAGAAGAATATTGAAAGCATCATGGACTGCTAAAAGAACTAACAAATCTGTGAGGGAAGAAGTGCAGCCAGAATGCTCCTTGGAAGTGAGAATGGCCAGACTTTGTCTCACCTACTTTGGTCATGTTGTCAGAGGCGATCATTCCCTGAAGAAGGATATCATGTTTGGTAAAGTGGAGGATCAATGAAAAAGGGGAAGGCCCTCAACAAGATGGATTGACACAGTGGCTGCAACAAAGGGCTCAGGTATAACAAAGATCATGGGGCTGGCACAGAATTGGGCAGTGTTTCTTTCTGTTGTATACAAGGTCGCTATGAGTTGGAGATGACTCAACATCATCTAACAACAACAACAAAAATACCATCACTTACATCCTTGGAATGAATTCCATCTGATTAGAATGTATTGTTTATTATTATTATTCTGTTAAAATTTTTGCATCTGTATTCATGAGGGATATTGATTCCTTTTTCATGGGATCTTTGCCTGATTTTCTTATCAGGTTTATGCTGGCTTCATAGGATAGATTAGAGAAGATTCCTTTTCTATGTTCTGGGATAGATTGAATAGAATTGGTGTAAATTCTCTAAATATTTGGTACAAGTCTCCACTGGATTCATCAGAGCCAGTACTCTTTTGTTATTTCTGGGAGTATTTATTTATTTAAGATGTCTTCTTTTTTTTTTTTTCCTTTTTGTTATGGATCTATATAGGGTTTTTTTTTTTTTTCCTTTTTCCTCTCTGTTTGCTTAGGTAGGGAGTGTATTTCTAAAAATTTGTCTATATTTTTCTAGGTCATCAGATTGGATAGAGTACAATTTTTCATAATGGAACATTATGATTTTTTTTTTAATCTCAGTTGATTCCATTTTAATGCCCACCATCATTTCTTATTTTGGTTATTCGCATCTTCTCATTTTTTTTTCCTTTCATTTGTCAATTTCATCAGTGTTTTTCCAATTTTCTTGGACCTCTCATAGAACCAACTTCTAGTCTTGTTGATCCTATTGTTTTTCTGTTTGTATTCCATTTATTTCTGCTCTGACCTTTATTATTTTCTTCCTTCTGGTGACTGTAGCCTTTTTTTGCTTCTTATTTTCAAGCTGTAGGATTAAGCTACTGATTTTGACTGTTACTTCTTTTTTGATGTGTGCATTTATTTCTATGTATGAACACTCCTTTCAGCATTACTTTTACTCTCCCAAAGGTTTTGATATTTTCATTATAATTTGATTCTAACAAGTTTTTAATTTTATATATTTTTTATTCTGTTAGCCACTAGTTTTTCAATAAGATGTTATTTATTTATCTTTGCTCTTTCTGTTATTGATTTCTAGTTTTATAGCTTTATCATCAAAGAAGATGCTTTGCAATATTTTGATTGTTCTGAATTTATTGAAACTTAGTTTGTGGCCTAAAATATGGTCTATTCAGGATAATGATCCATGTGTGTTTAAAAATGTATACTGTGCTGCTGTTGGATAGTGTGTTCTGCGTGTGTCTGAAGTCAAATTGGTTGATGGTGTATTGAGATCTTCTGTATTATTTATTGTTTACTTTCTTTCTAATTATTCTGTCCATCACTGAAAGTAGTATTTTAAAGTATTCTAGTATTATTGCAGAACTGTGTATTTCTCTTTTCAGTTTTGTGAGAGTTTGTTTTATGTATTTTAGAGCCCTTTCATTGGGTGTGTAAATATTTATTATGGTTATACCCTCTTGGTTTATTGACCCTTTAATCATTAAATAATGCCCCTTTTGTATCTTATAATGGATTTTCACTTGAATTCTATTAATCAGGAATTATTATTGCCACTCCTGCTCTCTTTTGGTTACTGTTTGCTTGATATATTATTTCCATCCTTTTATTTTTAATGTATTTATTTCTTTGTATCTGAGGGATGTCTATTGTAGGCAACATATTTTTTGTTCATGGTTTTTTATCCACTCCTTCACTCTAGCATTTGACCAGTGCATATAAACCATTTATATTCAGTGTCACTATCAATATTGATAGATATGAAGTTACTGATGGAATTTTGTTATACCATTTGTTTGTGGTGTTAGTAGTTTCTTTGTTTTGTTTAATTTTCTGTGCTGATTTCTTTTTGTTTATGGATTTTATTTTTGTATCCTTTGTTGTTACTGATTTTGTGTTTATTAAGTCTTTTTTAATTTTCTTCTTTATTTTGTAGGGTAGATTTATTTTTTTTGTGGTTACTTTGAAATTTACGCTTATCTTCCTAAGTTTAAAACAGTCTGTTATATCTTCATATTGCCTTGATTTCTTCTCCTTATGGAAGTTTTATAGCTACACCATTTATGTCCCCTTTTTGTTTTGAAGTTTTTCCCTATATTCAGTTTTGCAGGTTTATTTTACTTTTGAGAATATTTTATCTGGGTTTGTACCTGGGTGATCCTGTCACATATCTTAATCTAAGTTTGTTTTCTTATGTTGCTGTTTCTCTGTCTGAAGGACTCTCTTTAATATTTTTTGTACGGTTGTGGTAGTTCAGTTATTGTGTCAACTTGGCTGGGCCTGATTGAATGGCTGGGCAGCTGGATGTAGTATTCCCCAAGATGAGAATGGTAATCAACTCCATGGTAGAATCTATTGTGAGCAGCTGAGTAGCTGCCTTAGGGAATGTGGTCTGCTTCCTATATATAAGCAGAAGCCTTGGGGAATGGTCTCCAGCTTATGGGATGATTGGAACCTACATGGAGCCATGTCATTGTTCAGCAGCCTGCTATGCTCTGCCGACCCTGGGACTTACAATGGATTTAAATTAATGGCCTGCCATGTGATTTGCTAACATTGGGACTGTGCCTTTTTATTTGTTGACCTTGGGCTTGTTAGCCTCAGCAGCCAGTAGCTTTCACCAGCCCTTAAAAGCTTGGGACTGTGAACTTGGACTTAAAGCCTCCCAATTGTAAGAATAAACTCCTGTTTGCTAAGGCTATCCCATTTGTGGTATATTCTTGTCAGAGCAGTACTAGGTAACCAGAACAAGGGTCATTCTGCTTTTTGTAAATTCCCTGAATTTCTGTCTATTTTGGAATGTCCTACTTCAACATGTTGTTGTTGTTGTTGTTATGTGCCTTCGAGTCAAAGCCGACTCATAGCGACCCCTCCTTGGGTTTCCGAGGCAGTATCACTACGGAAGTAGGATTGCCCAACCTTCCTTCCGAGGAGTGGCTGGTGGGTTTGAACCACCAGCTGTCTGGTTAGCAGGCAAGTGTATTTGAAATACACTTTATCTGGATATATGATTCTTCATAACTCTTTTTTTTTTTTTTTCCTTCTTCAGCTTTTTACATATGTTATTCCACTGTCTTCTTGCCTATTTGGTTTCTGCTGAGAAATCAATGCTTAGTCTCATTTTGCCCCTTCTAAGGTAATATTTTGTATTTTATGAGTTGCGTTCAGAATTCGTTTTTTGTCTTTGGTATTGGAAATTTTTTTTATAATATGTGTTGGTGACTTTCTTTTGGCACCTATCTTATATAGGGTCATTGAGTTACTTGGATGGACACTTTCTCATCTCTCATAATATTAAGGAAGTTTTCCATCAATAAACCTTCAAAAATTCTCTCTCTCTTTTTTTTTTTTTTTTCGTCCTTGTCTTCTGGGATTCCAATTATGCATACATTCTTCCTCTTGATAGTGACCCAAATAACTTTTAGGCTTTCTTCATTTTTTAAAAATTCTTTTTTTCTGATTGTTCCTGAAACAGATTAGTATCAAGGGACTTGTTCTTTCTTTCACTGATTTTTTCATCCATTGATTTAATGCTAGGAGCTCTGGTAGTGTAGTGCCTAAGGCACTTGATTGCTAACCAGAAGGCTGGTGGTTCAAACCCACCAGCCACTCTTTGGAAGGAAGATTGGGCAATCTTCTGCAGTGATACTGCCTCGGAAACCCAAGGAAGGGTTGCTATGAGTTGGGTCAATTCGATGGCACATAACAACAACAACAACATTTCTGATATTTTATTGTTATTCTCCTGGATTTCTACTGGTTATTTTTGTATGGTTTCTAAATGTCAATTTATTTTGTCATTTTGGTTTTGTATTGTGTTCTTGAATTCTTCTATGATTTTATTTGTGTTTCCTTGCTCTCTTTAAGGATCTTGTATAATCCTTTTGAATTACTTACCAGGCAATTCTATTACCATTTCTTCCTCAGGAGAGTTTTCTGCCCTTTCATTTTGCTCACTTATTTGAGTCTTCTTATCTTATTTCTTCATACAATTTGCTGAATGTTTGCTTTATGCAGATTTATAAAAAATATATCTGGGCCTTTGTTTCTCTTTCTCTTTAGAATATCATACTTCCTTTGTATTATTTTAATAGTTTTGTGGTTCTGGTCTATGCATGACTTTGGTGCTATCTTTTGGCTGGACATGATTCCCATGATTTCAGGTATAGTGCAAGTCCTCTGGGGTTAGTCTTGTATGTCTTCCCTTTCTGGATTGAGCGGAGGTGCAGGAGCAGGTTCTTTCACTGATTTTGGGAGATGAGTGTTATGTTATCAGGGTCCTCCACAGCCCTTGTGGGACCAAGGGTCCCACAAGCACCATGTTGGTATTAGCAATTAGTGCATTCTCTGGAGATCAGGGCAGGATGTCTCTGTATCCACTGAAAGGGAGTGTTACTTAAATGGATAGGGTTGGCCTACTGTGCATGCATGAATTGGCATCTCAATGGGTGGTGTGGTATCAAGAGGTTTCAGTGCAAGTGCAGACAGTTTAGAAGAATGTTTTGATGTGGAATATCTGATGTTGCTGCTGGATGGAGATTGAATGAGGCCTCTAGAATTTCCTGCTTGATGTTTGACAGAGGTGCAGACGGCAGCTGTAAGGATTGAATATCATTGCTTGTGAAGTGATTTGTCTGTCTGTTTACCTTGGCATAGGTAATGTTCTCACCTGTCTCTCTTTAGGTGCTATGTGTGCACCAATGACTGCCAGGTGATTGGGGTGAGGGTGTCAGGATCTCCAGTCACTGGGTAGGTCTTTTGGAAACTCACAGCACTGGTTGATGGCAGCAGAAGTGAGAGTAGGGGTAATGTCATGTCTTTAGTCACTAGTCTGTTGGTGGGAGCATATGTTGCTGATCACTGGGGACATAGTGGTGCAAGGGTGATCTAAGTGAGCATGCACCTTTGGTTGCAGGTCTGACAGCATGGGGGTGTGCACCATGGAATGTGCAGTGGCAGAAATGAGCTTCTGTTCTCAAGTCTGACATAGCACAAGTGTGTGCCATAGGTCACCAGGCTGGGAGGAGGGATTTATTGCTGGTCCCCAGGAGGGTGGGAGTGAGGAGAGGAGAGGAGTGTGTTTCTCCAGTCTCTGGAATGGGGACTGGGGCACTCCTTATAGTGTTCAGCCAATGACCAGGATCCTAATCCAATCAAATATGAGAAATCCAATTGGGTGGGGGGATCTCTAGGTTCCACTCCAAGGATTCTTCACTTTGCCAGTGTTACTAATCCAAATGATCCTGTCCTTATTTTATGGGTCCCTCCCTGCTCTATGGTTGCTTGGATCCCTAGGGCTCTCATCCATCTTCTTGCCCATTCCCTCCTTAGATCCAGTTCATATTCTGATCACCTTGCTTCACTCTGAGTTTGTCTTCTCAGTATCTCTGTCTCCTATTGGGGATTCTGTGCCATTGCCTTCCTATTATCCTGACCTGGGAATGATGCTTTCCTTGTCTCAAAATAGCCATGTTACACCAGGCCAGCTGGTAAGGTGCCTACAGTCTATACACCTCCTTGTTCGCTTTTTCATTCAGTTGCTCCTTCCTTTAATGTTCCATCTAATTCTTTATCCTTCCATTTGCTGCTCTGAGTTCCCATATTACCATCTGTATCAGTATCATTTGTGTTCTTGGGTCTTTACTACAAGGAAATGGAAAGACACAACATTGGGTTGTCTCCACTAACCTTATTTTAATATTAATTTTATTGATTACTAGTAAGAAATAGCATTTCTCTATGTGTTTTTTAACTATGTAAGCTTGCTTTTCTGTGAATTTCATATGTATATATATATATAATTTACAAGTTACAGTTTTATTTTTTCTCTTTTTTAAGTTGTTTTTAATATAGACACTTACTTTTATTTTTCTTTTAGTGACTGTTACAAACATTATTTCTAGCTTGTAGCTTTGCTTTTTGTTAATTTTGTCTAAAGTATATTGCCAATGGGAGTACATGGGTGGTATGGGTGGTACAAATGTTTAAATTGTTTGGCTCCTAACCCAAAGGACAGTAGTTAGAGTCCACCTAGAAGTGCTTTGGAAGAATGGCCTGGTGATCTATTTCTGAAAGATTGAAAACCCTTTGGAATGCAGGTCCACATTGTCGAACATGGGGTCACATAAATAAGAATAGACTTGAAAGCAACTGATATATTGATCACATGGAATTTCACATTAAATTTAAGTTAAACTAATCCATAATTTTATTTAATTTTAAAATACTTCTCTATTAAATAATAGTTTCAAAATACCTGGTTCTTCTTCCAGATTTCCTATTTTTGGTCCATACATTCAACAATACCACACTATTTAAATTATTATAACTTTAAGAATTTTTTGATATGTGGTAGTATACTTATCCCTTCTCTTTCTATTTGATAGGATTGCCTTGTCTATTTCTTTTTTTTTTTTTTTTACTATTTTATTTTAGAAATAATGTTTTAAATTCTACAATATAGTCTTTTTATATTTTGATTGGAATTTCATTCCATTTAAAGATGAAATTAGGAGAGATAGAGACATGGTAGTATTCTGGTAACATATTCTGAATGATCCCTATACAACAGATACCAAGAAAAAACAAGTAAAACATATACATATAAGTATCCTAGATCTCTGAGCATCAAATGAAAATATAAACAATTAGATTCATGCTGATTTGAAAGAGTGATGGAGCAATGACAGTGGCTAAGCAAAGAGAAGGTGGGGGCTGATGAGGAATGGCCCTTTAGAGACACAGAAGGCATCATACATGAGCAAAGAGAAACCAACTTTATGTAATCCAAACTGGGACAGAGACAGAGTGCACAGATCTGCGTGGAATCAAGGGGAGCAGAATACATGCTGGATCTGAGACAGGAATGAACATGAAAATGGGTGCCCAGTAGCACAGACAATCACAGAGTGAAGTTGGTGGTGTTGTTATGTGCCATTGTTATTTGTTAGGACCAGACTCATAGCAACCCCTCCTTGAGTTTGTGAGGTGGTATCACTATGGAAGTAGATTGCCCAACCTTCCTTCTGTGGAGTGTCTGGTGGGTTTGAACCACCAGCCTTTGGGTTATCAGTAAGTGCCTTAGGCACCATGCTACCAGAGCTCCCAATTATCGATAATAAATCAGAATAATGACCACATTTACTGAGCAAAGGGAAAGAACTATACAATCATACTAATTGATGCAGAAAAGGCATTTTATAAGGTCCAACATCCATTCCTAAGAAAAATGCTCAGCAAAATAAGAATAGAAGCAATAATCCTCAACATAATTTAATGTATATAGGCAAAAGCTCTGGTAGCAATTCCATTTAAAATATCTACCAACAATATAAAATACTTGGGAATAAACCTTACCAGAGGCACAAAAAGTCTATACAAAGAAAACCATGAAACACTACTACAAGAATCTAAAAGAGATCTACATATATGGAAGAATGTACCATGCTCATGGATAAAAAATATTAAACAACATGAAAATTTCAGTACTATCTAAAGCAATCTATAGATACAATACAATCCTAATCCAGAAACCATCAACATTCTTTACTTACATGGAAACACAAATCACTAATTTTATATAGAAAGACAAGAGACATTGGGGTTAGCAAAGCACTCCTGAAGAAGAACAAAGTAGGGGGTCTCACACTCCCTGACCTCAAAACCTACTATACAGCCACAGTAGTCAAAACATCCTGGTATTGGTACAATGACAGACACATAGACCAGTGGAATAGAATTGAGAATCCAGAAACAGCTCCATCACCCTATGGATAGCTGATCTTTGACAAAGGACTGTAATCCATTAAATATGTTAAAGCAGTCTCTTTAACAATTGGTCCTGGCAAAAGTGGA
This sequence comes from Orycteropus afer afer, assembly GCF_000298275.1. Taxonomy (NCBI): domain Eukaryota; kingdom Metazoa; phylum Chordata; class Mammalia; order Tubulidentata; family Orycteropodidae; genus Orycteropus; species Orycteropus afer. Next base: position 783,115 of record NW_006921902.1, on the reverse strand, counting down.
TATTCATTTAACACAAAAAAAAAAAAAAAAAAGTGACACAAGATCTACACCTTACACCATATACAAAAACTAACTCAAGATGAACCAAATACCTAAAAGTAAAACCTGAAACTATAAAGATCATCAAAGAAAAAATAAAGACAACTTAGGTGTTCTAATTTATGGCATAAATAGACTATCAAACATGACCCTAAATGCATGAACAGTAGAAGATAAACTACATGACTCAGATCTTCTAAAATTAAATTTTTATGCACATGAAAAGACTTCTCCAAAAGAGTAGAAAGAGAACCTACAAATTGGGAAAAAATATATATATATATATATATATATATATATATATATATATATATATATTTGCCAACAACATAACTAACTAGGGATTTATCTCTAAAATTTATAGAAAACTTCAATAACTCACCATCAAAAGACCGATAATCTAATTAATAACTGAGCAGAGGACATGGACAGACACAAAGGAGATATTCAGGTGAAAATTGTTAGACTCAGGTCTTGAAGGGAGTGTTGGTGTGAGGAAGCTGCCACTGACACAATAATGCAAAATCAAAAGGAAAGTTTATTAGCTAGCTCGAGCTAGGGTCTCAGCTTACACCGGCACAGTGGCTTGGGCAAAAGACCCCATGCTCTCCTACTATTACTTTTTTATAGAAAAATATAGGGTGGAGCAACACCAAGGCAAAGGGATACAAATGATTGGTTGTTGCTAGGGGGTAGAGAAGGCGGGGAGGGGGTTTGAGGTAAAGCCTTGAGGCGTGGGGTACATGCTGGAATCTGGAGGGGAGATAAAGCCCTGAGACATGTTGGAGCCAGGTAAAGCTCTGAGGTGTGGGGGGACGTGCTGGAATCCAGAGGGGAGATAAAGCCCTGAGACGTGTTGGAGCCAGGTAAAGCTCTGAGGCATGGGGCGATGTGCTGGAATCCAGAGGGGAGATAAAGCCCTGAGACGTGTTAGAATCCGTGGCACTAAAGACTTCTGGTTAAAGCGTTACCTGGGGGCCATTACCTGGAGGCCATTAGGACTCAGACCTCACATTCCTTAGGGCTCAGACCTCACATTCCCCCATTTTTCTTGTTACTCATATGAGGAATCTTCATCCCCTGTTACAGGAGATAGAGACTGATATTGTTGTCTCAGGGCCATGAGTTGTGCAGTATTAACTCGATCTTTCACAAATGATATAAGCTTATTTATGATGCAGGGGCCAAAAGTTAATATAATTATAAGGATTATGAAGGGTCCTAAGAGGGCAAATATCAAGGTAGTCAACCATGGGGAGTTATTAAACCAAGATTAGAACAATCCTTCCTGAGTTTCAAGCTCCTTTTTTCTTAGGGCAAGTCCTTCTCGTAACCTGGCCATAGATTCACGAACTATTCCCGTATGATCGGCATACAAACAGCACTCCTTCCCTAGAGCTGCACACACTCCCCCTTGTTGGAGAAACAGAAGATCCAACCCCCGCCGGTTCTGCAACGATACTTCAAATAGCGAGGTTAAAGATTTCTCTAAATGGGAGATAGAGGCTTCTATTCTTTCAAGGTCCTCATCTATAGCTGCTCTTAGGGAAGTCATGCCTTGATTCTGCAAAGTTAATGAAGCCACTCCTAAACTGGCCCCTGCTAAGCCAAATAGAGTGGCTAAAGTAAAAGCTGAAGTTACTGGTTCCCTTTTTACTCTATTTGTCCAGCCCCAGTGTACATACATCTCTTCCTCTGGGTGGTAAAGAATTTGGGGTAAAACAGTTACTAGTACACAATAATCTGAGGACTGATTAAGTACTTTCAAGTTTAAACAAGGTAAAAGTCCAGCTCTTGAGCAAAGCCACTAACCCCCTTCCCTGGAAATGACCCAGTTAAAGGACAGGTTTATTTCTGTATATGAGGCACAATGTTCTTGAGCGTTGGGCGGTTTCCCCATGCATAAGCCCTTTCCTGTTATACGTTGTAGGGTAACTCCTACCTTATGGTCTTTCCAGGAGCAATTCTTTGGGTTCAGGTCATGCGAATAGCTGAAAAAGGTATTAATGCCTATTGCTTCATAAAATGGAGGGTTTACGTCGTAACAAAGCCAACATGCTTGAGTCAGGTTAGGACTAGTACGGTTAAGTGTTTGCTAGCATTAAATTCCAAAGAGGGTCTATGTTCTGAGGATTGGCTTGGACCCTCGGAGTTGTATGGGGGATATTTAGTGTAATATCAGGGGTTACAGTGCTTGATTCTTTCAACGTTTTTCTCGTGGGGGGTAGGGTTCCTTTTTACTGGGGGTTTAACACTTCATTTGGACCTACCGACCCAGCATCTAAGGGCTCTATTTCCTGTAAAATGGTTATCACCCCAGATGGGTGAGGGTATGAATAAACCTGAATGCCCCAACTGAGCCCTGACTTCCACTTGGTTAATTCCTTTTTTCCTTGTTCAGTGAATGTAACTTTTATCTGCTCGTCCCCTTCTTCATTTGAAGTTTGGTCTGTACATCTCGCTGGGCTGCTGGCAAAGGAGAATTTTACGTAATCATTGGCGTTTACCTCCCACTTCCAGTTCCTATCATTAGAAGTTACACAACTCCGACTTTTGCAGTAACACCAAGGGAGCCCCCCACATTGCGGGATATTTATTTTATACCCCAGGCAAGCATAAAAACCCATAGATCTGATATGGCATCTGGCCCACCCACATTCTGTAGCTTTTCCAAGGGAAAAAAACAAATCAGGCCACCATAAGTTAAGGGGGGTGGTAGAGTTAGTAGAGTTCAAAATTTCATGGGTTCATCCATCGCAAATTTGCCAAGTAACCTTGAAAGGTTGATGAACAGTTGTGCTGGTTCCAAGGCGGCAGAGGCTTAAGGC
>NW_006921902.1:778308-779665 GCF_000298275.1 Orycteropus afer afer | reverse complement strand
GGTTCTGTTCATTCTTTCTACCTGCCCCGAACTCTGAGGGTTATATTCACAATGTAGTTTCCAATTTACCCCCAGAGTCGAGGCTAAGCCCTTGATAACTTTACTAACAAAAGCTGGTCCATTGTCTGATCCTAACGTCCTAGGCATTCCATATCTGGGTACTATCTCTTCTAAAATTTTCTTGGCTACTATTACTGCCGTTTCCCCTTTAGTAGGGTAAGCTTCCACCCATCCCGAGAAAGTATCTACTAAAACTAACAGATATTTATATCCATATTTACCTGGTTTAACTTCAGTGAAATCTATTTCCCAATGACGGCCCGGCTCCCTCCCCCTTACCCTCATACTTGCATGTGTGTTCTTCCTCTTCCCTATTTTCATGACCTGACAGGCCTGGCACTGGTCTACCACACTCTGAGCTGCTTGCTTCTGATGGTGTATACGGACCTGCCCTTTGTCCAGTAACTCCAACATTTTCCGTTCCCCTAAGTGAGTCACTTGGTGGAGGTGTGTGAGAAGATGCCGCCCCAATTCTCCTGGGAGAATCATTTTCTCTCCGAGTCCATATACCATCCATTCTGATCTTTTTCTATTTGTGGTGATTTTTCAGCCACTGTATGTCTTGTTTAGAGTAGTTGGGAGTAGGGGGCAGGGGTTCCATTTGCGGGCAAGGTAAATCAGTTACTAAAGTTCCTACCATTTGGAGGGCAGCTCTCTTAGCCGCCTGGTCCGCTGCTCGGTTGCCTCTTGCTTCAGGGGAGTGTCCCTTCTGATGTCCTGGGATGTGAAGCACCACTACCATTTGCGGCTGGGTCACAGCTGACAGTAAATGGAGGATCTCTGTCTGGTTCTTTATTTGTCTTCCTTCTGTGGTTCTGAACCCACGCTCCTGGTAGATGGCACCATGTATATGAAGAGCCGCATACGTGTACCGGCTGTCAGTATACACCGTTAGCCTCTTCCCTCTGCCTTTTCCAATGCTTCTGCCAGGGCAATAAGTTCAGCTTTCTGAGCAGAAGTTCCTGGCGGTAAAGCATCAGCCCAAATAATTTCTTCCTGGCTGTCTACCACTGCAGCCCCCGCATACCTTAGTTCATCCTGTACGAAACTGCTTCCATCCGTGAACCAGATGAGGTCACTGTTCACCAACGGACAGTCTCACAAGTCCTTTCTGACCGTATTTACCTCTGCAAGTATTTCTGAGCAGTCGTGCAGAGGTTTATCTAGGTCAGGGTTAGGTAGCAGGGTGATGGGATTTAAAACTGTTGGGGCTAAGAATTGTACCCTTGGAGTGTCAAGTAATAGGCTCTGATAATGAGTTAATCTGGCATTGGTTATCCATTTCCCCGGAGGCTGT
>NW_006921902.1:776294-777983 GCF_000298275.1 Orycteropus afer afer | reverse complement strand
TTTTGTGGCAAAATCTAGAATGCACAGACGGCAACAACCTACTGTTCCTAAGAATTCTCTTATCTGCCTCGAGCTTGTGGGTCGGGGAATCTGTAGGATAGTCTGTTTCATGGCTTCAGTGAGCCACCTCTGCCCAGCTCTCAACTTATACCCCAAGTATGTGATTTCTGGCTTAGCTATCTGAGCTTTCTTGGCACTAGCTCGATATCCGAGCTCTCCTAGAGTGGTGAGCAGTTTCCTGGTTGCTTCAAGGCACCCAGCCTGGTCAGGGGCTGCTATTAACAAGTCATCCACATATTGTAGTAAAGTTACTTGCGGGTTTTGACCCCAGTACTCATGTAAGTCATCACTCAAGGCCTCATTGAACAAAGTGGGTGATTGCTTGATCCCTTGGACTAAACTTGTCCAGGTCAGCTGGCTGAGGACTTTATCCGTTTCGTCAAACCATTCGAAGGCAAAAATGTCTTGGCTCTGCGGGGCTAGGGGCAGGCTAAAGAAGACATCATTCAAGTCCAAGGTAGTATAACACACATGATTTGGAGGAAGATTGCTGAGCAGCGTGTAAGGGTTAGGGACTGTGGGATGTATGTCTTCAACCAGGTGATTTAACTCTCTCAGATCCTGCACCGGTCGGTATTCTCCCCCTGGTTTCTTTACTGGTAAGAGAGGTGTATTCCATGCAGACCGGCACCTCTTTAGTACGCCTTCCCATAACAGCCACTGGATATGGGGTTGTATGCCTTCCCGGGCTTCCCTGGGCATGGGATACTGTCGGACTCTTACCGGTATGGCAGAGGGTTTTAAGTCCACAATGATGGACGGTCGGTGTTTCACCAACCCAATTCCTCCAGTCTCTGCCCAGGCTTGGGGAAACTCTTCCAGCCATGGAGCCATATCCATTAAGCCTGTACGTTGGTCTTCTACACCTTTATACAGGTGGTATTCATCATGTAAGGCAATTGTTAGAACCTGCAGAGGAGAGCCTTCCCCATCGGTAACCTGGACACCGTTTTTATGGAAGAATATATGTGCTTGAGCTTTGGACAATAAGTCCCTTCCTAACAGTGGTGCAGGGCAGTCAGGTACAACTAAGAATGAATGGGACACCTGTTTGGTTCCCAGGTTCACTTGTCGCTGCATTGTCCAATGATACTGCTTTGCCCCTGTTGCCCCCTGGACCAGGCTAGTTTTTGAAGAAATCTTTCCCTCCTTCTTATTGAGGACTGAGTACTGAGCCCCTGTATCTACCAGGAACTCTACTGGCTTCCCCTCCACCTTCAAGGTTACCCAAGACTCAGGGAGGGGTTCTGAGTCCCGTCTCCCCTAGTCACTGTCCTTGCCTGTCACCAATGTTCTAACAGAAGCAGGCTTTTCATATTTTTTGTTCTCTTTCTTTGGGCATTCATTCTTCCAGTGTCCAGTTCCTTAGCAAAATGTCCATTGGTTCGGGGCCAGGGGTGTGTCTTGGCGGGGCCTGTTATGTTGGTCTGGTCTCCTTCCTCTCCCTCTCCCTATGTCTCTCCAAGTTCCAGCAAAGAAAATCTTTGCTAACTCCTTCTGATTTTGTTTATTCTCTTTATCTTGGAATTCTCTTTCCTCCCTCCATATTCTTTCCTCCCTTTCTTCTGGGTTTTCTCTAGTATTATACACCTTTTCTGCTACTTTAATTAAGTCCTGTAGGGTCTGCTC
>NW_006921902.1:772123-775822 GCF_000298275.1 Orycteropus afer afer | reverse complement strand
GTAAACAATATAGAATCTAACAAATTAATTAAGCTTTGGGGGTTTTCAGAAAAGGGGGCATTCTGCGCCTTCCAGTTATACAGGTCTGACATTGAAAATGGCCAGTACTGCCAGGTTGTGCTTCCGTCCTCACGAGGCGGGCCTATCACTCTGAGGGGCAGCACCTGGACAGTGGATGAGGGGGCTTCAGTCTCTGGGGAGCCCCTCTGGAGTGGGCAGAGACCGGAGGGTGGGCCCGTAATGGTGGGTGGCGCACTTGGGGCACTCGCTCCACTTCCTTCCGATACTTTTGGAGTCTGGGGAGGGTGGGAAGGTGGTGTGGGGGCATAGGGAGGTGGAGATATGCCACTTTCTAGATCTATCAGATCAGGGTGAGTTTGGGAATCAGACAAAACCAGTGGAACGGCTGCTCGGGACTCAGGTCATCTCAGTTTCTCCTTTTCGCTAGTCCCGAGTGAGGATGTTAACACCTTAACAGAGAGATTTGGAAGAAAAGGTTTTAGCCATGGAGGAGGGTTAGTCACCATATCTTGCCACACTAAAATGTAAGGACATTGGTCCGGGTGCCCACGGGGGCTTGGCACTTGGACTTGGTTGAATACGGCTGCAATCACCTTTCCAGCCAATGAGCCTTCCAGAGGCCATCCTACCTTAAGAGAGGGCCATTCTGAAGAGCAAAAAGTTATTAGTTTATTTTTCTTAATTATCACAGACAAATTAAATCCTCTGGCTTTAAACTCTGTAAAATGTTCAAACACCAGGGACAGAGGGGTAGTCTGTCCATGTCCCATTTCAACCTCTTTTGAGAAAACACCGAACAAATAAAAGACAAGTGGCCACACAACAAGAGACACTAAAGCAGACAACACAAATATCCGACACCCAGAAGAGATCTCGTTCCAGTACCACAGATTGGAGGTGCCTCTGCCCCTCCCCTGAAGGGGGCTGCTCTTACCAAAAAGCACCCACAGCCTGCCTGATGGTTGGGGAAGGTCTCCTTCCCCAACTCCTCCATTGTGTCCGCCGTTTTCCCAATCCAGCGTGTCTGCCGGTTTTCCAACCTTTCCAGATAGGCCAGTATCCTTACGCAAAGGATGTGTCTGGTCCTGCCGGACCCTGAACTTTTCTCTACCGCAGGCAACTTCATTCGTTCTGAACTTTTCCCTTCCCAGCCAACACACCAAATGTTAGACTCAGGTCTTGAAGGGAGTGTCAGCACGAGGAAGCTGCCACTGACATGATAATGCAAAAGCAAAAGGAAAGTTTATTAGTTAGCTCGAGCTAGGGTCTCAGCTTACACCAGTACAGCGGCTTGGGCAAAAGACCCCGTGCTCTCCTACTATTACATTTTTATAGAAAAATATAGGGTGGAGCAACACCAAGGCAAAGAGATACAAATGATTGGTTGTGCTAGGGGGTAGAGAAGGAGGGGAGGGGGTTTGAGATAAAGCCTTGAGGCGTGGGGTATGTGCTGGAATCTGGAGGGGTGATAAAGCCCTGAGACGTGTTGGAGCCAGGTAAAGCTCTGAGGCATGGGGGGACATGCTGGAATCCGGAGGGGAGATAAAGCCCTGAGACATGTTAGAATCCCTGGCACTTTAGACTTCTGGTTAAAGAGTTACCTGGGGGCCATTACCTGGAGGTCATTAAGACTTAGGCCTCACATTCCTTAGGGCTCAGGCCTCACAAAAATAAGCACATGAAGAAATGTTTGTAATCATTAAACACAAAACCAAACCAAACCCACCAAAGGTGGGAAATCAAAGGTTCATGCTCACTCTTATTGAGTTCATTCCAACTCATAGTGACCCTGTAAGGTACAGTAGAACTGCCACACAGTTTTCCAAGGTTATAAATCTTTACAGAAGCAGATTGCCTCAACTTTCTCCCATGGAGTAGATTGTGGGTTCAAACTACCAAACTTTTGGTTAGTTGTTGAATGTTTTAAACACAGTGCTACTGTAGCTCTTTCCATAGCCACTAAGAAATGCAAATCAAAACAATTAAATATCATCTTACCCCAGCAATAATAGAAGGTTCAACAGAACAGAAAACAACAAATGGTGAGGTTATGGAGAGATCAGAACTCTCATACACTGCAGGTGGGACAATAAAATGGTGCAAGGACTTGGGAAAAGGGTATGGTGCATCCTCAAATAGTTGGAAATAGAAGTACCATTTAATTCAGCAATCCCACTTCTAGGTATATATACTAAAGAAGTGAAAGCCAGGATAAGAACAGATAGATGTACACCTATGTTCGTCACAGCACTATTCACAATAGCAAACGCGATGGAAATAAACTAATTTCTCATCAACAGAAGAATAGATAATCAAACTATGTTACATACACACAGTAGACTACTATGCACTATTAAAGAATAATGAAGAATCTGTGAAACACCTCACAGTGAGGATGAACTTGGAGAATATTATACTGAGTGAAATAAATCAATCACAAAAGGATAAATATTGTATGAACCCACTATTACAGAAAATCAAGAAAAGGTTTATACATGGAAAGAATCATTCTCTGATGGTTACCAGGGATGGGATGGGATTGGAGACAACATTGCTAAGTAGCTAAAAGACAATTATTTCTACATATATATGTGTATGTGCTGTAAAAATATCCACATATATAGTAAAGCTAAAGTTATGAAAACTTCTCAGCCATAAACAAACACCTTGAGGGAGTGAGTTTCTGGACCTGCAGGCTCAGGACCATAGTCATAGGGGATATCAAGGTCAATTGGCACAATAGTCCACAAAGATATTTTTCTACATCCTACTTTGGAGAGCAGAAACTGGGGTCTTATGAGCCTGTAATAGGTGCAATTTTTTGTCTCTCCTCATCCAGAGTGAGGAAAATCAAGGACACATTGAAATAATTAGAATAGTGGATCATGTGAGCTTCAGCCTCCATCTCTCTGGGATGAGATGGACTACATGGTGCCCATCTACTACTGCCAACCACTGTGAAAAGGATCACATTAGGAGATTCTGGGTGCAGGGAGAAAAAAACTTGGAACAAAACTGAAAACAACAAAAATTATCAGCCATATTGGTCTGATAGAGACTGATGGATCCTCTGATAATATGGCCCTTAGTTAACTTTCAAGCTTGGAATTAAACTCACTTTCAGTGCTCAACTTTCAGCCAAACAATAGACAGACCTATGAGATGAACAATAACACCAGGAAGGTACACACTCCTTAAAAAAAAATCAATCATTAGAGATTGTTGTTGTTGTTGTTATGTGCCGTCGAGTCGGCCCCGACTCATAGCGACCCCTCCCTGGGTTTCCGAGGCAGTATCACTATGGAAGTAGGATTGCCCAACCTTCCTTCTGCATTAGAGATTAGAAGGGCAGTATTTGCCCTGGAAGAGAGGTTAGAAAGCAGGAATAAATAGGAAAGGACCAAGTAAAATGGTAACCACAGGGAGGAAATGGGGAGAGTGTTGTTACATTGTAGGGATCGCAATCAATGTCACAAAACAAAATGTGTATGAACAGGTGAATGGGAAACCCTCTGTAAACCTTCACCAGAGTCACAATAATAAAATAAATGATAAATAAATAAAAACAGATTAAATTGGAGGAAGTATATATTTACTTAATGAGTTTTCTTATCAAGAGGAATCATTCCATTGATATAGGTGTTCTTTTATTGTATTCATGGGTTTTATATATATATA
>NW_006921902.1:769811-771323 GCF_000298275.1 Orycteropus afer afer | reverse complement strand
ACACACACACACATACATACACACATATATATGCTTGTTTCATATACTTGTAGTTGTTATATATCTAGTTGTTATATATAGTTGTTTTATTTGGATTCAGCTCATAGCGACTCCTCCTTTGTTTTCCAAGGTAGTAACACTACAGAAGCAGATTGCCCAATCTTCCTTCTGATACCCACATATAGCTGTGAATATATATGTAACATTGGACATTTTCAAATATTTTCACAAGTACTGTAGTTCAGTGAAATCAGCCAACATCCTTACCAGTTCCCAAGTTACACTATCATTCTTAACAGAAGCTTAGTGCCCCTAAGCATTGATTTGGAATGATATTCTTTAATATTCTCATATTGTATCTAGCAACTTGACTATACTATCTATATTTATAGATTTTTTGGATTCTTATGTATCCAATCCTCACTTAGAAGTGAGGTTGTGAAGACTTTGACTCACATACTTTGCACATGTCATCAGGAAAGTCCAATCACTAGAAAATGACATCATATTTGATAAAGTAAAAGGGCAGTGTAAACAAAAGAAATCCTCAATGAGATGGACTCAACATATCAATAACCAAGTATATGAAACAGAATAAGGCAATGTATAGTTCTGATTATATATAAGGTTTCTGTGAGTCACATCAGCTTTGGGTGGATGTTGGCAGTCATTTTATTACTGCCACAACTCTCCAGTCTTTAACATCAGCATCTTCAGATCTCTTTCTGCTCACATTTCTCATTGCCTTCTCCTTGGTGTGTCACAGAATCTCCTTCTGCCTCTCTTATACAAGGATAATCTGCTTGTATTTAGAGTCCACCTTGATGTCAAGATTCTTAATGACATCCGCAAAGACAATCCCCCACATGTAAGGCAAAATTCATAGATTCTGGTGATCAGGACATGGATATCTTTTTGATGAGGAAATATTTTCTAGCCAGCCACCAATATTGATGATAAATTAAAACAAAAGAAACTGTCACTCTTCTTTATACATGCCAATGTAACAATTTGAGGGGTAGAAAGCAGAAATTATGAAAAGCAGGTAAACTAAGACCAGGAAAATTTATTTATATAGAGGAAGCTAAAAAGGATATGAATTGACTCAAAACTGGTAACTCATATCAGAGAGATGATACCGTTGAGATTTTTATTTTCCATGAGGAGTTTTTGGGAAAGGATAAGTACAAGAAAGATTATGAATCTTCTTTTTATATCCTAAGTCCTCCATAGATTATTTTATTACTAGGCAACCAAATTAAAACAGTTAAAAACAGCCATGAATTGTTAATGGAAAACAACAACAACAACAACAAAAAAAAAAACTTTGAAATGTGTTATGTTATATTCCCCTTATTTATAATTCCAAAAGCATAAAAAGTGCATAGATTCAGAGGAATGGGGTTCCACACAGATCAGTTTATTCATTTCAAGTTCACAAGCATTAAGCAAAGGTCAATGAAAGTCCCACAAAGTAAATTGAGGCATTTTCTGTAGGAAGAGCATATTTCC
>NW_006921902.1:764854-766166 GCF_000298275.1 Orycteropus afer afer | reverse complement strand
CCCAAGGAGGGGTCGCTATGAGTTGGGTTTGACTCGACGGCACATAACAACAACAACAACAACAATTTGACACAACATTAGCCATCATAGTTGGTAAAAGCTAACCCAAACCCAAACCCAAACCCATTGCCATTGAGTCAATTCTGACTATACAACAAAGCAGAACTGCCCCATTGAGTCCCAAGGCTATAAATCTTTATGGAAACCGACTGCCTCATCTTTCCCCCACGGAGCAGCTGGTAGGTTCAAACTGCCAACCTTTGGTGAGCAGCTGAATGTTTTAACCACTGCACCACCATAGTTCTTTGGTCACTGCTAGGAAGGGAACAATCTAAAAAATAGACTGTAGTTGTGAGCTCTGATCAGCTTCAGGCAAGGAAAGGGAATTAGAATTTATTTTCTATTTTCTGTCAGGTATATTCATTTAAGATTTCTCACCTACCTTGAGGATGAAAGGTGCACAGTGTAGAATCACTTTATTAAAAGAGGCAATTTGACCTTTTGCTTCTGGTTCCAAAACCCCACTAAATAGTTGACCTTTACCAAGATTAGCTTATGGGCCTGCTCAGTAATTGATAAATACTCCAGATCACAGAGATTCAGATGGGGCTTTCTGATTGAGGAAGAGGTTAAGAGTCATGAGAAGAGTGTGTCCTTTGGACACTGGTAGCCCTGTGGTATGACCCTGTGACAACAAAAGTAACAGTTCTGACAATCAAAGAAGTAGAGACAACAACACACTCAGACAGTGATAGCAGAGTGTACAGACTGAATTCCAGACAAGAGCTGAGAGGAGGTCCAATAGCCTGCCAAGTGATGTAATTGAGTTTCCTGTTTGAAAGTTTTCTGGACTGAGAATGAAAAATGGTTTTTGGGAAAAGTAACCAATTCCCCTTTGAAATGCAAGCTAGTCTCCTGTTGAGGCCCTGCACAGGGACCCTTCCCTAACCTTACTACTTGCATATCTTTGTTTTTGTTTATATCCTCTGTTTATATCATTCTTTGTTATTAAAGTTATTACAGTTATGCTGTTTCCATGAGTTCTTTGTGAATCCCAACAAATTATCAAACTCAGTAGAGAAAGAGTGCTGTGGTAAGAATGGCTGGTGTCAAAAATAGTGGAGGAGTTGGAGAAAAGTGTGAGCTCTGGTAGTGTAGTGCCTAAGACATTTGACTGCTAATCAGAAGGCTGGCAATTCAATCCCAACAGCCACTCCTCAGAAGGAAGGCTGGACAATCTACTTCAATAGTGATACTGCCTCAGAAGCCCAAGGAGGGGTGGCTGTGAGTCAGATCTGACTTGACTGCAGTG
>NW_006921902.1:761942-764405 GCF_000298275.1 Orycteropus afer afer | reverse complement strand
AAAAAAAAAAAAAAAAAAAAAAACACCTCACTGCCATAGAGTCGATCAGAATCATAGCCACCTCCTTTGGGTTTCTGAGATGGTAAATTTTTATGGAAGCAGATTACCTAGTCTTCCTTCCATGGAGTGGCTGGTTGGTATGAACCACCAACCTTCCGGTTAGCAGTCAAATACCTTAGGTAGTATGCCACCAAGACTGTATGGCCACAAGTTCCTCACCCACATTTCAATGGCCTGGAATCTGAGTGAAAGGGAGTCCTTAAAATTATCTTCCAACAAGAACGATTCTCTACCCCAGCTTTCTGTTCTAGGTGTGGAAGCCCTTTCCTGTTTGTTCTCCTAGCATCTTGACCAAAGGACTTAGTGCTTTACAGTTTATTGGCCATATTCCAAATGCCCTCACTGGATTTAAAGATTCATGAGGGCAGAAACTATTTGGTGTGATTAGTCAGTGCCTAGCAAGAGGATGGGAGCTCTGGTAGCATAGTGGCTAAGGCACTTGACTGCTAACCAGAAGGCTGGGGGTTCAAACCCACCAGCCACTCCTCAGAAGGAAGATGGGGCAATCTACTTCTGTAGTGATACTGCCTCAAAAACCCAAGGAGGGGTCACTATGAGTCAGGTCCAACTCGACTGCATACAACAACAACAACAACAGCAAGAGGATGGCTATAAATAAATGGTACACACACTACAAGTGAAATGAGGGAATTATCCTGAGCCTCATTTCCATCTGGCTAGCAGTGATAACATGCCTTCTATGCTCAGACACCATGCTAAGCATTAGCATGAATTTTTTGTTCATTAATTCTTAAAACAACCATGTGACATAGATCTGATCATTCTTAATAAATAAAGAAACTGAGATTCAGAAAGAAAGAACTTGCCTAAGGTTACATGGCAATTGAAAGTGCTATGATTTGCACACACTTCTTGTGACTCCTAATTCAGTATATTCTCCCCACACCAAACTTAATGAATACACCTCTGTGGATGCAATTTGCTATCAAGAGAAAACATGGATTTTTCACAAAGGGAACTTAAACAAAAGAAGAGAAAGGTCCAGGGCATGGCTGATGTTATTCTGTAAAGGGCCAACTGATGAACATCCTCACTCTCAGGAGACACAGGTATCAGGAGTAATCGCAGTAAGTTGGGTTAATCAGAGCAGGTTAGCTTTCCTAGAGGAGGTGACATTTGAGCCAGTATTACTAGCAGCTCTGCAATGCAGAGCTGCCAGTATTACTAGCAGCTCTGCAATGCAGAGTTTGGCTCATCTGAAGAGCCAGTTATACTCACTTGAAGTGAGTGTAATTAAGTCCTTCCCTGAGCAGCTGCAGAGCATGTAGTTTGCTGGGGCTGTGCCGGTGTATTACTAGTGCCCCCCTGTGCACAATGAAAGAACTGATCATCTTGCAGGGCAAAGGGACTGGCACTGTGGCTATCTGTGCCCTTCACCAGGAGCATGCGTTTCAGGTCTCAATTCTCAAAACCAAACATTTTGAAAATGTAGTCTGCGAAAGAAATAAATAAGCAGGTCTCCAGAATAAGCCTTCCCTTCTCTGACTTCTGCAGCAGTAGGAGAACCTCTGGCCTGTGGCCTCCTCCCTGGAAGCAAGTGCTCTTCTCTGGATGTACTTTGAACAAGGACAGCTGGAGAAACATTTGTGGAAAGACCCAGGAATCTCACTCTTGGCCAAGCTCTGTCCTTAAGGGCAGCACAGGCTAGGTGAGAGAGGATTGGCCTGGAAGTCAGACAGTGTGGGTTCTGGGTGGGGTTTCTTCTCACCTCAATTTTTTTTTCCCCCCGCAGCAGGCTATTTGTTTTTGAGTTGGCGGTTTCTCATCTGCACAGTAAGTGTTCAGTAATTGTAGGTTTGACTTGTGGGCCAAGTGTTCTTGCCTCATCCCCAAAATTTCCATGACTCTCTAGGACAATAGTATTTGCTCAGCTGCTCTCTCCCCTTCTTCCTCATTCTCTCCATTTCCTTTGCATCCAGTGTTTATGCATGTGGGTAGTTTATGGTTTCAATAGTTTATTTAGATTAGAAATTAAGAAGGAAGTGTGTACTGAGGTCCTTTCTGGCTTCAGCTCCATATTCCATGTAAGAATATTATGATCCCACCTAGAAAACCAGCAGTTTGACATATATTTATTTAGTGGTGATTATATGCCAAGTGCTATATGAACTCACATACCCCCACAAATGAAAATCTGGAGGAGATACTTATTTGCATCTTAGTAACTGCACTTAAACATGTTATTGTTGTTATGTGCCGTCAAGTCAGACCCGACTCATAGCGACCCCTCCTTGGGTTTCTGAGGCAGTAGCACTACGGAAGTAGATTGCTCAACCTTCCTTCCGAGGAGTGGCTAGTGAGTTTGAACTGCCAGCCTTCTGGTTAGCAGTCAAATGTCCTAGGCACTATGCTACCAGAGCTCCCAGCGCACTTAAACATACA
>NW_006921902.1:756483-761752 GCF_000298275.1 Orycteropus afer afer | reverse complement strand
TTTTTTTCTATGCTTGTTGTTACTGTTACTTGACATCAAGTTAACTCCAACTTGTGGCAGCCCCTTCTAAAACAAAGTGAAATATTGCCTGGTCCTGTGGCATCTTCACAATGTTTGGTACATTTGAGTTCATTGTTGAGGGATAACCTAGGTGGTTCATCTTCTAGCATTACATTGGGTAATTTTGTTAGAGAGGGTTTTCATTGGCTAATAACCAAAACTTAATTTCTATTCTATCTCAGTGTGGAAGCCCTGCTGAAACCTGTGCACTCTGGGTGACCCTGCAATTAAAATATTGGTGGCATAGCTTCCAGCATACAAGATACCACAGTATGGCAAACTGACATATGGTGATTAAAAAAAACATAAAAGTTGATTTGATAGGGTGTTGATAAGGAGGGAATTGGAAGTTTTTATTGATAAAATGCTGTCAGTGCAAACAACAGACTACACTAAGTGCATAAGACATGCACATACCATAAGACAGGGAGTGGCAGAGAATTGCTATCATGAGAGTGTGCAGAAAGTTGTGATACAAACAGCATTTGAACATTAATATTGAAGGAAGAAGTTCACACACCTAGTAAAGCAGGATATGGGGTAAAAAATGTATAAATAGATTGATTCATTCCTTTGTTCTTTCATTCATTTATTGCTGGATGTACAGATAATTAATATCCAGTCCATGCCTGGAGGAAGACACAAGGGAGTCAAACATGAAAGAGGCAAGATATGCTCTTTGTTAAATGAACACAGTCAGAGAAGTATTGTCTTAATTAGGAATTGATGGTACTGTCCTATCTTGACAACTCATGGTTTAATAAGCCATCAGTTATAAGTACTATTATTATTGTTATCAACTGTGGCATAAATGGAGAGACTGGGAGAAGTGGGAGGGAGAAGGAAAGTGAGACCATAGTGGGAGAGAGGGAATTTTAAAGGGGGGTCTGGATCAGAATTCTATTAATTGGAAAGCAAAATTCTAAAAAGGAGTTTATGAAACTTAAAAAAATATATATATGAATTAAACATGAATATATCCACTGATCCCAACATCTCCCCACTCAACTTCTATCACGTTGTGATAGTTGGAGCTGTGTGTCAACTTGGTTGGACCCCAGTTCTGTGTGGTTGTTCCCATGATGGGATCAGATGACTGTGCTCTGAGTGGCCAGTCTGTCTAAGGGGAGTTTCCCTAGGGGTGTGGCCTGCTTCCAAGATATCCAGGGACATCCTGGGAAGAGCCACATTCTTTGAGGGATTGGAACCCTGGTGTGCGGACTACAGACTTCCGTGAGTGAGCAGCCCACTGTCCGGCCCGGAGATCTTGGATTCCTCTTTTGTTGGAGTCAACAACCAGTGTACTGCCTGCCAGCCTTGAATCTCTTGGCCCCTTACGCTTACAGAAGCTAAAGCAGCCGCCAGCCCATCTCCTCCAGAGACTTGGACTTGTTGGCTTGGACTTGTCGGCTTCTATACGCTTGTGAGCCATTTTCCTAAGATAAATTTCTCTCTCTCTCTCTGTATAAATATATATATACACTTTGCTGGTTTTTGTGTTTCTCTAGAGAACCCAGTCTAACACACACGTCAAACCAAAACCATTGTCATCAAGGCAATTTCCACTCACAGTGACCCTGTAGAATAGAATAGAACTGTTAAGTGTAAATCCTTACAGAAACAGTCTTATCCTTCTTCCTAAAAGTGCCTGGTGAGTTTGAACCTTTAGGTTAGCAGCCAAGTGCTTAACCACTCCACCACAAGATCTCCCTCGTTCTACCCCCAGGGCAGTCTAAATACAGATGATGTGTTTTATTTGTTTTACCTTTATTTCTCCCAGCAGCCTAAACTATATGCTTCACCTTCCTTGTCCTCAGACTATACTGTTCCCAGCCTTATTCACCATCAGAAAGATACACTTGAATTCTCTACTCCTGCATTAACTCCTGATTTGTTTCCTATACTGTAGTAAGGTTTTCATTGGGAAAGCTGGTTACATGGAAGGCTAAGGGTTTGGGCAGTAGTCTCTCTTGTCGTCTCATCACAGCCTGGGGACAGACAGAGCAATCAATTTGCCTGTGTCACTGACCATTGAAACCAAAAAAATGGAGCTCAAACAAGAAGCAGACCCATGAAACACAAAGATGATCTACTACCCCACCCCCCTACAGTGAATGACCACTGCATTGAATAGTTGGTTCAACATATTCTGCTTCACAGACAGGTCCAGAAGGGGAAGGACAGGCATGGATGAAAAGGAAGCACTCAAGTTCCTGGTCTTTTCTAATTCTTGGCTTCCTGTTGGCTGACAAATGATATGACCTATCAAGCAAACAAGCAAAACACTTAACCTGCCATTACCATTGCCACTAAAATGTTCACTCTGCTGAGGACTCTAGGCTTGAGTTCATGTGAATAAAATGAACTCACCCCACACACCACTTCATGTAACATCAAGTACTCCAATGGAAAACAGTATGACTAATAAGAAATATGATAGAGAACCTTTTTTTTTTTTTTTTTTTTTTCTGGACTGGTTCATGTGGATCCTCCAAATGAGCTGTCATTTTTAATATTCTTTTCTCAATGTCAAACCAAAAGCAATGTTTCTATAGGTAAAATAAATGATGGAATTTACTGAAGAAAGGTTTGACAAAAATCAGACTTTTTTTTTTTTCTTTAACGAATGTATTAAGGCTAACATAAAACAAACAAACCAAAAATATAACACCCTTTCCAGGAGAAAATACATCACAGAAGTCCCTGCCTATTTCTGTTCATTTCATTGTTTAAACAATTCTATCTCCTCATTCAAACTGAGCTTGGAAAATGGATGTGTGGCAGAGACTGGACAATGAAGGGTTAAACACCTTTTTTCTTCTTTAACACTATGCTCTAGGGATGTAAGAAGAACCTTGGTCAATAGACAGATATATTGACTTGTTATTATTTAAAGTTGTTTAACCAGGTAGAGATAAACGAAAGCTTTCAGCAGCTGAACTATCACACAAATCACAATTAAGGTGGCATATGTGTTTGGAAGACGTAAAATCAATTCCCACAAAGATAATGTTTTAGTCTCTATTTGAACTTGAAAACAGAAGTAAATTTTCAGCAGCAACAGCTGGGCTTGTTCCATCCAGGAGGCTCTCTATTAACTGTACAAGAAGGGCCTTTATTACCTCTTCTAATGGTTTTCCTCTATGGTTTTGTCTTCATCAAAAAAGCCAAATTGATTGCTCTGGTGCTGTTTACTGATGTGGCACTGAGAACAAAGGCAGCTGGCACTCATCAACACCAATATTTGGACCTCCCTCTCTTCTCTGAGTGGTGTTTATTGTTTATAAAGAGAAAACAATGCATTCCTGGGAGCTACTGGTTTGACATGGGTGGAGGGCAATATGCTATCTCAGCTTTTCCCTCTGAATTTCACTGGGTGGGAAAGTGTGAACATCTAACATGATTTTTGTGATATAATCACCCACAAAGTTTCTTCCAATTGAATATGACTACTCCTCAACATTTAATCACGTTAATGTTCAAAGTATTTCTATGAATGTACATGTGTGCATGCACATTTTTTCTTCCTAATTCTGGGAGCTTTGGTGGCATAGTGCCTAAGGTATTTGACTGCTAACCAGAAGGCTAGTGGTTCAAACCCACCTGCCACTCCTTGGAAGGAAGGTTGGGCAATCTACTTCCATAGTGATACCGCCTTGGAAACTCAAGGAGGGGTTGCTATGAGTTGGGTCAGACTCAATGGCAGTGTTGTTTTGTTTTGTTTTAATTTCATTCTATTCTCCTGAGAGAGAGAGACAATATTTAATGTCACTAGATTCCTTAGTGGACTTAATATGGAGCTGGCACAATGTTGCTGCTGTTGTTTTTAGTTGCTTTCTAGTTCATTCCAACTCATGGAAACCTGATCTGGTGGAGCAAATGGTTAAGCATTTGATTGCTAACCAAAATGTTGGCAGTTCAAACCCACCAAGAGGTGCCTAGGAAGAACCTGCTCCTGAAATGTAACAGGCCTGGTGACCTGTTCCTGAAATGTAACAGTCTTTAAAACCCCATGGAGCAGTTCTACTTTTTATACATGGGGTGGCCATGGCACACAGTAGATGCTTTAATAAACAGGTCATGGGCATTGAGAATCTACAGGCCCAAAGGCCAGTTTAGTTAGACTTGAATAATATCCTCTACTTCCCTTAGGTGAAATATGAAGGGGCAGTGCAGACTGGATGGGCATATGGGTGAAGTATAGATTACTCTTTTGGTGGCTATATTGTTTACTCATGAGTAACAGGAAAAACATGTTGAGGAAATGGAAGTTTTATTTTGCCATAACAGGAATTAGGGTATAGGAACCTGTAGTTCTAGTGTACAGATAAAAAGAGAAAATATGAACTATTGTGAATTAAGAGTTAGATAACCTGGATACTAATTTTCATCTAGAGGCTAACTCAGTGTAAGGCCTTGGGGAAGTCATTAGTCTCCTTTTTGTAGAAGCTTTGTCTGAAAACTATGACTGGTGAGACCTGAACTTTCCAAAATGCAGATAGTTGAGAGGTTACTATAAGATAGTGGAATAGGCAAACTACACAGATTCTCTTCTACAAAGAAAAGAAGAACCAGTTAACACAGATACAGAAAATAAACCTGGAGCCCTGAAATTTGAAAGGAAGGATACAGAAATGAACTAAACTCCAACTAATAGAAGAACCCACATGAAAACACCAAAAAAGAAGACATACACAGTCATGGACTGTCAGTGATTCTGACAGCAAGGACAACTTGGATATTGCCAAGTGGTGTTACTCCTTAATAATTAACCTAAAAATCACCCCTGCTAGCAAGGGGCTGCATGGAAGGCTGCACTTGTAGCTGGTGAATAAAAAGGGAAGCAGCAAAGAGGGAGATGGGCTGAGCTATGGACTTTTAGGTGTCTGAAGGGTGCAGACATTTTGAATGTTTACAAGCAGTTTGACCATTTTGGATATTTAAAGTGATGTAGTTCTCTCAGAGTCTAAGGACCTAAGAATAGGCTCCACTTGCCAAGGACCACAAAGACAAGGCATACACCAAGGACTGGAAAAGTGTGATATTCCCCTTATTGCCCTTATACCCCACACTCTCTTGGGGAATGGAGGTGCAGCCATCCCTCACTCCCACCCACCTTCTCAGCTGGCAAGAATTCCATCCCAGAGTTTGTGTGCTGATGGAGCCTGGGTGCCCTGCCTTGCCCTGCACTGATTTTTTTTTTTTTTTT
>NW_006921902.1:754488-755123 GCF_000298275.1 Orycteropus afer afer | reverse complement strand
TTCTTGTGGGATATCATCAAAAGGAATAACCTATGTGTAATCAGAATTCCAGAACAGGAAGAGGAAAAGAAAACTACTGAGAAAATTGTCTAGGATTTGGTGAAAGAGAATTTCCCTGATATGATGAAAAATGAGAATATATCCATTCTGAAAGTCCAACTAACCTCAAACAGGATAGACCCCAAAAGAAAATCACAAAGACATATCATCATCAACTCACCAAAACCAAAGAAAAAGAAAGAATCCTGAAAGCAGCACAGGAAAAATGAAAAGTTACCTGCAAAGGACAACCAATAAGTCTAAGCTCTGATTTCTCAGCAAAAACCATGTAGGCAAGGAGGCAATGGTATGGTATATATAAAATCCTGAAAGAAAAATCTCCAACCAAGAAATATATAACAAACAAAACAAGCAACAACAACAAAAAAATTCACTGCTGTCAAGTAGGATCTTACTCATAGTGCTCATAGTGACGCCACCTTGGGTTTCTGAGGCCCAGCAAAATTGTCCCTCACATATAATGTGAAATTAGGAAATATCCAGATAAGCAGAAATTAAGAGAATTTGTTAAAACCACACCAGCCTTACAAGAGATACAAGAAATCTTCTGGACAGAGAACCAATAATAACAAATA
>NW_006921902.1:748344-753265 GCF_000298275.1 Orycteropus afer afer | reverse complement strand
ATAACAAAATGATACCAACCAATTCATGCTTGTCGATAATTATACTGAATGTCAAGGGATTTAGTGCACCACACAAGAGACAGAGAATTGCAAACTGGATAAGAAAACATTACCCATCACTATGTTGTCTACAAGAGACACACGTAAGAGACAAAGACAAAAATAGACTAAAAATCAAAGGTTGGAAAAAGATATATCAAGTAAATGGCAAGCAAAAAGGAACAGGAGTGGCAATATTAGTTTCTGAACAAATTGACTTTAAGACAAAAACAACCATAAGAGACAAGGAAGGCCATTATATAATGATTAAAGGACCAATCAAACAAGAAGATATAACCGTAATAGATATCTATGGATCCAATGAAATAGCCCCAAAATAAATAAATCAGATTTTAACAGAATTGGAAAGGCAAGTAGATTACTCCACAGTCATAGTAGGAGACTTTAATACATCACTTTCAATGAAAGATAGAACAACTAGAAAGAAATTCAACAAAGACACCATGGAATGAAATAATACAATCTACCAACTTGACCTTATAGACATCTACAGAGCACTTTACCCAAAAACAGCACAATAAACATTCTTTTCCAGTGCACATGGGACATTCTCCAGGACAGACCATATGTTAGGTCATAAAGCAAGCCTTAATAAATTTAAAAACATTGAAATACTGCAAAGCATCTCCTAAGATCACAACACTATAACATTAGAAATCAACAATGGGAAGATCAAAGGAAAAGAGCAAACACATCAAAACTAAACATTACCCTCCTTAAGAATGACTCAGTAATAGAAAAAATGAAATTTAAAAAATTCCTTGAATCAGACAAGAATGAAAATACAACCTACCAAAATCTTTGGGACCCAGCAAAAGCTGTGATCAGATGCCAATTTATAGCAATAAATGCACACATCAAAAAAGAAGTGCCAAAATCAATACCTTAAACCAACATCTCCAACAATTAGAAAAAGATAAGCAAGAAAAGCCTCCAGTCACCAGAAGAAAGGAAATAATAAAGATTCAATTAGAAATAAATGAAACAGAAATTAGAAAGAAAATAGAAAAAAATCAATAAGACCAGAAGTTAGTTTTTTGAAAAGATCAATAAAATTGACAAACCACTTGCAAACTTAACAAAGGAAAAGAGGGAGAGAATACAAATAACATGAAAAAGAAACAAAATGGGCAACATCACAATAGAACCAACTGAAATAAAAAACATAACATCAGGATGCAATAAAGAATTGTACTCCAGTTTGAAAATCTAGAAAAAATGGAGAGATTTCTAGAAACATGCTACTTAACACAGACTTACGTGGGAATGTTGAACAGACGCACAACAAAAGAAAAAATTGAAGAGTTTATAAAAAATTAACAACAAAAAAAAGTCCTGGCCCAGATGGTTGCACTGTAGAATTCTATCAAATGTTCAGAGAACTGACACCAATCCTACTCAAACTATTCCAGAACATAGAAAAGAATGGAATCCTCCCAAATTCATTTTATGGAGCTAGCATAGTATTCATACCAAAACCAGGCAAAGACATCACTCAAAAGGAAAATTATAGACCGATACCCCTCATGAATATAGACACAAAAATCTTCAACAAAATCTTAGCCAATAGACTCCAACAACATCTGAAAAATAATACAATATAAGCAAGTGGGAGTCATATCAGATATACAAGGATGATTCAACATTAGGAAAGCAATCAATGTCACATAATTACAGCAAAGAAAAAGAACCACATGATCATATAAATCAATGCAGAAAAGGCATTTGATAAAATCCAACACTCATTCCTGATCAAAACTCTCAGCAAAATAGGAATAGAAGGGACATTCCTCATCATAATAAAGGGCATATATGCAAAACCAACAGCTAACATTATTCACAATGGAGAGAGAATGAAACCATTCCCCTTGCTAATAGGAACGAGACAAGGATGCCCCCTATCACTACTTCTATTCAACATTGTATTGGAAGTCCTATCCAGGGCAATAAAGCAAGAAAGAGATATCAAAGGCATCCAAATTGGTAAGGAAGAAATAAAAATATCCCTATTTGTCAGTGATATGATCCTATACATAGACAACCCAACATACTCAGCAAAGAAACTACTGGAACTAATTCAGAGGTTTAGTGTAGTGTCAGGATACAAGATCAACATACAAAAATCAGTTGGATTCCTCTACACCAACAGAGATTGCTTAAAAAGAAATAAGGAAATTGATACCATTTACAATAGGTACCAAAAAATAAAATACTTGGGAATAAACCTTACCTGGAACACAAAAGACCTGTACAAAAAACTGTTCCAAGAAACCATAAGCAATCTGCACAAATGGAAGAACATATGCTCATGGATAGGAAGATTGAACATTGTGGAAATGTCAGTTCTACCCAAAACAATCTATACATTCAATGTAATCCCAATCCAAATCCCATCAACATTCTTTTGGGATATGGAAAGCAAAGCTCTATTGAAGAAGAAAAACAAAGTAGGAAGACTCACACTCCCAGATCTCCAAACTTATTACACAGCCACAGTCATCAAAACTTCCTGGTATTGGTGCAATAACATACGCGTAGACCAGTGGAATAGAATTGAGAACCTAAAAATAGATCCATTGACCTATGCTCAGCTGATAAAGGACTGAAATCCATTAAATGGGGAAGAGATTGTCTGTTTAATAAATGGTGCTGGCAAAACTGGATACCCATTTTCAGAAAAATGAAACAAGGTCCATACCACACATCACACAGCAAAAACTAATTCCAGATTGATCAAAGACTTAAATGTGAAACCTAAAACTATAAAGTTCCTCAAGGAAAAACTAGGAGTAAATTTAGGAGCCCTAATATATGGCAGGCAATCCTACTTCCGTAGTGATACTGCCTCGGAAAAACAAGGAAGGGTCGATATGAGTTGGGGCCAACTCAACGGCAAACAACAACAACAATATATGGTATAAATAGATTGTCAAGCATAATCCAATATGCACAAACAGCAGAAGATAAACTAGATGAATGAGACCTTCTAAAAAGTAAACTTTTATTTGCTTCAAAAGAGTTATCCAAAAGAGTAAAAAGAGAACCTGCAGATTGCGGAAAAAATATTTGGCAATGATATATCTGACACGGAACTCATCTCTAAAATGTATAGAAAACTCCAACACCTCAAGAACAAAAAAAATTAATAATCCAATCCAAAAATGGGCAGAAGACATGAATAGGCACTTCACCAAAGAGGATATTCAATTAGCCAACAAACACATGAAGAAATGTTCATGATCATTAGCTATTGTTCTTGCTGTTGTTATGTGCTGGTGAATTGGCCCCAACTCATAGCGAACATTTGGGTTTCCAAGGTGGTATTACTATGGAAGTAGATTGCCCAACCTTCCTTCTGAGGAGTGGCTGGTGGGTTTGAACCACCAACCTACTGGTTAGCAGTCATGTGCCTTAGGCACTATGCTACCAGAGCAAATCGAAACAACACGATATCATTTTGGGCATACTACACAAAACATTGTGCCTCATCCTACTTTTGCAAGTAGTGACTGGGATTTTAAAAGCTTGCAAGCAGCCATCTAGATGCAACAATGGGTCTCTTCTCATCCAAAGCAAAGAAGAATGAAGAAAACCAAAGATGCATGGAAACAAGCCTTTATGACTATGAGACCAGAAAAACTTGATGGTGCCCGGCTATCAGTGTCAGCCACTTGAGTAGGAGATCCTGGATAGAGTGGAAGAACAATGTGGAACAACAATGTGGAACAAAACGGAATCACAAAAAAATGGGACCAAGTTCCTGGTCTAATAGAGTCTGGTAGAAACCTTAAGACTATGGGCCTAGCTGCCCTTCAGGTCTGCAACTGAACACACTCCTGTGGTTTCCAGACAAACAGAAGACAGGCATTTGAGATGAACATTTACACAGGTAGATAAACTCCTTGGAGAGTTCAATCATGGGAGAATAGAAGGGCTGTGTATGCACAGGGAGAGAGCTTGAGGGATAGGAGTGCATAAGAAGGAAGGACACAGGGAAGAGGTAACTATGGGGAGGAAGTGGGAAAAGAACTGTTGCATTGTGGGAAATTGCAGTCAATGTCATGAGACAAAGTGTGTGTGAACTGCTGTATGGAAAATGAATTTGCTCTGTAAAGTTTCACCCAAATCACAATAATTTAAAAACAACAAGAACAACATGTTGTTGTTGTTATTTCCGTCGAGTCAGCTCCGACTCATAGCAACCCCTCCTTGGGTTTCCGAGGCAGTATCACTACAGATAGTAGGATTGCCCAACCTTCCTTCTGAGGAGTGGCTGGTGGTTTTGAACCGCCAGCCTTCTGGTTAGCAGTCAAGTGCTTTAGCCACTATGCTACCAGAGCTCCTGGTAGCAACAACATAGAATTACAAAAATAAAAGTATTGCTATTCAAGAAAAGACAATGAATGAAATAACCAAATAAAAACCTAAAAGAGACCACCTGTTATATCGAGGCTCAGTGTCCTTTCAGACAAAGATGTAGGCAAATTCCTTGGATTTTCCATTCACAATATCCTTCCTCTCTGCATGATCCTGTCCAGCCCCATAACTGCTTCCTATATTAGACACTTACAGTCACAAACTTGGGCCATGTGGAGCTCCCCAACCACTCACCACCACCATTATCACCACTGGTGCTTTCTCTTTCATTCTATCCAACATATCTCTAACAAAGTCTTCTGCTTAAAGAAGAATTTTGATTCACAGATTCATTCACTTAAAAAATACTATGGCCTACCATGTGCCAGGTACCACAGTAGGTATTGGAAAAGAGAAAACACACAAACTATCTTCTGTTTTGGACATAGGTGTAGAGTGTCCAAGGACAGATGATAGATAGATAGAAAGATAGATAATTGAGATT
>NW_006921902.1:745833-748119 GCF_000298275.1 Orycteropus afer afer | reverse complement strand
ATAGTCTGCTTCCATAAAGATTAAAGCCCCAAAAGCCATATAGGACACTTCTGCTCTATTCAATAGGGTCATTATGAATCAGAATTGAATTGATGGAAATGGTCTTTGGATAGGTGTGTGGTGCAACAGCTATTCATTAGACTGCTAAACAAACAATTGGTGATTGAAACCAACCCACTGGCTCCAAAGAAGAAACACCTGACCATCTGTTCCTGTAAATATTACATCCTAGAAAACCTTCTGGAGCAGTTCTTTATCACATGGGATTGTTTTGAGTTGAATATTGACAACTCCTAACAACAACAATAACAAAAGCTAACACTTGCTTACTGAATATAATCTATATTTTTCTAGACTGTGACTTTTGTTGATCTCTCTGTTTTGTACAAAGTAGAAAGAAAAAAAGGAAAGGAAGATTTCTTCTCAGTTCTTTGTAGTACAACAGGGTCTCCTACAATCCAGGTTGCCCCTCTGAGGTCCTTGGATTCTTGCTTGGTTTAGAATCAGAATCACAGAAATGAACAGTACCAGTAGCTTGCTTCTCAATGGGAAGGATGAAAGGGTCAGTGTTGACAAGCACAGTGATTTTCTGGACCTAACCCTTATCATCAGGAGATTATCTAGGGACATTATGACATTTTCTTCCAAGATTTGGAAACTACCACCCTATTTTGTGGAAGTTCAAAAGAAGATAAACTTAGAAGAGATCTCTAAGTGACCTGTTCTGTGTTAAATAAATAGAGTCCGTTGTGTTTTGGAACATGAGGCCCAAAACTAAGGGGAAATTTGGTGGTGTACTGGAAAGAATATGGAGCTAGCAATCAGATGGACCTGTATTTTGTTCACATTCTTAGCTTCAATGAGGATACTATATCACTCACAAGATTGTTTTAAACATTATGAGATAAAACACATGAAAGCTCCTAGCTTGCAGTGTAATTTCAGTAAATATATAAACATTACCAGCTTTTTGCTCCCCACCCCATATTTCTCCTCCCTGTTTACACGTATTATTTGAGTCATAATGCTATTATGCAGGAGTGGGTTTGCTAAAATATAATATTCACCTGTAGACTCTTTCATTTCATTATTAAAAAAAAGCTTATTCATATAAGTGTTTTCCGCCCCTGTGACACTTTCTACTTCTTGTCCTGCCCTCTTCCTCAGTGGTTTCAAATTTGTAAAGGTAGGAATTGAGAGGAGTGATAGGGGCAGGTTTAAGAGTCCTATAACTGCCCACGGAACAGAGATCAGTACAGGAATGAATGAGGCAGTGACAATGGGGAATTCTGAGAGTAATTCAACAAGAAATTTACATCAAAGGGGAGACATTCAAAAGAGCAGACTGACCCAGGAACTGGAGCCACCATCACACAAGGTGTAAAATATCAAATAGAGAAATCACAAATGGGATTGTCCATATTGCCACAGTACTGAAATGGAGACTCTGGCTGCATCAAGAGAAGAAACAGCTTTTGTAGCTGAAGACATCCAATGAATGAATCCCTTTACTGTCCTGGCTGACTCAAACATGCAGTGCTATTTCTCTAATAAACCAACTCCCTTGAAACCTTTGGCAATGAAGAGACAGAAACTGAAGTGATTTGGTTTGTAACCAGAGCAACCATCCTTGCCAATATACTGTCCTTGGGACAAGTCAGAGAGCAAGAGAGGAAGCCTCCATGAACAGAGATTTGCCAGCCTTCTACTCAGAGATGGCAAAACCAGGAGAGTCAACTATGTACTTTTCAGGTTCTAAACACTAGGATATTTGAAAATATCCTCTATGTCCTTTTAGTTGGTTTTGTTATACTCCAATTATTGCACATGTTGTTGTTGTTGTTATGTGCCTTCGAGTCAAATCCAACTCATAGTGACCCTTCCTTGTGTTTCTGAGGCAGTATCACTACCGAAGTAGATTGCCCCATCTTCCTTCTAAGGAGGAAAGGGAAAGAAGACAATCAATATCATTGAACATTCAGCATCTGGGAACTTTGTTATACATTGTTGTTGTTGTTGTTGTTATGTGCCATCAAGTTGGACCCGACTCATAGCAACCCCTCCTTGGGTTTCCAAGGGAGCTCTGGTATCATAGTGCCTAAGGCACTTGACTGCTAACCAGAAGGCTGGTGGGTTTGAACCCACCATAGTGATGTTGTTGTTGTTATTTGCCATAGAGTCGGCCCTGACTCCTAGCGACCCCTCCTTGGGTTTCCGAGGCAGTTATCACTACAGAAGTAGGATTGCCCAACCTTCCTTCCGAGGAGTGGCTGGTGGGTTTGAACC
>NW_006921902.1:717116-741905 GCF_000298275.1 Orycteropus afer afer | reverse complement strand
GTGGCTCAGCCTCAAAACTCACATCAACACATCACCACAGTAGGACAAACTAACAGACAAGTTTGCCTCCCTGTTGGAAACCTCTCATACCACCCTTACCTGGGTCCCTGTGGCTGACTCCTCCTCTGTCCAGATTCCTAGGCCTTTTAATCCCCTTTCTCCCACTCTCCCACCCTGCTTCTTGGGGCATGCCTGAGTTCCTCTCCTCACATGGATCCCTGTGGCTGACTGCTTCTCTGTCTGAATTCCTGGCTTTTTTTATCCCCTTTCTCCCACTCTCCCACCCTGCTGCTTTGGGTGTGCCTGAGTTCCCTCTTCTCACCTGCATCCTTGAGGCTGACTCGTCCTCTGTCCGAGTTCCTGGCTTTTAATCCCTTTTTTCCTGCTCCACTCACTGCTGCTTTGGGTGTGCCTGATTTCCCTCACCTGGATCCCTGCGGCTGACTGTTCCTGAATGTAGAGTAGCTAAAACAAATGGAGGAAGTTATGAAATAAAATACATGAACAGATTTCAAAGTGCAGCTCTAGAAGACAAAGTAAAGTATTCTAATGAAATGTACAAAACCTAGATTTAGGGAAGCAAGGGAAGAACATGTTTGGAATTTCTCAAGCTGAAAGAACTGAAGAAAAATTCATGCCTTGAGTTGCACTATGTAAGGATTTTATGGGCAAAATATTGAGTGATGCAGAAAGCACCACAAGATGGAAGTAATACACAGAATTACCGTACAAAATAAGAATTGGTTGAAATTCATCAATTTCAGGAAGTATCATATGATCAAGAACAGGTGGTACTGAAGGAACAAGTCCAAGTCGCACTGAAGGAATTGGCAAAAAACAAGGGTCTAGGAATTGATGGAATATCAGTTGAGATGTTTCAACAAATAGATGTTGTTGTTCTTAGGTGCCATTGAGTTGGGACCAACTCATAGCAACCTTATGTACAACAGAATGAAACACTGTCCAGTCCTTTGCCAGCCTCACAATCCTTGCTATACCTGAGCCCATTGTTGCAGCCACTGTGTCAATCCATCTTGTTGAGGACCTTCCCCTTTTTCATTAACCCTCCACTTTACCAAGTATGATATCTTTCTCCAAGGAATTGTCCCTTCTGACAACATGACCAAAGTAGATGAAACGAAGTCTGGCCATTCTCACTTTCAAGGAGCATTCCAGCTGTACTTCTTCCAGGACACATTTGTTAGTTCTGTTAGAGGTCCATGGTACTTTTAGTATTCTTTGTCAATACAACAACTCAAAAGCATCGTCTCTTCTTCAGTCTTCCTTGTTCATTGTCCAACTCTCACATACATATGGGACGATTGAAAATACCATGGCTTGGGTTAGGTGCACCTTAATCTTCAAGGAGATATCTTTGCTCTTCATTACTTGGAAGAGGTCTTTTGCAGCAGATTTCCCCAGTGCAAGAGGTCATCTGATGTCTTGACTGCTTCTTCCATTAGTGTTGGTTGTGGAACTAAGTAATATGACATCTTTAACAACTTCGATCTTTTCTCCATTTATCATGATGCTGCTATAGGTCCAGTTGTGAGATTTTCATTTTCTTTGTGTTGAGATGTAATCCATACAGCATACTGAAGTCCTTAATCTTCATTAGTAAGTGCTTCAAGTCACCCTCACTTTCAATAAGCAAAGTTGTATTGTCTGTGTATCACAGGTTTTTAATGATTCTTCCCCCAATCCTGATGCCATACAGCCCAGCTTCTCAGATTACTTGCTCAGCATATAAATTAAATAAATATGGTGAAAGGATACAACCCTGACACAATTCCTCCCTGATTTTAAACCGTTCAGTATCCTCTTTCATTTGATCTCTTGTTGGGTTCTAATGACAGCCTCCTGGTCCATGTACAGGACCCTGATGAGCACAATTAAGTGTTCTGGAATTCCCATTGTTCTCAATGTTATCCATAATTTGTTAGGATGCACACAATCAAATGTTTTTGCATAGTCAATAAAACACAAGTAAACATCTTTCTGGTATTCTTTGCTTTCAGCCAAGATCCATCTGACATTAGCAATGATATCCCTTCTCCCGTGTCCTCTTCTGAGTACAGCTTGTGTTTCTGGAACACTCAAAACACTCACCTATACCAAGAAATTTGGAAGACAGCTTTCTGGTCAACCTGACTGAAAGAGATCCATATTTGTCCCCATCCCAAAGAAAGATGATCCAAAAAAATGCAGAAATTATCAATGTTATTAATATCTGTTTTCGTCACCTAGAGCCACTCTGACAAGAATATACCACAAATGGAAAGGATTGAACAAACAGGAGTTTATTCTCTTACAGTTTGGGAGGCTGGAAATCCAAGTTCGCAATGCCAGCTTCTAGGGGTTTGGTGAAAACCCCTCAATCTTGAGCTTCAGCTCTTACTCCTTCTTCCAGCCCACTGAATCTGGAGGCTTTTCTTCACTTAAGCAGCCACTGGCTTCTGAGGCTGACAAAGTAAAAAGTTGACCAGTAAAAAAGCACAGTCTTGCTGTTACCAAACCACATGGCAGACCATTAATTCAAGTCCATTGAAAGTCCCGAGATTGGCAAAGCATGTCAAGCTACACTGAATGAACACTCAGCTACATGCAGGGTTCAAGTGTGCCAAAGATCTAGACACCATTCCCAAGGTTACTCCTTATATACAGGAAGCAGGCCACATCCCTAAGGCAGCTACTCAGCTGCTCACAGTAGATTCCACTATGGAGTTGATTACCAGTCTCATCATGGGGGATACTATATCCAGTTTCCCAGCCACTCAATCAGGTCCAGCCAAGTTGACAACAATTTTAACTACCACAGTATTACACTCAAGTAAAATTTTACTGAAAACAATTAAAAGATTGTTACAGCAGTACATTGGCAGGAAGCTGCCAGAAATTCAAGCTGAATTCAGAAGAAGATGTGGAACAAGGGATATCATTGTTGATATAAGAGGGATGTTGGCTTAAAGTCGAGATCACCAGAAATATGCTTCTCAGAAGCAAGGATGGTGAGACTTCATCTCATGTACTTCAGAGATGTTATCAGGAGGGCCCATTCCTTAGAGAAGGGCATCATCTTGGTAAAGTAGAGTGTCAGTGAAAAAGAGGAAGATCCTCAATGTGATAGATTAACATAGAGGCTGCAATAATAGGCTTAAGTTCAGCAGTGATTGTGAGGATGGCACAGGATCAGGCACTGTTTCTTTCTGTTGTCACTGTGAATTGAAACCAACACAATGTCACCTAACAAAATCTCTTTCATTAATGGCATTGGCAGTTCAGTGATAGCATTATCTCCTTTCATGAAGAGACCTGGTTTTGATTCCAAGCCAATACAAATTAGCCTCAGACATCACCCATCTGTCAGTGGATCCATGATGCTGAACAGGTTTCAGTGGAGCTTCCATACTAAGCTGTACTACTTCCAAAAACCAGCCAATAATAACCATTGACCACATTGGTTTGATCCAAAACTGATCATGAGTACCTCATCACAGGATCTGATAGCATTTCATGTCATTGTGCATAGGGTCTTCATGAGTTAAGAGCCAACTTGATGCCAGCTAACAACACAATGACATCCCTTACACTATACCTTCTAGACCATCATGAACAGTGGTGGTAGTTTGAAATAGAGAAAAGATAGAGAAGAGGGTTAGGAAAAGAAAAGAAATTAAATAATTAGCTACCTCTCTGTATGAAGCATCCAGGGGTGAAATTAAGGTGAAATTGTTCACTTCAGATTGGTAAACAAGCATAAATTATTCAATGCTTACCTTGCTTATTGAGTAAACTAATACTGGAGTCATCTATATACCAGGGACTGTTCTAGTGTATTTCCATCACATTTTCACTTGTACAACTCACCACTTTCCAGATGAGTAAACTGAGGCTTTAAGAGATTACTCAATGAACTCACAGGCAGACAAGTAGTATATAGCAGAATTAGGACACGGACTCTGTTCTTCCTGAATCGAAAGAGGCTTCTGCTTCCTGAACAGCATGCACACATAGGACAGGACTCACATAGTTTGTGATGGACATATACTTATAGGACCACTTGGAAACTTATATTGCTGTGAGATGCAGCTGGAGACCATGGTTTCCTGCTGAGATCCAGCTTTCCCTAGTTTTAGGGGGGGCCTCTGGGATCATTGAGAAAAACCCAAAGTTGGGATCTTTGATGAGGTTTAGAAGCTTAAGTACCTTTCTGGTACTTAATCACAACCAAATTAGCATCAAATTATGAGCTAAAAACATAAAGCAGGCTTGCACCACAACAATGTAAATGTTGAATTATAATGAAATATGTTCAAACATGCTCAGTGTCCTCTTAGCCTCACATTACCCAGTTAAAAATTATGTGGCCCTTTGTGTTAGACTTGGGAAGTGTCTAATCCCATCTGGGAGAAGGGACAGCTGTGCTAGTTTCCTTCTTCCTCTTTTAAATTATCTGTTATTTCCTGGCTGCTTAATCAGAGAACAGCTCTCTATCCTTCCATTGCAACAAGCAAGAAAAACAATACCTTTTTCAGATAAAATCAAGATACCAAGGAAATGGAGGATGAAAATGAATTGCAGATGGGTGATCTTAACGAGCTAGGATTCCTATGAAATTAAAATAGGAAGCAGAGGAAGGAAATCAGACATCCCTTGTGGATGACAGTGGATATAATTAGATGACTCAGGCAGGGAAACACTGTTGGTGCTTAAACATATCCACCTGGAGGTTCAACAGATACTTAAAACTGAATATGTCAAAAACTGAATATAACCGCATCATCTTCCTACGTATCCAGAATCATGGAGTGGTGCCATCTTCCACCCAGTTGGCTAAAGTGGAAATCTGGAATATTCCCCATTTTTCACATTCTCCCTTCTCCCATGCATTCTGTATATCCCATTAAATCTACCCCTAAAAATCATCCCACTGGCCTGCTTCTTCCTATCCCTACTCATAATTTCTCACCTCCATCATTTCAATTATTACTGATATTATTTCTATCTTGCCAGTTTAACTAAGCCTTTCTGTTACCATGGTGATTTTTCTAAATAAAAAATGTGATACAGCCACTTTCCTTTAATGCCTCACCCATCTGATTTAAGACAAATCCCAACATCTCAGCATCTGTTGTAAATATTTTCAGAATCTGGCCTTTGCCTACTCCTTTGATCTCATTGACTACCATGCTGCCTCTACCCTCACCCCCTTGGGATAATCTGCATGTACAGTGTGCTGGCCTTGTTAAACTTCTTATGCCTCTGTGTGTTCATCAATTATGACCACTTTTGTTGGAACTCACTTGCTCGCTTTCCTTACCTTTTCCTAACCAAATCCTGCTCCTCTTCAAGATTCAGTTCAGACATCTCATCTTCTTGAATTGTTCCCTGAGCCCTCTTGTCCAGGTTATATGCCCTCTGCTAGGCTCTTCTAGCTTTTGGGAACACCTATCACATTGTGCTATAATTTCAAATCTACCACTGAGCTGACACCTTCTTGAAATAGATGCTCTGTCTCTCATCTTTGTATTCTCAGTCCCTGACACATATTATCTATCTAATACGTGTTTCTGGGATTAAAAATTAAGTACTAGTCTCTATTTTTCAACATTCCCATGGAATTCTAAAATACAACTTGGTGATGTCAGTCACTTCCCAAACTATTGTCCTTAATCAAGAACACAGAAATGTTTTTCTCTTTTTCAACCTTAATAAAGAAATAATAGGTAAAATGTGATTCTCATTTTTTGAAGAAACAAACAGATTATATTAGATAGAAACTCAATAATGTTGACATTGAGTGAAGGAAAGACATAAAAGCTAACATATATTTCACAACTATCATGTACCAAATGGAATTCCAGTGGTTAAAGCATTTGGTTGTTAACCAAAAGGTTGGTGGCTTAAACCCACCAGCTGATTCATGGAAGAAAGATGGGACAGTCTGCTTCCATAAAGATTTACAGTCTTGGAAACCCAATGGAGGTCACTATGAGTTGGAATTGACTTGATGGCATTGAATTAATTTTTTTTGGTTTGGAATGAGTACCAAAAGACCTGTGGGAATGCAAAGGTTTAAACACTTGGCTGCTAATCAAAAGGTTTGCATTCAAAGCAACCCAGCAGCTCTGCAGGAGAAAGAACTGGTGATCTACCTCTGTAAAGATTACAGGCAAGAAACCACTATGGGGCAGTTGTGCTCTCTCACATGGAGTTGTTATGAGTTGAAAATGACTTAACAGCACCCAACAGCACAAAGTGTATCAGGTGCTATGCTAAACATCCTTACCTATTTGCATTTGCTAAGTATCACAGCCAGTCTTCTAAAGCAAGTATTATTAGCACTATATTGCCAAAGCTGAGACTATAGTTCATAGAGGATAAGAAATTAGACCAAGCCAAAGCTAGTAACTTGTAAGGCAAGAGTTTAAAATCACGTTTCCCAAAATTATGGAGTAGAAAATATTTGGATTGAGAACTCCAATTTTATAGAAGGTTAATACATCATATACCCAAAACCCAAACCCATGGCCAATGATTCGATTCCAACTCATAGTGACCCTATAGGACAGAGTAGAAATGCCCCATAGGGTTCCCAAGGCTGTAAAACTTTATCGAAGCAGACTGCTTCATCTTTCTCCTGTGGACTGGCTGGTGGATTTGAACTGCTGATTTTTGGTTAGCAGCCCAATGCTTTAACCACAGTGGCACCAAGATCCTCAATATATCATATAAAGTCACTGCCACCAAGTAGATTCTGACTCATGGAAACCTCCACTGAGTATCTAAGGCTGTAAACCTTTACGGAAGCAAACTGCCTCATCTTTCTTCTGCAAAGATGTTGGTAGGTTTGAACTGTTGATCTTCGGGTTAGCAGCTAAATGTCTTAATCATTACAGCACCATAGCTCCTTAATATATGATATATTTAAAACAGACAAACAAAAACAAAAAACCTTGGTGCCATTGAGTTGATTCCAACTCATAGCGACTCCCATTGAATTTCTGAGGAGGTAAATCTTTATGGAAGCAGATTGCCCTATCTTCCTTCTACAGAGTGGCTGTTGGGTATGAACCACCAAGCTTCTGGTTAGCAGTTAATTGTCTCAGATAATGTGCCACCAGAATTCCTTAGTATATCATATAGGAGGTAACAAATAATGGAAAGTTGAAAGACTATAAATATTCTTAATTTTGAAATGAGAGATGCCATTAAACACAAGTGTAAGTGAACCAGGTATTTCATCCTAAATCTCTGAATTTTGAGCAGGTTTTTTTTTTTTTTTTCAGGAGAAACTCAGTTCACAGTAAACTATTTAGTTAGTTTACACTTAACCTCTGCCTATCATCCTTCAATACCTAGTGCTAATTATATATAGTTTTCTCTTTTGCCTTATCAGCAAGGCTTATGGAGCTTTGAGATCCAATGTAAGATAATATAAGCCTGTGTGAGAACTGTTTCTTTATACTGTAACCAGTTTTAACATTCTCGATAGTACCCTCTCCAGGAGGACTTGTGCTGATTTTATCATCATTTGCACAGGGTAGACCTATAGCCAAGTATAGTTTTAACTCCTTTCATGGTTTCATTCATTCACAAACATTTATTCATTACATCAATAAGTACTTAACACTGAATGGGCTATGGTCCTGGTACCTCATTTATTTTTGTAGTAGTAAGTATGTGCACCATGCCCACTGTATTAGCTGCCTATGTCCCAGCTTCTCATTCTTAGGGAGGGGGATGAGAAAAAAAGAACACCTCCTAATTATATACCACTATTTGCTCCTATACGCAGGCACTGCCGTGGAGTCATTTCCGACCCATAGCAGCCCCTCCTTGGGTTTCTGAGGTGGTATCACTACGGAAATAGATTGCCCAACCTTCCTTCCAAAAAGTGGCTGGTAGTCGTTTTTTCATATCTCTATCTTTGATCCAGGGGAGGAAGATGAAGCAATCTACTTACATAAAGATTTATAGCCTTGGAAACCCAATGATGGTTGCTATGGGTTAGAATCGCCATGATGGCAGTGGGTTTTTCTCACTGACACTTGAAATATTAAACTGCAATTTTCTTTCTATACATCTGTTTCCATTTCTTAGATGTGATTGTCTTAATGGGAATTTTTCACTAAATTAAATGCACAAATGAATGAATGAAAAAAATGTAGAAGATATAAGACAAAAGTATTTCCTGATGACCAGAAGAACATGTTAAGAAAGGGACACCATTTGTACCTTGAGGTTTTTGATTTTCCAAACTATGAACATAAGATCTGGTATCACTGAATGACACACTTTAATTTTCATCAAATAATTCATACATTAGAAACTCTGGAAAAGAATGGGTAGATTTCAGTTGGGGTATCTCCTCTCTCTTCTTTCAGTCTTTGTTATGTTCTTTGGATGTTTGTATTCCTAGTGTTATAAAATTAAACATCATAATCTGCTCATCTGGGTGCTTCTTCTCAACTTCCAATTTTCCATTCTCTCCCTACTTTATCACATCTTAATAGGGACAGGTATGCCCTTATATATCTCTGAAGGCATTTCACTATGTATATGTTTTTAACAGAGTGTATTTTGGGAGAAGATAACAAAAGTGCATCCAATAATTTAGCAGCCTTGTTATGAATAACTAGATAAAGCCTCCTTTGTTGAATGGAGAGATAACATTAAAGATTTTCATTACCTTGAAGTGGGATGGTAAATAGGGATGTCTGCCAAAGAATGCTTGGTGAATGAATTAATAGCTGGGGAATGGATAGCTGGTTTAAATAAATAGATGGGAACAGTCATATTAGGGAGGTGGATAGAGTATCTAGATGGAATAAGGGAAGGGTTAGATAAAAAGAGAAACAATACATGAATGGATAGGTGAGTCATTAGCTGCTGGAGGAATAAATTGGTGTATCAATGCACGATGGACTTGAGTGGCCAGATGGAGTGAAAAAATGATAAATACCTGTGCCAGCAGAAGAGCAGATGGATGATACTTACTGTAGTATGAACAGGAACAGAAGAGGGTCAGGTGTGGATGAGAAGATGATGAAAAGGAAGAAGAAAAGGAAGAGGGGAAAAAAGGGAGCAACAATACTGTCTGGTTAGGGGAATTGTAAACTAGTTTCCTCAACAGTCATGATTTTACAATCAGCCTGGGAAACTGGAAACTCTCAATCACTACTACCAAGCATGCCCTTGACATTTTAATTTTGAAAGAATATTTATCTGGTCTCTTATGTTTTCTGTGATCTATCTCTAGTCAGGGAGACTGAGTTATGAGAGATTTCCTTGTCAACACAGGAAGACAACAAGAACATAAGCCTCCTGACTGTAGGTCGGGGTCTATGCCAAAGAATCAATCTCTCTCTCTCCCTCTCTCACTGCCGTAGAGTCAATTCCACCAGAGAAATTAGTGTCCTATAAAATTAATTGAAGAATATTAAACTCTTTTCTAAGGAGGTCTGGTGGTGTTGTGGTAAGGCATTTGGCTGCTAACCAAAAGGCTGGCAATTCGAACCCACCAAATGCTCCATGGAAGAAAGATGAAGCAGTCTGCTGCCATAAAGATTTGCAGCCTAGGAAACCCTGTGGGGGTAATTCTGAGTCAAACTTGACTCAGTGGCAGTGGGTTTGGTTTGGTTTTTAATCTCTTTCTACTGAGTTCCCAAACCATAATCTGCCACCAGCCCTAAACTCAGTTTGGGATCAATCCTAGGAAACTCCATAATTGAAAGAAAAAAAATTGGTCAAAGAATTTTAGAACTAGAACAAACTAAGGGTCTAATTAAATTAAATGATGATGAAAAGGAAGAAGAAGGGAAAAAAAGGAGCAACAAATATACTGGCTGCTTAGGAGAATTATAAACTAGTTCCTTCAACAGTCATGATTTTACAATGAACTCTCAATTATTACTACCACACATGTCCTTGTACAAATGGTACAGATGAGAAAACAAAAGCTGGGAAGGTCAAGGGCTCAATCCAAGGTCACATAGTAGTTAATGACAGAACTGGGAAGACTTAATTGATATATAACAGGTTGATGAGAAGCTGAGTTGTATGAGATTCATATGCATTCTTTGATGTAGGAGTTGGAAAAGGAAGATTTTTCAAACAAGGAAATCAAACAAAAATAGCTCTTTCTCTTAGTCTTCTTCTCACGTTAACACTCATGGGTATACTCCACTAAAATATAAGATGGAGAAAAATTAATTTATTGTCACATTTAAAAACAAATGTAGTGCACAGTCACCATATTTCTCATACTTATCCTTGTTAAAGAAAAAAAAAAGGTGTCAATTCAATTTTCATGTATGGGATCCCATGTCTTTCAGAGTAGAATGGCACTACACAGGATTTTCAATGGCTAAAAGCAATTGCATTTCCATAAGCAAGCTTTTTCTGAGGCACCTGTGGTGGATTCAAACCACCAACATTTAGAGTAATAGCCTAATGCTTAACTATTTGCGCTGCCCAGGGACTTACCCTTGTCAAAAACCAAGCCAAACCCATTGTCACCAAGTTGATTCTGACTCATAGTGACCCTATAGGACAGAGTAGAACCGGCCATAGGGTTTCGAAGGCTGTACATTTTATGAAGCAGACTGCCTCATCTTTCTCCTGCAGAGCAGCTGGTGTTCAAACTGCCAGTCTTTAGGTTAGTAACTAAATGCTTTAACTACTAAAACACTAGACCTCCTTATCCTTACCCAAGTTGTGTTTAATTTAAGGGAATCAAACAGCAGGAATTGTTAAGGACCAGAATGCCCAAACAGTTGGTAGAACTTCTAATTCTCTTTTCAGTATACTTGATGAGACTGATGCAGAAACAGATCCTAAAACTCAGTCTTGGTTGTGGCATGTCTAGAGTCCTGGAGCTCACTCCTCACTCAAATATTGAGAATAAACCTATGAAATGTGTACTTTAACATGAGGTCTAAGCTTCAAGGAAAGGGGACTCAGGCCACATTTTGACACAAAGTACTACCTTTTTTGTTTGGTTGTTTGGTTGAGCACAATTGCAGCAGTGTCTGTGTATTATTTTTCTGAAGTTTCTCTTCTGATGTCTTTTTATCTTGGGTCAATAAATACTTTAGACTTAGGCTACAAGTGTATTTTATTTTACCTTATTTTTAAGCAGCACAGAAATTTGATACACAGGAGTAACATGGAAAGTACCTGAATATACTGTCTTCTATTGTGTGTATGTGTGTTTCTGGGTGTGTGTGAAGACATTCACACAGAAAATGAGAATGCATTTTAGGCTACTTAGTTTTCTACCTACATCTACTACCCAAACCACATATGTGTGAAGTGTTACTTGCCTAACTTTTCTCTGTTCCTGGACATTCAATGAATTGTCCTAAGAAACAGTCTCCCAAAGTTACAAATTTCTTCAAACTTTATTGATACACTGCACAATCACAACCATCTTGTATTCAACCTGAATTAGAAAAGGTTACAACTACAATGTAACATGCACAAAATTCAGGTAGTGTATTCACCTTTAATACAATTACTGACAGAAATCAAGTCTTCGTTACTTTTTGAAAATAAAAAAGAAAGAAATCTAAAATAAAAGGAAGTCTAGAAGGCTGACAAATTTATATTCTTGCATCATGTGATAAATTTTAAAGCATCTGAACATAGATTCATTTTAAGGATAATTGTGAGAATGGACACACCCATTGTCTGACACGTCTATAACGGCACCATTGATAAGTCATAATATTTTTAATCTAGAGGACTCTGAACTTGACAGATACATTTTCATATACCCACACATTCCTCACAACTGCACTTTACATGTCACACAAATTTTTGAATGATTAAAAATGCTCCCTTTAACTAACACAAGGGAAATTATTATTACTTATCATTGTTATTATTAATATTCTTAAAAATCTGCCAGATAATGTATAATGTGACTTCAAAAGAATGGTAAAGGGTTCACAATCTTTCTTTTTTCCAGTCAGTGCTGTGGAAAAATTTTGTGTCTTTAAAAGGGCACTATTGAACAAAACAAAAAAGGAATTCCTTTCAAATGCTGGAAATTAAACTTAGCTAAGTACTTTCAAGATGAAGACAGTTGCATCTAATTAAGTCCACTCCACATTCCTTTTGATTCTGAGTAGTCTGCACCTGAAGGCTAAATTGCACTGGTTCTACTATATCTTTTTGCCACATCTTTTAATTGCTAATCTATTTCTTCCTCCTTTCATTTATGTCTTTTCTCTTAAGCAAGAAAAGAAGGAAATGAGACTGACATTTTTATTTGTTTGCTTTAGTTATCATTAGGAGTTCTCATTATACAGTATCTTTTTGAAAATGGTCCCTTCCTAGTTACACACATGTGAAGTTTTACTGCAACTGCTCGAACTTATTTATCTTAAAAGGAAAAGACAGGGAACCTCTGAGAAGTAGGAAGGAACAATTGGGCACGAGAGTTTCTGAGATTACGGCTTATAAAATATCAAAACAAAAACAATGATTCTTGGAGGCAAAAAAATTGCATTTTTCCAAAATGCAATATTTATACTGTTTTCCCTGATTCTGAAGGGACTGGTTTGTTGTTGTTTGATTGGATCCAGCCATTGCTGGAAATTTTATATGCAATTATTTTCCCTTGGTAGGATTCAGGGTCAAATTGGGATAGAAGGCCTTGCCTCCATGTCACAACTGAAATTGGCAATTCTTCCCCTCCTTCTTATAACAGGGCTTATGAAAGCACCTACACAGTGGCAGAAGACAAGACATTGCCACTGGCTCTGGGGGTCTGGACTCCAGCTTGACTGCTCAGTTCATAACCACTCCTGATGAAGTGACCAGAGTAAGCTCCCTTTGAGATCCACTTCCCGCTTTGGAGTTCTTTGTGTGTTTTACGTGATAGTTCTTGTTATATTTGGTAGAACTTCTCTCTTTTGAGTATACTTGATGAGACTGATGTAGAAATAGATCCCTAAACTCAGTCTTGTTTGTGGCGTGTCTGGAGTCCTGGAGCTCACTTCTCGCTCAAATTTTGAGAATAAATCTATGAAATGTGTCCTTTAACATGAGGTCTAAGCTTCAGAGAAAGGGGACTCAGGCCACATTTTGACACAAAGTACTACCTTTTCTTGTTTGTTTTGTTGGTTGAGTAAAATTGCAGCAGAACAACCAGACACAATGTTCACTGCATAAAATATTTGCATGTTTTTACACTTGATTTCCTATATGCCTCACTTCAATTAAAACAAGAATAAGAACAACTAAGCACATGTATTCAGTCTTACAGAGGACTTTATCAGGCACTTGGTATTAAACTAATAAAAACAAGCATGGCCAGACCTGTAACATGAACACTTTCATTAACATTACTTTTGTCAATGTATATATTAATTTTGTTTTGGGAAGGGGAAGAAAGTTTTCAGAGTAACTACCTTGCTGAATTTATCTTGCCCATGTGGAAACCCTAAGAAGAGCTTTAGGTTGTTCAAGACTTGTATCTTTCTTTCCTCATTTGCACCGTGCCTTGCTTTGGCACCCTAAACAAATCTTCCCAAACGGCTTTATCCGTGGATCCTCCATGTGTGTGGTTGAAAAGACATGTGTAATCATTTAGTCATTAGTAAGCATCTCTTCTTCTATATGCTTCTAAACATTGGAGAACAGCTAATGTTACATGGAGCCCTCCCCACCAAAGTAACTCAAAGAGATTGAAGATAGAGGACATCTACTGTAAAGAAAAGTCATTTTCATTCATTTTATTTTGATTGCACTGACCTAATTG
This sequence comes from Orycteropus afer afer, assembly GCF_000298275.1. Classification (NCBI taxonomy): domain Eukaryota; kingdom Metazoa; phylum Chordata; class Mammalia; order Tubulidentata; family Orycteropodidae; genus Orycteropus; species Orycteropus afer. The sequence continues at coordinate 728,134 of NW_006921902.1, read as the reverse complement.
TGTTAGGTCTTATTGCTTGGTCTTCTTGGTCAGACACAGAGAAGAAGTGATGATAGGATTTTTTTCACTGAAACAAGGTGCTTCCTGTGTTTAGGGAAAGGGGTAGCACAGAGTTCTATAGTGATCTGCAACCAAGTTGTCTTGTGTTTGAAAGACTTCAATGGCATTCCTGGTCAAAAGGAGGATAGGTGTTTTCCTTTTGAAAGCCTCAGAGTGTAAAACACATGCAACTTGTACATTTCAAACACTATGTTCTCAAAGACAATCCTCTCCCTAAAAATTTCATAGTTATTTCTTCAAAGTAACAGATTTTTTACCAGCAGAACACTCAAATGACATGGTTAATTCTCATACAGTGTCTGACACCAACATACCACAGGTGCTGAAAGTGGCAACAGATCTGAAACGTTTGTGTCTGACCTTTCATTATGACTTTGTACTTACTCACGGTTGTCCTGGAACTTGGAATGGATATACTGCTTTGGCACATTATTTATGTTCCAAAAATCTGGCTCATGGCAGCTCACTGGAAAATGCAGATATCTGTTTACTTCTGGCAAATCTAATATTAATTTCACACATACCAGTTGTAACATTGGTGACAGTGCCTAGACTTTTGGATGCCAAGATAGCCTATGGTTGTATGTATGTATGCATATATGTGTATATTTCTATCTATCTACACACCCCCTATCACTTTACATATCATGCTCATGTACCATCATGGACAGAAACAAACAGACCACTTGCATTAGAGGAAAATCAATCAAACTTGTTGTTGTTGTTGTTATGTGCCGTCGAGTCAAACCCGACTCATAGCGACCCCTCCTTGGGTTTCCAAGGCAGTATCACTACGGAAGTAGGATTGCCCAACCTTCCTTCCGAGGAATGGCTGGTGGGTTTGAACCGCCAGCCGTCTGGTTAGCAGGCAAGTGTCTTAGCCACTATGCTACCAGAGCTCCCCAATCAAACTTAAGGGAGTGGAATTCTATGGATCTTTTTTTTTTTTTTTTAAGACTGTGGATCTGAAATTCTTCTCTAATTGAAAGAAGGGAAGACCTGTGAGAAAACCATTGTCGGAGCAACTTTCTCATTCTGTTCAGAAGGTTAATCTCTAAACGAGGGTAAAGAGGAGCAGATCCCTGTGTGATTTTTATTGCCATTCTTTCTGGAGAACAGTCATCCTGGTTGGCTGGATCCTTCCTGTTCCAGGAGACAGTGTAGAAATGTTGATCAGCTTTTGTTGGTAAGCTTTGAGCATAGAGAGCTAGTAAAATTCTTCCCAAAATCACTGGAAACAGGCCCACATCAGAGGAAACTGTGTGTCACTTACACTCTCCCATTTATGTTTGCAGTGTTGTGTCAATCACATGCTGGAAATTAAGTCAGTTGCTCATGTGTCCTCAGCTCACAAGAGCTTCCTGAAACAAATACCAGAGTTGTCAACACAACTGCCATGCAAATGGCCCTATAGGATTTTTACCAGAGAGTTTTCAAACAGATTCTATTAAAACTGGAGCAGAGAGGAGACAATAGCTGACATCATTGTAGTCAGGCAAGTAGACTAGTCTTTTCACATTGTAGAGTCAAACATGTCAGTGTGTATACGTATGTATATGTTTTCTTAAATTCTTGCTAATAAAGAAACCCAGCCATTGTGTAACTCCTATAGATTCCTGACATATACTTTCTTTAACGGATAACATAAGCATGAATGTTAGCACACTGATCCATTGAAAGTGAAGGAAAAAACAAAGCTTTATGAGGAAAGAAGATGTTCTAGGAAACACAGTCTCTTCTGGAAATAGCAAGTAACTGATCACTACATTGATACTTTGGTCCATTGTTTAACCAAGCTCTCTTTGGGTGGATAGGGTACCACATTCTAAAGTGTCCATGACACAGGGTATTGTTTTTCTATGTCAGTAGTCTGTGAGATCATTGGTTTTCACATGAGAAGTTGATAAGTAAATTTGAAGATGCCAATGCCTCCTGATGGTGGAGGAGAAATGAATAGACTATTATTAACAAAATCTGATTAGCGGTTAATATGGCAGTGAATAGATACTGAGTAGTGAGGAAAGAAATAGAAGTATTAGATAATTACATTGATGATAGAGTAAATAGATTGCTAGAGAGGAAGATAGGTGGTTGGACAATTGAAAGACTTGATAATCAGAAAGTTGAGTAGATGGATGGCCATGTGATTACTTTGATAAATAGTTTGATAAAACCTAACAAATCAATAATATATCAATCATGTTTTATGAGTTGGCCAGTATTGTTTTAAGGAAAAGTTCTATCCTCAAGATACTTTTCTCATTTTTGGTCATGACTTGCAGATTTTTAGCTTTGCTTTTCAGGCTGAGATCCATACTTCTAATCCCTGAAGCTAGTGAAGGAAGCAGGTAGGGAGAGCGGCTAAACAAGATGATAAGATGTACATCTAGATATATTGAGATTACTTCCAAGAAAGAAAAGATGTGAACCCTAACGTAATTACATAGTAATAAACTTGGAGGGAGGAATATGTACATTATAATCAGAAAAATGGTCCAAATCTTATAAGACATAGACAATAGGACACAGATGTAACTCTCACTGTGCACTACATTATGAGTCAAATTGTGTCTTCAGGGTGTTCATAATGAGGCAAGATTTTTGCCCAAATGAAGCTGCTGATTTCATGTGTGTGGGTGGTTATGGTAGTGGTAAGGAGGGAAGCAAAGGGAGGGAAGAGCCAAGGAAGCAGGAGCAGATTCCATTTTTAACACATCAGTGAATGATTATCCTACATATAGTAGAATCATGCCCACCCCTCCCACAACCCCATTCATTCAAGCTGGGGGAAAAAATCAAGTAAACAAACAGAAACAAAAAACAAGAACAGAAACAAATTAAAAAAAAAAAAAAAAAAAACCTGCAATATCTGGATATAGGGCACTAAGAGAAAAAAGGTAGATGTGAACTGCTGTATGAAAAGTGAATTTACTCTGTAAATCTTCACCCAAATCCTAAAAAAAAAAAAAAAAAAAAACCAAATTGGTTTGCCCTCCACAGTATAAAGTCTGTGGTATGGAGAAGCAGGCGTTGCTCAGAGGACCTATGGTTTCTTATCAAAACTTGATGAAGAAGTGGGCAAAGAGGGTCCCTGCTAGCCAGAGACAAGCCAGCATTCTAGAGGCAGAGTTTACACCATCAATGACTGCTCCAGGCCCTGTGCAGAGAGAGAGAGAGAGGCCATTAGCATTCACTGAAGGTAACACAATTACACACTGACTAGCAGATGCAAAGACATGCAGAAACATGTGTGCATTCCCCCATCTTCCACCCCTGTCCCACTCAACCTTCCAGGTACAGATAATGGGAAGTGCCCAATGAAACACACTTAGAAACCCTAAGGGGAAAATCACTGGTATGCCATTAGTACTATAACTTGAACTGAAAGACTAGGGTTAAAAAAAAAAAAAAAAACATAGAAGGGGACATTGAACAGGGTCATTTAAGGTATGAGACAAAATGTTAGGTCCATTGACAGGGACAAATGTGGCAGAATCTTGGGGATGTTTCACAAACTATACTTCAAATTGTCCCAGCACAGACAGGGAAGAGGGTAAAGGACAAGCATGGAGGGCAGAAAGAGGTTCCAGAATGTTAGAAGCAGGCAGAGGGGAGAGGGAAAAAGACATTTTGTGAGCAACAGGAGGCTGTTCTAATATGACTTTTTTTTTTTTTTTTTTTTTTTAAGCTTAGCATACATGACTTAGGTATTATGGAGGCTTCCCCTGAAGCAGCTGAGAAAAAATTATTAAGTTTTCTCAAGGATTTAACAATAGTGATGGGTTTACTCCAGCAATTATCAGTGCCTCTCCAAATGTGCATGCTCAGTTCAAATGACTATGCAGTGATTCTGCCTGAAATAGACCTTTTGCTTTCTTCTTTCTTCCCTCTCTTCCTTTTTGCATAAACAACCAAAACCAAACTCACTGCCATTGAGTCGGATCCAACTCATAACAACCCCGCCTTGGGTTTCCAAGGCAGTACTACAATGGAAGAAGATTGACCAATCTTCCTTTTGAGGAGTGGCTGGTGGATTTGAACAGCCAGGCTTCTGGTTAGCAGCCAAAACTATTCCATTGTGAAATAGCCCCATGAAATCATAATACTAGCCCTCTCTCATATACTAAGCCTTCAAAAGACAAATCACATGAATTACAATTGCCTTAGCCCACTCAATGGGCCCAGAGCAAATGTATCAATGGTCTACTTTGTCTCTGGGATTGTCCATCACCTTTATTTGCAAGCTACAAGAACATAAGGTCATAAAAAACATAAGTGGACAGTAAGCAGGGTGTTATCCTAGAGAAAGCAACATTGATTATAGTCAAGAGAGTAAAAGCTGGCAAGAGGCCCTCCTGTCAGATCAGTAATCAGGGGGCAGAATTGCAGACAGGGGCCAGCTAGCATACTGCTTCTACTGTCTCATGCTAGGACTTCACGGTCTGTCTTATAAGTACATTGCCCCACTCTAAATAATCCTGGTTACTTTAAAGATGATGTGGTGAGTGGTCTGTTCAAACAGGACCCAAGTCAGCTGGCCAGCCATCTACTGTATGATACAGACCCATGCCTTCCTAAGGAGGGTGCAGACGCTAACCTTTTGCTGGGAAACATACAGGTTTCTCCCTTCAGCAATGAGCAACTAGACTGTCCTTCAAAAAAAAAAAAAAAAAAAAAAAATTTACTGCCATCGAGTTGATTCTGACTCAGAGTGACCCCCATTGGTTTTCCAAGGTGGTAAATCTTTATGGAAGTGGATTGTCCCATCTTCCTTCCACAGAGCAGCTGGTGGGTTTGAACCACCAACCTTCTGGTTAGCAGTCAAATGTCTTAGGCACTGTGTCACCAAAGCTCAGACTGTCCTTACTCCAAGGATTTCAACATGAATATTTTTTCTTATGATTTTTGATATACACAATCTACTCAATAACTAAAATCTCATGTTTACTTGATAGCTTGATGACCTGGTTCATACTACTGTGCCTACATATGTGTGTGTGTGCTCGCACACACACACATATGCTATTTATCAGCAAGGGCAAGATCTAGGGCCTAGTCAAAAACCAAAAACCAAACCACTGCCACGGAGTTGGATAAGACTCATAGTGACCCCTCCTTGGGTTTCTGAGGCGGTATCTCAATGGAAGTAGATTGCCCAATCTTCTTTCTTAGATGGTTCCCTTGGGAAACTTCAAATACATCTGGAAGGTAGCTTGGCTCTGGGTCCTCCACCAGCCCAGACAGACATCCTAAGGAATCACATTAAACTAGAGAATGTATTGAGTTGGAAAGCCCATAGTTGAAGCTCAAGATCATGGTCCACATTGAGTAATTACCTTCTGCAAAATATGAGTGAGTTTGATTTTAAATGAGTTTATAGGAAAATGAACAATGAAGATTTGTAAGGCTCAATTTGTTTCTTTAAAAGTAACTTTCTTATGTTTATATAAATGTGTGATAAAGCATATATGTATGTGTATATTAAAATAGTCTAATTTATCATGCTTGTATTGACTTAAGAAATAATTGAAGCTCTAATACTCTTCCCTATAGAGCGAAAATATGGCTAAGACATTTGCCTGCTAACCAGACAGCTGGCGGTTCAAACCCACCAGCCACTCCTTGGAAGGAAGTTTGGGCAATCCTACTTCCGTAGTGATACTGCCTCAGAAACCCAAGGAGGGGTCGCTATGAGTCGGGGCCAACTCGATGGCACATAACAACAACAACAACAACGTAGAGCGAAAAAAGTCCTTAGTGTATAAATCACATTTTTTTTTTCCAAGTTTTACCAGTGAAATTAGTGTTTCTGTAGATATCAACCTATCAGTACAAGGTCAGATATAGCTAAAGAAAGAACAGGAGGAAATATATATATATATATATATATATATATATATATATTTCATGACAAATCATGAAAGGGTAAAGTATGGAGAGATAAGGAGAAAGAGTCATAAAGAGAAATGGGTTTTTCCAGTGGTGTGTGGCTGAATGCAATCATCAGTTTGCAGAAGGTGTCCTGTGCTGATCAGCTGCAGGGTTTCCAGCCACAATTCAGTTTCAGTCTTGTGTTCTAAAAATTATAAACAATGAGTGGCTTAGTAGATACATAAGATACTCAGCTTGATTAAGAAGATAATGATGGTAAAAATTTATATTGTGCTTTCTACATAGCAAGCATAATTCTAAATTCTAAGTATATATCAACTCATTCAGTCATTACATCAACTCTATGAGCTAGGAACTGTTATCATTTCCATTTTATAAGTGAGGCAACTGAGGAATAGAGCATGTATGTAGCTGACCTATGGTCACACAACATATAAGGAGCTGTATTAGAACTGAAGATTAGAACAGGAGATGGATTAGAACTGAGTCACTCTGTTCCACAGTGTGTGCCTTTGGTTGTTATAATCTCCTCCCTGTAAAGAAAAGAATCATTTGTACATGTTGTCCATTAAGTGAGAGGAACAGTAAACTGTAAATCTGGAGACTTGGTATCTGTCTGACTCTGCTGCTTCTACCTGAGTTACATCCCTCTCTGGGCCTTGGATATCTCATCTGCAAAATGAACAGAGATTAGGTTTGATGATTTCTAAAGCACTTCTCCTGTTAGCATTATGAGATACACATGAACATAAGCTACATCTGTTGCTAGGAGAGACAACTGTGAACAGCCAGACAGCCTTTCCAATTCAGTACAAAACCGTCACCACTCAGACTTTTTACTCCCCTAGTGCCATCTACCCCCTGATACAGCAAGAGGGCACTAAGCATGCCTACCCACTCAAGTGTCCCTGTTTTGGTCATATTTTCTATGCAGCTTCAGGGAGTTTTATTTTTAGCAGGTGTGAGGAGCACCTGTTTTATAATATCAGATGATATGGCAATTTACTGCCAAAGTGCTTTTGGTCAATCAGTCTATGAGAAATGGTAGGGCTATTACAGCCAGGGAGTTAATTTAATACACTGTGATATAGATTAAAGCTAGCATGGCTTTCCTCATTCAGATCCCAGGCACATTTGAAATTTGGCAACTGAGCCAAAAAACATCCAAAAACAGAGCCTTTGTTCTCTTGACTATGATCAATTTTGCTTTCTGTGGGATGGCACTCTGCTTGCTTTCCTGGTTTTGTTTATGACCCTATGTTCTTGTGGCTTGCAAATGAAACTGATGGAGGAACCCATCAAAAAAAAAAAAAAAAAAAAAAACCACAGTGAGAGCTATACAAGAAGAGTTCTGAGCTTCACCTGGAGCAGAAAGAGTGGCTCACTGCACATGTACCCCTCTATAGGCTGGAAGAGTGTGAGGACAAGGCCACTAGCCATGAATTGGTCATTTAATTGCATCTTCATAGTAAGTTCAATGGGAGCTCTGGTAGCATAGTGCCTAAAGCACTTGACTCCTAACCAGAAAGCTGGCGGTTCAAACCCACCAACCACTCTTCAGAAGGAAGATGGGGCAATCTACTTCCATAGTGATACTGCCTCAGAAACCCAAGGAGGGGTCGCTGTGCTTTGGGTCTGACTCGACGGCACATAACAGAAAGAACAACAGTAAGTTCGATTAGACTGGAAATGAGGAAAATAATGCATCTGAGTTGCATTTCTCTCATCTGGGCTTCTTTCTGTAAGCTCAAGATGCTCTGTGACATAGGCAAACATGTATCTGTGCTTTGTTATAGAAGAAAGGACAGATGTTGCTGTTTAGCTAATTGGTGTGGTCCCATGACCACTTAGGCTCATGTTTAGTCCCTTATGCTGGCATGAACCTTTGCAAAAGTTGGCTCAATTAATGTACAAAACCAGTGTGTGCTATAGGCTTTCTTCACTTTTACATGATATTGAACATGTATGAAGAACATGATATTGACTGAACTCTCTACACTTATCTGAGGAGGGACATCAGTAAAGCTTGAAAACAAGTCTTCAGATATCAAGTTAAGCATAGTTTTCCTACACCATGGTTTCTTGAGATAAGAACTACACAGACTTCTCCAGCTACTTGATACTAATTAAACAAGTTCAGGAATACAAATGGTATTCTCTCTCTCTCTCTCTCTCTTTTTAATAGAAATGAGCAGAAACATAGTTCATATCTCAAAACTAGAATACAGGATTTGGAAATGTAAGACAGATTTTCAGTTACCTGTCCCCGCATAGAAAACTGATCCTTAATACACCTGGATAAAGGGCAAGAATCTGAAGTGCAATAAGGCTGAAAAAAGCCTAGCGAACAGGGTTTCTCCAAGGGAAACACAAATGTAGCTGACATCTGCTAGAGTTCAATGAGATGTGTTCTATACACTCCTGCCCCTCTGGCCCTACTGCCTTCCCTGTCTTTGAGACTCTAAAGATCCTTAGGGCTCATGTCACTAACCACTATTAAGATGCAAGTAATCATGGCAACTTTGGAGTCAAATCAATTTGGGTCTAAATGCTGCTCTACAACTTGTGAGCTGCAAAATCTTAAATAAGATAGAGTTGACCCTTGAACAAAGCAGAGTTTAGGCATAATGATCCCCTGTGCATTTAAAAGTCCACTATGACTTTTGACTCCCCCAAAAGTTGACTATTAATATCCTACTGTTGACTGGAAGCCTTATTGTGGTAGTTAAGGTTATGTGTCAACTTGGCAGGGCCTGTTTATGAGTGCTTGGACAGCTGGATGTAGTGATTTCCTATTATGAGACTTGACTGCTAACTAGAAGGCTGGTGGTTCAAACCCACCAGCCACTCCTTGGAAGGAAGGTTGGGCAATCCTACTTCCATAGTGATACTACCTAGGAAACCCAAGGAGGGGTTGCTATGAGTCAGGGGTGACTCAACGGCAAATAACAACAACAACAACATTATGAGACTGGTAATCAACTTCGTGGTGGAATCTCCAATGAGCAGCTGAGTAGCTGTCTTAGGGATGTGAGCGGCTTGCTGTATGTAAGAAGATGCTTTGAGAAAGGTCCTGAGTTTTTTGGCACATCGGGATCCTGCCTTTGTGTGAATCTTCATTTCATTAGCCACATGCAATATTGTCTGTCAATCTTGAAATTGTTTTCTGGACTTGAACTAGTGGCCTGCTGTGTTGGTTGACAACTTTGGGACTGTGTCATTTTACTTCTCAACCTTGGGTTTGTCAGCCTCAGCATCCAGAAGCTGTTTGAGTTAAGGGACATCTCCAGCTTCAGTGGAACTGGAGCAAGAGGCAGAACTGAAGCCCAAGGCTTAGTTGCCTTCATCCAGCCCCTAGATCTGGCACTTCCAAGTCCAACTTGGACTTCTAGCTTCCTAAACAGTAGAGAATAAACTCTGTTTGTTCAAGCCATCCACTTGTCATATATTACTATTAGAACAGAACTAGAAAACTAAAATATGTATTAAAAAAAGAAAGAAAGAAAGAAAAACACTACCCTCAAGGCAATTCTGACTCATAGTATCTCCCATTGGGTTTCCAAAGCAGTAAATCTTTAGATTGCCCAACTTTCCTTCTGCAGAGTGGCTGATGTGTTTGAATCGCCAATCTTCTAGTTAGCAGTCAAATGCCCTAGGCACACTGCACCACCAAAGCTCCAGAGACCCAATATACCTTATCAGTAACATAAAGAATTGATTAAAATAGTTCTTGATGTATAGTTATTAGATTTTCACATGAATTCACACACATAGACAACAGATAAGTTTATTACCTATATGGAATGATGATTATTTACTACTCACTAAGTAGAAGTGCTAGGATCTCTGGTGGTATAGCACCTAAGGCATTGGACTACTAACCAGGAGGCTGGAGGTTCAAACCCAACAGCCACTCCTCGTAAGGAAGATTGTGCAATATACTTGCATAGTGATACCACCTTGGAAACCCAAGGAGGGGTCTCTATGAGTCAGATCTTACTTGACAGCATTGAGTTTAGTTCTTTTGTTTTTTTTAAGTAGAAGTTGTTTATCATGAAGAGTTACAACCTTGTTGCCCTCATGTTGTGTAGAATGAGAAGGAGGAGGAAAAGGAGAGGTTGGTCATGGTGTCTCAGGAGTGGCAGAGGTAGAAGAGGTGGAAGGGGCTGAAGGAGAAGCAGGCACACTTTGTGTAACCCTAAGTATGCCAAACTCAAAACTTACTGCCATCAAGTCAATTCTGACTCATGGAGACCCCCACTGGGTTTCTGAGGTGGTAAATCTTTACAGAACTAGATTACCTTCTGCGAAGCTGCTGGAGGATTTGAACTACCAGCCTTCTGGCTAGCAGTCAAATGTGTTAGGCACCTCACCACCAAAGCTCCTAACCTTAAGTATATACACCATAATTTCTGTCTATTTTTGCTTTTTCATTTCTCTAAAAATATTTCTATATAGTACCAATCCTTCTTCCCCTTTTTGTTTTAGTTTTAATGTCCCTGTCCTGGATGGGTCCATGTCATGAAAGAAATCAAAAGCAGTCTTTAGTAATCATAACCTTTCTGCCAGATTGTCAAATGTCAGTTTGTTTTCTGCTTCTTCTATATTTTCTTCCTCATTGTCTGTCATTGGTTCAGAAGCACTCATGTCCATCAAGTTGTCTACTGTTAATTCCTCTGGTGTGGTGTCTATTAGCTTTTGAATTTCTCCAAGATCCATATTTTGATAAAAAACAAACAAAAAATCCATGTATAAGTGTACCCATGCAGTTCAAACCCACATTGTTCACGGGTCAACTGTACTTTGTTTCCTCACTGGAAATAGGGATAATACTACCAACTTTTACTGGAATATTTGAAATTTTAAATGAGATAACATATGTAAAATGATTAGCATAGTATCTGGTAAGAATAAAGTAGTCCTGTGCTATAGATTGTCAGTTCAGGCACTCCCCTCTACTTGATGCTATTATCTTGTTGTTGCTGTTATGTGCTGCCAAGTAGGACCCAACTCATAGCAACTCCTCCTTGGATTTCTGAGGCAGTATCACTATGGAAATAGATTGC
>NW_006921902.1:714906-716391 GCF_000298275.1 Orycteropus afer afer | reverse complement strand
TTAAAGTTCAGTTGTTTGCTGCTCAGAGGTATCACTTGCCATGATGACCAGGAAGGATGAGGTATACCAAGCAGAGGTTTGGAGTGTGACAAAGCCAAGATCTATAGGTAAGGTCCTGGGGCAAATGAGTTTTGCTTGCAAAGGAAAAAAGACCCCAGCTAGCTTTGGAGCAGTCACAGTCATACATTTAACTGATATTTGTTGGGTGCCTACCATGTGTCCAACTCTGTTTTTGGAGAGAAAGATGGGCCTAATCTGCATGTTCAAAGAGTTTATACTATAGGACAGGACCTAGAATATCCTCTCTCCTAGTCTCTAAAATTAAATCAAGAAATCAATCAATTCTTGTCATAGATTTTTTGGGAAAAAAAAACATGTGGGATAAGTAACTCATCATTCCTTTCATCTCAGGAATGCCCTGCTTTTTGATTAGTCTCAAATCAGGAATGCCTTGCCTGTTGGATAGATTGAATTTAAGAGGCAGAGAGAAATGAATTTGAGTTCTGCCTCTGTTACTAACTAGCAGCATGAGTTTAGACAACACTGTCACATTTTCTGAAACAAATTCTTAATAAAATGGGAGAATGGTGAGAGTTGGTCTGAGAATGAGCCAAGATGATATGTAAAATCACAAAGCATATAATACACGTGGGATAAATACAATGAATTAGAAGCAGCACAATAATTGGTGATCCCCAAAACAGAACCTGTTGTGTGAATCCTGCTTTAAATAAAGAGACCTGCGGGGATATCAGGTACCCAAAGAGAACACCAGCTGAACAGCAAATTTTGCAAGTGAGGCAGTCCCTCAAGTAAAAATCTGAATAGCTGCTAAACAAAAATAACACCTACTTAAAAAAAAAAACAAAACTCACTAGGAACGCCAATCATTTTAAAGGAGTTGATTCAGAATCGCAATGCTTCCTCTGGGCAAATACCACATTTAAGGAATTTTTCTCCATTGATGGTTGACAATGATTCAAATCAATTAGAATGGTTATACAAATAAAAGGATTAATCAAGTATTTTTCAGTGACAGATTGAAAGTAAAGACACATAATCATGCCTTTTCTCCTTATTTCAGTCCCTCCTCCTTCCTTCACCTTTGTCAATGCTAAAAGTTAATTGCTTCCTTTATGTCTGAAGTTAAGCATTTTTTAAAATAAAAGTTAAAATGATGATGCAAAGACTCAAAACAAATTGAGGATTATAACAACAGTAACAACAAAACACCTTGCTGACTGAAGTGCACAGAAAAACAAGCTAGTCTTCAGCAGGTAGAAGGAACAGACAGAAATGATTGAAATACATGTCAGAAATGGCAAAATATTCAACCCATATGTGTAGTGTGGGCTAGAGGAAGGATTATATGGCCAGACACAAAGCTTGGCAAGAGTGAAACAATAAAAAATAACTATAAAATGTTAAAACTAAGTCCAACTTGAGAGACTATTTATTTTGGTAAATGATATGTACTAAACACTC
>NW_006921902.1:703762-705221 GCF_000298275.1 Orycteropus afer afer | reverse complement strand
CCCCCCAGGCAACTTGAACTGGGTGATAGCACAATGAGATCATCTGAAGTCTAAGATACAATTTTGTTCTGAAATTTGGATAGGTTTTATAAGCATGATTATGAACTGTATGACCTTCCTAATGAGGAACCAAAAAGATAATGATGCTCTTGGTGATTAAAAGAGGAACAAGGAAATCTAATTAGAGGATGTGTGTGTTACACTGTTGGTGAAACATAAACCTATTTTCAGCAGTGTCAGCTGTTGAAGGCACGTCACTCACTCCCCTTCAAAGGAAATGTTCCCTCCATTGTCTGTAATTAACAGTGCCAGACATGGCACTGTGTTGTTTTACAAGTAAGATTAACCAGGCTTTGCAGTACAACTAAAGCAGTGCAAAAAGAAGCAGAAATGGCAGCCATCTTTGTTTTATTCTCTTTATCACTCCCTGCTTTGTGCTTAGCACAAAGACAAAACAGCTTAAGAAATTAATATCAGAAGCTAATTCAAATCCATCAGCTAGTCAAAAACCTGAAAGAGAGGAGACTTCAGTCTATGCTGAACCATAAGTTCTTCTGTCTGTGCTGACATCGGCCACCCTATCTGCTCAGTGTTAAACTCTAAACGCTTAGGCTAATAACCACATGTCAATGATTCAGTCAAAGGTGAGGTGCGCAGTAGCGATAAGAAGCCTCATCAGGAATGAAATGTAAAATGTCTGCATATTTTTTCTAATATGTTGACATTTTGCAGGTTGGGTAAAATACAAATGATATGCTCCTGTCATCAGCCAAAAGCAATGGTAGTTTCCTCTGACTCATTCCCCTTCACCGGGATTTAAATTGTGGATTTGGAATAAATCATATATGTTATCAACAGGAAATGGACAAATATGTGCACATTTTGATGTCTCTGCTAGAAGAAATCTTCTGAAGACCTTCTTCCTAAACAGTGAAATGGAATGTTTGGTATAGTTTCACTCATAAGGAAGACCCAAGGGGGAGCAAATAAATAAATAAATAAACAAACAAACTTAATTTCAAGTTGGAACTGGGACATTTAGAAGATTGGAATGAGAGGGGAAGTGCCAGAGAAAAACCTATTTTATTACAAATCCTTTTGAATATATATATTTTTTTATTTGGCTAGTGAAGTGTTTCAAACTATATAGAGGTTATAACTGATACCTCCATTGACTGGGAGATACATTTATTAATAGAACAAACATTTACTGGGCACCAGCAATCACAAGATATAGGGTTGTATCTTCTAAAGCAGAAAGAAATACAAACAAAATGGAAGCCTAAGTGTAAGCAATCATGATAGTCCAAAACATGAAGTAATTAATTTTTCAGAGGACTTTGAAAATGACTTTCCTATAGGTGCTGTTGAGTAGAGCCTTGTAGGGTAAGTGTGGTGAAATGAGTCCTTTACGTGCCTTTTGCTTTTATTTTTTGGAAAAACAACTTGGCAGATTTGT
>NW_006921902.1:694553-703302 GCF_000298275.1 Orycteropus afer afer | reverse complement strand
TTGCTGGGAAGACCATGCCTTGAAATTGGCAAAGAGTTTGCCTATTTAAGCAATCAACTCACAGAGACTTTTAGAGAGAAAAAAGAGGTCAGGAGTGGAAACTCCTAAAAGCTGTAATACAGATCAAGGGCTGTAACACTTTACATGGCAAGAGGCCTGAAAAGGGCTAAATGCAGAAAGCCAGTGGGGAAAGGCCCAAAAGGGACCCCATGGCAGAGACTCAACAAGAGGCCTGGAAGTGTCCTGGCAGTAGATAGTTGGCAGCCAAAGGCCTGCAAGAGGCAAGTCTGCAGAGCCAGAAGTGATGACAGAAAGCTGCTCTTAGGAGAGCAGCAGCTGAGCAAGTTCCTACAGTGGGAATGAACCAGAAAAAACAAGCTCACTGCCATGGAGTCGAACCCTACTTCCAAGATGGTATTACGGAAGTAGATTGCCCAATCTTCCTTCTGAGGAGTGGCTGGTGGGTTCCAACCTCCGGTCTTCTGGTTAGTAGTCAAATGCCTTAAGTACTATGCCACACTGGCTATGAGTTGGGCCAATTAGAAGCAGAGAGGTCAATGACAAGGAGGATAAAAACTTGCTTGGACAGTATAAAGGGAGTGTGCATAGCAGAGAGGAGGTATGCCTGGGAGAGAAGGGGCACTCACAGCGGACAGCTCTTGCTTTCACAGTGGAGAGGACCTGCTGGTTTGTCCAGGAAGAGTCTTCTAATGCAGCTGAGAAGGGGTTGCTTTACACAACTTAGAAATGCCACCTAGCATGGCAGTGAGGGCTGCTAACACACCAGAAAGGTCTGCTAGCAGCAGAGAGTAGATGAAAAGGGTGTTTTTGTTAGAAGCTGTCCTGCACAGAAGAAGGAGGGGATGTGCTATCCATTTTTGGAAGCCTTCCAGATCTTGCCTATATACATCTGATCCTGATCCTGTGTTGTTCCTGTTACTTTATTGAACCCAACAGAGAAGTTCATAGTGCCCTGGGCAGAATGGCTGGTGTCAGAAGTGGTGAAAAAGTTGGATTGTAGAAGCATTTCTGACCTCTACCTTATAGGAACGAGCTTTGTTCTGTTCCTTTGTGCTATTCCTGTTTCGTATCCATCACAAATTCAGAGGTGGTGTTGTTAGGTGCCATTTAATTGATTTTGACTCATACTGACCCTATATGTACAACAGAACGAAACACTGCCTGGTCTTGTGCCATCCTTACAATCCTTGCTATACATCAATCTATTGTTATAGCCACTGTGTCAGTCTATCTTGCTGAGGGACTTTCCCTTTTATACTGAGCCTTTACTTTACCAAGCATGATACCCTTCTCCAGGGACTGGTCCCTCCTTATAACATGACCAAAGTTGAGAAACAAAATCTGGTCATTTTCGCTTCTAAGAAGCATTCTAGTTGTATTTCTTCCAAGAAAGATTTGTTCATTCTTCTGACAGTCCACAATATATTCAGCATTCTTTACCAATACCAAAATTCAAATTTACTAATTCTTCAGTCTTCCTTATTCAGTGTCCACATACATGCATACAAAACTATTGAAAATACCATGACTTGGGTCATGCATATATTAGTTTTCAAAGTGACATCTTTGCTCTTTAATGCTTTAGAGAGGTCTTTTGTAGCAGATTTGCCAAATGCAATCCATTGTGTGATTTGACTGCTGTTTCCGTGGCCATTGATTGTAGATCCAACTATAATGAAATCCCTGACAACTTCAATGTTTTCTCCATTTATCATGATGTTGCTTATTGCTCCATTTGTGAGGATTTCAGTTATATTTATGTCCATAATGAAGGCTGTTGCCTTTGACCATCATCAGTAAGTATTTCGAGTCTTCTTCACTTTCAGCAAGCAAGGTTGTGTCATCTGCATATCGCAGGTTGTTAATGAGCCTTCTTCCAAACCTGATGCCATGTTCTTATTCATATAGTAAATCTCCTCATATTATTTGGTTCATCCTACAGATTTAATAATTATTGCACACAGCCTGACACACAACTCTCCTGATTTTAAACCAAGTAATATCCCCTTGTTCTGCTCAAGTGACTCCCTATTGGTCTATGTACAGATTCCTCGTTAGCATAATTATATATTCTGGAATTCCCATTCTTTGCAATGATATCCATAATTTGTTATGATAGTCAAATGCCTCTACATAATCAGTAAAACACAGGTAATCACTGGTACTCTTTGCTTTCAGCCAAGACCCATCTGACATCAGAAATGATGCCCTTCATTCCATGTCCTCTTCTGAATTGGCTTGAATCCCTATCAATGTACTGCTGCAATTGGTTTTAAATTATTTCTAGCAAAATTTTACTTGCATGTGATATTAATGATAGTGTTCAATAAATTCTGCTTTCTGTTGGGCCACTTTTCTTTGGAATGGGCAAAAATATGCACCTGTTTGAGTTGGTTGTCCAGGTAGCTGTCTTCCAAATTTCTGGACATAAACAAATGAGTAATTCCAACATTGCAACTATTTGTTGAAACATCTCAATGGGTATTCTGTCAATTCCTGGACCTTATTTTTCCCCAATTCCTTAAGTGCAGCTTGGACTTCTGTCTTCAATATCATTAGTTCTTAATTATATGATACCATCTGAAATGGTTGCATATCAACCAATTATTTTTGATACAGTGACTGTGTATTTTTCCCATTCTTTTAATGCTTCCTGCATTGCTCAATACGAAAAAAAAAAACAAAAAAAAAACCTCCCTGCCGTCAAGTCAGATCTGACTCATAGCGACCCCTCCTTGGGTTTCCAAGGCAGTATCACTACAGAAGTAGATTCCCCATCATTCCTTCTGAGGAGTGGCTGTTGGGTTTGAACCACCAGTCTTCTGGTTAGCAGTCAAGTGCCTTAGGCATAAAATCCTTCCATATTGCAACATGAGACCTGAATTTTTCCTTTGGTTCTTTCTGCTTGAGGAATTCTGAATGTGTTCTTCCCTTTTTGTTTTCTACCTTGAAGTTTTTTCACCTTTCATTATCATACTTTACTTTGTCTTCTTAAGCCACCTTTTAAAATCTTTTGTTCAGTACTTTTATTTCATCATTTCTACCATTAACATTATCTACTTTCCATTCAAGAGTAAGTTTCAGAGTTTCTTCTGACACCCATTTTAGGCTTTTCTTTCATTTGTTTCTTTTCCATGACCTTTTTTGCTCTTCATGAACGATGTTCTTGATGTCATTTCACAACTCATTTTATCTTTGGTCATTGATTTAGATGCATAAAATCTGTTTGTCAGAGGGTCTCTAAATTCAGGTGGGATATACTCAAGGTCATATTTTGGCTTTTGTGGATTTGTTTTAATTTTCTTAAGCTTCAATTTAAACTTACATATGAGCAATTGATGGTCTGTTTCACAATTGGCTTCTGGCCTTGTTCTGACTAATGAGACTGAGCTTCACCATTGTCTTTTTCCACAGGTGCAGTCAGTTTGATTCCTGTACATTCTATCTGCTGAGGGACACATGTATAGTCTCCATTTATGTTGTTGAAAAACGGTATTTGCAATGAATAAGTCATTGGTTTTGCAAAATTCTATCATGTGATCACTGGTATCAATTCTATCATCAAGGCCATATTTTTCAATTACTGATGCTTCTTTGTTTACAACTTTCACATGCCAATCACCAGTAACTATCAATGTATTTTAATTGCATGTTTGGTCATTTTCAGACTGCAGAAGTTGGTAAACATCTTCAATTTCTTCATCTCTGGCTTTGGTTGTTGGTACATAAATTTGTAACAATCATATTAGCTGGTCTGTGAATATTATCCTATCACTGACAGCATTGTACTTCAGGATAAATCTTTAAATATTCTTTTTGACAATGAATGTGACACCATTCCTCTTTAATTGGTCAGTCCTGGCATAGGATGACATGATTGTCTAATTCAAATAGCTAATAACCATCCATATCAGCTCACTAATGCCTAGGATACCGATCTTTTTGTGTTCCATTTCTTTTTGACAACTTACAATTTTTCTAGATTCAGATTTTGTACATTCCACATTCCAATTATGGAATATTTGCCTGTTTCTTCTCATTTTGAGTTGTGCCACATCAGCAAATGAAGGTTCTAAAAGCTTTATTCTATCCACATCATTAAGGTGTATTCTACTTTGAGGAGGCACCTCTTCACCTGAGATATTTTGAGTCACTCCAATCTCAGAGCCTCATCTTCCAGCACTATATCAGATAAAATAAGTAAACCTATTCATAAGGTTTTCAGTGGCCAATTATTTCAGGGAGTGGACCTGCATGTCCTTTTCCTAGTCTGTCTTAGTCTGCAAGCTCCACTGAAACCTGTTCACCATGGATAATCCTGCCAGTGGCATAGCTTCCAGCATCACAGCAACCTTCAAGTCACCACAGTATGACCAACTAATAGACAAATGGTGGGCCTTAGAATAAACCTATTACCATAGAGTAAATTCCAACTTATAATGACACTATAGAACAGAGAAGAACTTCCCTATAGATTTTCTAAGGCTGTAAAGCTTTACAAAAGCAGACTGCCTTATTTTTCTCTCACAGAGCAGGTGGTGGGTTTGTACCACTGACCTTTGGGTTAGCAGCTGGATGCTTTAACCATTATGCCACCAGAGGAACCTTTTATCAGGCAGAAAAGAGAGTAAAGTCTCATATATGTGATATCAAATCATACCAGCAGATACAGTATACCATGAGTTCAAAGACAGACTTAGGTGTCAAACTTGGTGTGAAGACTTTCTACCCGTGAGAATTCAGTAAGTCACATAAGTTCTCTGAGCTCTAGGTCTTGTGTGAAGTGTAAATAATAACAGTACCTACCTCAAGGAGGGGGCAGTGCCTAGAGAAGGGACTTTATTATGCTTGATAAAATAGACTATCAGCCAAAAAAGGGAAGATCTTCAATAAGATGGATTGACATAGTGGCTGCAGCAATGGGCCCAAGCATAGCAACAATTGTGAGGATGGTCCTGGACCAAGCAGTGTTTCATTCTGTTGTAGATAGGGTACTTATGATTTGAAACTGACTTGATGGCACCTAGCAACAATAACCAACAACTACCTCAAATCCTTCTTAGGTGCCTGAACCAATGTCTGGCTGATACTTAACACACAGCAGGTTTCATTCGCCTAGCATCTCACTTTTCATATTCAATTGTCATTGTCTATTACCAATATGTTCTAGGTTAGATCATTGTTCCTCTTTATTCCTCAGTTCTTTGGGTAATTCTTGGCATGCAGTATGCACTAAATAAATATATGTTGAATAAATCAATGAAATGATGGATACAAAGATCAACATGTGAAAAAGCATAAGTGTAGGGTGGGGTCTGGTGTCTAAGGAATGGGAAGTGCAGTATGGTAAGTGCCAGAATGCAGCCGTGGACTTCGAAGCTATGAGGGTGGACTGATCTCAGAGTAAGGACAACCTTCCATGCCATGCTTCCAGGTAGGCAGAAATTTTCAGTAGAGAAGAGACCAAGTCCATTCTGGGATCAGAAGGGCCACTTGAGCCTGCTTTGGCAAACAAACTGCAGAGGAAGATAGCAAGACAAGGAAACCACTTAAGAGACTCATAATCTTCCAGATGGGCACATGCCACAGTTCATTGAGAGAGGAAGTAGGGATTCCAGAGAATTCTGTGGCTATATTGGTAGGATTCACAGACTAATGGATGTATAGGGCAAAGGGGAATGACTGTCAGGACCCTAGTGAGCATGAATATATCCAAAGGTAAGTTTTACAGGAGAGGTGCCTGGGAGATAAAGACTGAGTTGAGGTTCCTATGGAACACTCTGCTAGAGAGGGTTTATAGCTCAGAATTCAGGAGAGCACTTAGAGACAGACACCTGGCAGCAATCACCAACTTCTCAGAAGCAGCCTTCTTCAGTGTGGTCAGGTTTACCTGGGGAGCTTGCTTGAAAAGCAGATTCCAGGATCTTCCCTGGAGATTCTGGTTAAATGAGTCTGGGGCAAGGTCCATGGATTTGCACCTTTAAAGTACTCGAAGTGAGTCTAATGCAAGCTAAGAAATAATGCTTTATAAGATGTTTGAAGACACACACAGAAGACCCCTTCTCCTCTCACTTATTCTATCCCATAGCTGACTTGTGAGACAGGTGGTAGAAGAGCTAGAAATAGAATTAAAAAAAAAAAAAAAAAAAAAAAAAAAAAAAAAAACAGACACAAAAAAAAAAAAAAAAAACAGACACAAGGGGAAAGTCTCCCCATGGTTATATCACAGAAACCAGGGATGGGCCAGAGAGACCAAAAGGGACAGAAAGATCAGCTGGTCTGAAACTGAAAGGAGACTGGGATGTGAAGGAATACAGGTAATGGTATATACCAAGATGAGGATGGAGTTGGAGGAGTGGAGGCTATGATTGCTGGTACTCCCTCCTTTTCTGGAATTGAAGGAAAGGACATATGTGGATAGTATATGGAAGGCAGACCACTGGAATATTAAAAGGATCCTCACATTCCTGTGCCTTCTCCCTTCTCACCTCAACCCACCTGAGGAAGGTGTGGTTGTTAGGAGACCTTAATAAACAATAGAGAGAAGGCTTCAGGCAGTAGTTTGTGAGAAAGGGCAGTGCCCCAAATGCTCTAACTAGCAGTCTGGTGAGTGCACTTAGAGGAAGAAGGTCAGAGAAGGGTGGAAGTGAAAGACGTCTTCTGTGAAGGATCCAGTTGAAGAGTCTGATGTAAGAACCAGGTAGACATGCATGGAATGAGTAGCCAGTAATAGAAGAAGATACAGACTCAGACTTCCAGGAGTCACAGGATAAGGCTGTGGTCATGTCTGCTCTGAGGGGACAAAGACTCTGTTTGTGAAAAAAATACTGACTGCTTTGCCATTTTCATCTAGAGTGCCAACATGAGTATGGATTGTACCTATTCCTGGTACGTAACCCTTGATGCAACTAATTTGTGTCACTATAATTTCACAACTGGAATGTGAGAAGTATATTTTTCTCTCTACAGTGTTCTTCCTCCTTTCTGGCTTTGTTTGTACTCTTAGCCCTCTCCCCTGCCAATTCCAGTAATCCAGGCATTTATATGCCTCATTAAGCACATCAAGCTCTCTGCAGTGCCGGATGTCATAAAATCCAGAATCTGTCCTCTTTGTACATTAAGGAGAGGCAGAGGGGCCTCTTCTTCAGGCCCAGAGGAGGCAAAATGGGTTGGCAAGTTGATAGAAAGTGAATGGTTTCGTGAGGGGCAGAGCTATAGCTAGCAGGATAAGGCAGGGGGGCAACTGCTAAGCTGGCTATCCTTCTGCTGCACACAGGCCTGGTGGGACTTTCAGGTGCCATGTCACCAGGTGGGCTTCAAATGACTGCATGTATTCAATAAAAGCACATAGATTTGGAGTAAGATTCTCTTCAGTAGCTTAGGGTACTCGACACCCTTTTGAAGGCTAATGGTTAAAGGTAATAGTTTTGGAGACCACTGTCCCTACCTTGTTTTCCAAACTGAAAACAGACTTTGGAAACTGGAGGTATCTTGTTCTGCTCTTACATTTTATATACATCTAAGCTCTGGTAGCGTAGTGCCTAAGGCAATTGACTGCTAACCAGAAGGCTGGTGGTTCAAACTCACCAGCCATTCCTCAGAAGGAAGGTTGGGCAATCTACCTGTGTAGATTGTATCTGTAGTGATACCACCTCGGAAACCCAAGGAGGGGTCGCCATGAGTCAGGTCCTACTGGACAGCACATAACAACGACCCAACAAGGAATAAAAATGGTCATAGCTCATCTGTGTCAGAGTTGGGACTGGAATCTAGTTCTTGGTCCTAGAACAGGGCTCTCTATATTGTGCTGCCTAAGGTGCCTGCAGTCACAAGTGCTAAGGAAAGCAGACAGTTGGAAATGGATCTTAGATAAGGAAACAGCCTTGTCTTTGTGGCTTTGAAAGGTGTGGTTTTGGGAGGTGGCAACTGGTGTGCTGACCATCTCATATTAAATGCTGACTACTGGCTGGTCTTTGCTGATTACCCATCAACCTATATTGTCTCTCATTTTTTCTAGTTATTTTTATTCCAACCCACCTACCAATTAATTGTCTCCCTAGGCTTCTGAATTATTTAGAAATTTCTTTATTCCTTTGTTCTTTGCTTGTAAGTGTGGAAACATTTGAAAGAAGTATATGTGAGAAGCCTAATATGTACATAAGTTGTGATGGGTTCACCAGTGCAGAGTGATAGGATTCTCCCCAAAACAAACTTACACTCTGTGATGGTGAAGATTATGTGTCATTTTGTCTGGGTCATGATTCCCAATAGTTTGTCAGTTAATGTACTCAACCCTCATGATGTCCCATTTAATGTAGTCAACCTTCAGGATGAGATCTGATATAGCATAATCATCTGCATGATGAGATCTGCTATGAGTAGCCAATCAGTTGAAAGGGAGTTTTCTCAGGGGTGGATTGCTTCCAATGTATATATGGATATATATACATTGCAAATGTACATACATTGTATACATGGCAAAGTTCTCTGGTTTTTTGCTCAATCTTGATTCTGCATGTGGCTCATCATCCCTGACTTGAACCAGCAGCAGATTTTGTCCCATTTTATGGTGATTGCCTTTGTAGCCTGGAAACCAGCATCCTGCTCTCTTACCTGCTGATCTTGGGTTCATGCAGCTACATGAACCAGGAAAAACCTCCAGACTGACATCTGACCCATGGACTTGGAATTTTGCCAGCCTCTACAACCATGTGAGCCATTTCCTTGA
>NW_006921902.1:678806-694008 GCF_000298275.1 Orycteropus afer afer | reverse complement strand
GTGGCTGGTGGGTTTGAACTGCCATTCTCCTGGTTAGCAGTCAAGTACCTTAGGCACTACGCTACCAGACCTCCTCAAATTTTTATAAGTCAGTTTGAATAACCTGCCTGCCCTCTCAATTTTCTCATCTGTAAAATCAGGATAAGACCAGAACTTATCATATAACTGTTAAATGAGATAAACCATGTAAAACATTTAATCTAGTGTCCTGTACATTGTAAATGATTGATTATAATTATCCATACTTATAGGAACTTTGAGGACTCAACAAACTTTTATGGATAGCAGAAAAGGTTTTGTCAGCTGGACAACACTTTTAACTCAGACAAGACTTATTTTGCTCAAACAATTGCCATTCTCTCACAGCACAAGAGACTACAGAGGACTTTTTATCCAAAATGCTTCCACTGATAAACAACAACAAAAAAGTCATGGGCCAGTGGGACCAACTTCCCTAAAGCCAGACAACAAACCAGCACCAGAGGCTGGTCTTGGAAAGGTTTGGAGACTAACAGCCCCTATTGTCTCCTGTAACATTTTCATTCATGACAGCTAAACTCTGAATACAACCAAATGTTTCTAACCAGATACTGTATGCTACATTGCATGGATCAAACAGTGAACCAAAGTAGACATGGGCCTATGTTCATGGAGCTTACACACTACGGTGCAAGAAACAAAAGAGACATTGAAACTAGAGTGTAAAATTTATAGAAACAAGAAACCTGTCTGTTGTGTTTTTCCCTGTACCTTTGTCACTTAGTTCTGAGTAGGCATTCAATGCCTGTTCACTAAAAAAATGCCAGGTTGTATGCAAGCAAGTCAGAGGCAGGGTGCAAAGGATGTATAATGGAGAGCTGATCTAGTCAGGAAGGTCAGAGAAAATTTCCTTGAGGAAGGGATGCTTGGACCATACACCAACTGAGGAAAGTGAGATTGGGTAAGTAATGGAGATTAGTTGGTGGTATAGCAAGAGGGAACATGAGACTGTTGTTGTCATGTGCTGTCGAGTCAGCCCTGACTCATAGGGACCCGTCCTTGGGTTTTTGAGGCTGTATCACTACGGAAGTCAATTGCCCCATCTTCCTTCTGAGGGGTGGCTGGTGGGTTTGAACCACCAGCCTTCTGGTTAGCAGTCAAGTGCCTTAGGCACTATGCTACCAGAGCTCCCGACCATGAGACTAGAGGAGTGAAAAGCAGAAATCCAACTGAGCAAGTATTCTGGCAGCTGTATCAAGGGATGCAGTGACAGAAAGGCCAAAAAGAGTTGGCAGAGAACAGTAGTAATCATAATACCTTGCATTTATATTAATAGCTTTCAATTTGTTATGCCATTTTAATGAATATTATCTTTAACCATGGCACTCTTAAAACAGCAGCAGGCCAGAGAATATTATCCCAAGTTTAGTTGAATAAACCAAGGTCCATAGACGTCATGTGTTGTCAAAGATACACATCTAAATATAGCTTTCATGGGGCTCTATATTTAGATATGAGTGGCTAGAGGGTTCAAACCACTGACCTTTTGGTTGGCAGTCATCTGTCTTAACCTCTGTGCCACAGGGAACCTTTTGATATTATTTAATTCTCTCACCAAAATTTTGAGGCAGATTTTAATGCTGAATCACATATATGAGGAAATTAAAGCTCAGCAAGGGTAAGTGACTTGCCTAAAGTCACATGGCTGATATTTAACTGGATTAGGATGTGAAACTGTGGTAATCTATATTTTCTCTTGTTATCTATGACATACCTCTTTTGTAGTTAATAACAGACAGGATAAACACCCAGGGTGTGTAGATGCCAGTCTTAGCCTCTTTCTATTGAAAATATTCCCTGCTACTGCCGATCAGAGTAACAGAGGGGTGATGGCAGGTCAGTGGCAGGATGGCACCTCTTCCCACACTTTTTCTCAGTTTCATTTTGACCAAGAGATGGAAGTTCATGAGAAAGATGGAACAGAGTCTAGAAATCTAAGACTGTTGTGAACCCAGAGTTGTGAAAACTGATGCCAGGTCTGGAAAATTCAAATGTTCCTACTTTCCATGTGACTGAGATTAACACTGTAAAAAGTAGGGCTGTGAGATTTCCAAGTGTGAAAGCAGAGCTCACACCAGCTGCTACTTCATCTAAATGTATGAGTAAATGTGTGCATGTGTGTATGTATGTGAGTATCACTCTGTTTTTCCTCTGTGTAAACACTCCAAAACCTGGTGAAAGGGAACAATTCTGTTGTCATTCAGTGCCTATTCATTAGCTGTGTGTACTGTTGTTACTCAACCTCTTTGGTCCATGAATATGTACCTAAGAACTCTCTCTCTCTTTCTCTCTCTCTCTCTCTGTGTGTGTGTGTGTGTGTGTGTTTGTGTATTTGGGAAGCATGAGTATGGGTTTTCAGAGCAAAATCTGTCCTTTGAAAAATGAGTTTACAGATACTTACTCACTTATAAAATGGGATTAATAAGCTAAACCCAATGTGAATAATAACTAAGGCATTAATGATGCCTAAACCCACTGCCGTCAGGTCAATTGAGACTCATAGCAACCTCCACTGGGTTTCCAAGGCTGTAAATCTTTACAGAAATAGATTGTGTCATCATATGGGAGAACATGGAGTAGCTGGTGGGTTAGAACTGCTGATCTTCTGATTACCAACCAAATGTTTTATCCACTAAACCACCAGATATGTGGTAAATGGTAAATACTGTTTTTATGAATAAAGCTCCAAAGTACTTCTATTTTAAAATAAAGTTTTTAGAACAATGTTATAAGTCCAATTTGCCTTGGGCTGAAAGAATAAAACACCATTCTAGGGTGACCTCCTCATGGAGACAATCATCTAATAATCCATTTGATCCCTTGACTAAGTTCCTCTTGCTACTGCTGTGTGCAAAAAGAGCAGAAGATTCATCCCTGTAAAG
Organism: Orycteropus afer afer; assembly: GCF_000298275.1. Taxonomy (NCBI): domain Eukaryota; kingdom Metazoa; phylum Chordata; class Mammalia; order Tubulidentata; family Orycteropodidae; genus Orycteropus; species Orycteropus afer. The sequence goes on along the minus strand of NW_006921902.1, from coordinate 691,087 downwards.
TGACCAAATAGAAGCTTATTTTTGGGAGACACAAACTTTCCCTTGAAACATATTATGATATTTTGAATGTGTACATGAGAAAAAAAAAATCATATTCTACATACTTGTTACTTAAATTATGCAGAAATAACCCTTGAAGTCTATCCTTTAAGGAGAAATAAGTCAGAGAGGCAGAACAGGCAAGTGATTTTTCAAGTATGCTTCAATTCAAATGCATAGACATTAAGGCAGGCAGAGGAAGGAAGGAACATGCTGTACCCACCTGCCACAGCTGGTGAGGGGCTTATTTCTAAGACACACACAGCACAATGCACACACAATGCAGAGAGGAAACAAAAAACATAGATCACACGTTTCAGATGGTTGGTGGACAAAGTTTAGTAAATGTCCATGCTGAAAGCTTGATCAGTGTCTGAGGTACACAGGGAAAATTGATACTTCTTCATCCTACTCATCAGACACTTACTTCCAACCAAACCTCACAAATAAACAGATATACACACATGTAAAATGTCACAGCAAGCTGGCCATGGCCCATGATGTGAAATGTTGTACAAGCAGATGGGTACACCACTGAGAAGATGGAGGGAGGGGAAGAAAGGGGCTTCTGTGAAGGCCAGTCATGACTCTGGAGACCTCACCATCCATAGGGGAGGGAAAGACCTTCAGAGAAGGATTAGATGCTCCAGTTGTGGAGATAATAGCCATCTTGATGAGGACTCAGGCTTCTGCTTCATTTATTCCAATTCATAAAAATATGACATGAAGATAACAAAGGTAGCAGTTGACTTTGTTCAAAACTATAAATAAAATCCCTATGATCACCCTGTTAATAAACAGTACCTTAAAATTACATCTAATGTATTCTCTCAGACTTCTAGATAGTATTACAATTGAACTGTCCCATGGTTCTATCTTCTTTATGGCAAATACCATAAAACTAGGTTAGAATATTGTTTACTCTTTAGTAAGATGCAAAACTTGCCTTTCAATATATCATGAAATATTTATTACCTTATAAACATCAGTATATCACATTCTCTGATAAATGACAGGGAGTGGCCATTTAAGGTAGTGGGTTGAGGCCATGTGGATGGACATAGGTAAAGCTTATAATGTCTTCCTGCCTCTTGAGTCCTTTAAGCTCTCCCACTTGGCTGAGCCCACTGCATCCAGGCTTCCTGCACTCACCATACAATGAAATGCTGGCATTGGTGTTCCCAAGCTTGTTGGTGGCTACACATGTGTAGTTTCCATAATCCTTTTCTGAAACATTGAAGAAAGTCAGAGTGGATATGCGGCCTTTATTCTCAATCCTCACTCCATCCAGGCCAGTGGCTAACCTGCAATCAGATAAAGTATTGCTCGTCTGGTTTTACAAAGTTGACTTAAATAACAGACAGGGTGATTGAAGGAGCTAAAAAATACCATAAATCAATTACCCAAGAAGGCCCGCTTCCTCACAAAACCCATTTTTTCTAATTAACCCAGTCACTCCAACCCCAACCTTAAGTACCACAACTTCCATAAGAAAGGAAAAGGAAAGGCTAGTCATGTTCAAATGGCTATATTTACTGGCTCCATTTTCCCCATTTCCTAGCTTCTTCCTCTTTTTTTTTTTTTTTTCCCCTACTTTTAAAACAAGATTCTTTTACAAAGGAGATTGTAATACATTTTGATTGTCTTCTCTTTCTCCTTTATTTTGTTATCCCTTTTCATGTGGGGAATGATCTGTCAGCTCTGCTCAGAGTTATTCTAATTCCATCCAAGGTACCTGGTATCTTCCTTGAACCACTGGAATTCAGCCATTGGTACTGCAGAGGCTTCACAGCTCAAAATGCCCTTCTGACCAACTGAGACACCAGTGTTCTTGGCTTTTGAGATAAAAGGGGGATCTATGGAAAATAAATTAACAAATAACAAGCATGCAGGGTATTCCATGAGATAACTGGAAGACACATATAGCCACCAATGATGTGAATGGCCTTCTTGGCATGCCCCTCCCTCCCTGTTAAGTAGTCATTTATTTTAGGAAAATAACTTGTTTGGAGATGTTTAATTAATCTCAGCATCTTTTCCAACTCTCCAAAGCAAAGCAAAGTTAATAATTCTTCCCACCACCTGAAAACACTGGAAATCACAGAATAATTCTAGGTGAAAATGGCAATGGGGAAATTGATTCCCCATTGAGTAAAGCAGTCATAAGAAGTTATTCTGTTGGCAGTAACTTGGACCTGTCAGCAAATGATTTTGCCATTTTCAGCTTTTTCCCTTTATTCCTATACCCTCTTTCCCCTGGAACTCCCCGACAGCGGGTCAACTCACAGTTTACAGTGACTTTTACTTTCCGCACATCGGGTGCAGCAACGTCATTCAAGGCACTGCATTCGTATTCCCCAGACTGGTCACGTTTGATGTCAGAGATCTCCAGGTACTCATCCTCACTCACAAAACCCTGACCTTCTAGGAAGAGAGAAACAGACAGAAATAATCAAGAAACTGAGGAACCAGGCACAGGGATATATTCTTATCTGGTCCTTTAGGAGAGGAAATAGGAAAAGCCATGCAAATGCAAATTGAATTCAAGTGAAAGATATAAGACATCATCTTGGCCAACAGGCCTGGCATTTGAAGAAAAATTCTTGGCTTGCATCCTGGCTCAGTGTGTTTGTAGCCAAGGTACTTTAACTTCTTTAAATCATTGTATAAGAAGGGGATATCATTACTTTTTCTCACATGAATATTATTAGGATTAACTGAGGGAGTACATGTGAAACACCCAGCAAATTACTAAATTGTGATGTTTTAAAAAGATGTGTCATGGTAAATAATGCAATAAGAAGTGGGAATGACTTTAGCATCTGTTAGTACAGACAGCATCTTAAATTTTTAGTATGTAAAAATCCCTTTTATAGATCCATAATTTTAAGGAACCATTTTAATTCTCTTTGATCCAGGTTTCTGGGTTGCATGAAGTTGGAGTGACCCACCCAGGACATTTACACTTAGGTATCCTTTTGAACATTGACTTTGAAGAAATTAGTTTGTGAAGTCACCTTTGTGTTAAAAGAGGGTCTAGATAACCTAGTAGGAGCTCCTGTAGCGTAGTGCCTAAGGCATTTGACTGCTAACCAGAAGGCTGGCCGTTCAAACCCACCAGCCACTCCTTGGAAGGAAGATGGGGCAATATACTTTCTTAGTGATACTGCCTCAGAAACCAAAGGAGGGGCCGCTATGAATCGGGTCTGACTCGACAGCACATAAAAACAACAACAACAGATAACCTAGTAAGACCACTTTGCCTTAGACATTGTGCTCTTTTGAAGAATTCAGTCAGTTTTGAGAAAAAAGACTCCAAAAGTCAGACTAAAACTATGTTTTAGTGCTAATCAGTAATTATTTTTATTGTTCTTCAAGATGATACTATATGCAATCCTTCTGGCCACATTTTTTTTTTCTTTTTTATCTTTTCTGCTCTGGCTCTTTTTCTATAGAAATGCCAACATGATTGGTCTTAAGAGTTTTTAGAAGATCTCTAATCTTTGGAACATTTTTGACTCCCTAGTTAGTGTAGTGACTAAGGCATTTGACTGTTAACCAGAAGGCTGGAGGTTCTAACCCACCAGTCACTCTTCAGAAGGAAGACTGGACAATCAACTTCCATAGAGATACTACCTCGGAAACCCAAGGAAGGTTCACAATGAGTTGGATTTGACTCAATAACAGTGAGTTTGATTTGTTTGGTTTTATTAAAAATGTTACCCTGATTTTGAAATTGTATATTAAATAAACTTTAATCAATTATCTATTATTGGCTTAACATGATTTTTGTTTTAACAATACAAATGACTGACTATTTTTAGAATGAATAAGTGAACATTAAGGAAAGAAGGTTGGGCAATCTACTTCCATAGTGATTCCGCCCCAGAAGCCTAAGGAGGGGTCACAATGAGTCAGCTCTGACTCGACAGTACATAACAATAACAAAAGCAAGTGAACATTAAAACCTTTAATACAAATGGATTTCAAAAAGTAAGTTTGGTTTCAAAGTCTATTTACAGTGGAGGATGAAAGAGTGAAAAAGCACTTTGTGACTGTTCTGCAGTAGGTGCTCAATAAATGGCTGCCAAAATAAAATAAATATGATGGATAGTCCCACATGATAGAGCCATGATTACTAGAACCGCTTTATGGATTTAATATACAACTTGCTTGGCATTCTGGAAACTTTATTCTTAGGTACTTGTGAAACTTGTGATTCATGATCCAAAAATATCTGAAACTACCATTATTTGCTTTTTCATTACTCTGACCCAATGCAGACCACCTAGCTTACTCCTGTAGTTAGTGTAAAGAGAATACTACCTTGGTCCTGAAACACAAATGTTCTGATTTCCCTCAAAATACCAGGATCCTGTAAAAATCCAACCAATACAAAGGCCAAGAAAGAGAAAATATATTTGTCTTTCTTATAGTCCTGTGGCTGATTCCTTTTTTGTGCTGGAGACCTTAAGCCAAATTAGTTTACAGGACAATGAAAACACATCACAACTTTCACCACAACTCTGTTAAAGCATATTCTGAGCCAATGGGTGCTTATCCAACCTAGCCATGGTCCACCTTGGATGTAGGGAAGAAAGGAAAGTGTTTGTGAGGGGGAAGGGAGGGCTTTGGGATGATTTATTTCAACAAGTCTGAAAAAGAAAAAAAACAGCCTCACTTACTGAAACTATAGAAGTCTCTGGATGATGCAAATAGTTAACCTGCTGCACTGCTAATCAAAAAGTTAGGGGTTTGAGTCCACCCAAAGGGATCTCAGAAGAAAAACCTGGTGATCTATTTCCCAAAAATGAGCCACTGAGCTGTATGGAGCACAGTTCTACTCTGACACAAATGGGTTACTATGATCTGAAATTAATTCATTGGCAACTGGTTCTTATTGGTATTATGTTAGTTGACGAATCTAAGAATTTTCAGGGAATAAACAATAATAAAATCCCACATACCAAAAAGACTTTCTAGTCTTAGCTACAATGAATTTCTGCAAAGAATGAATATGACAGGATCACAAGTCTGAATTCCTACAACTAAGACCTTATTATTCTTTCAAAATGTTCTATGGGATATCTGTTATAGTAATTAAACCCAACTGCATTTAGCCAAACAAATATGCATTCAACCAAACAGATTATGCTATGTGATCTACACCAGCCAGATACTTTAAAAGCCCCTGATAAGGTGGTATACATGAATGTCAGTCAACATAGAAACTGCTGACCACTCACAAAGGGAAGTAGACATTTCACAAAAGAGAGGACAGCATGTTGGGAAGGTGAGTAATTTTCAATATTTTTATGAGTAGGACAGATCCTGGACATTTCTTGGGGCAACATGGCCACCCTCTGCAGTGTGATGATTTATCTTTACTATCTGTGATATTGTTTTTATGGGACCATTATGTGACATCAATAAAGGAAGGAAGAAAGAGTGTATTTCATATAAAATAGAAATCATTATGATAACACTCTATCATTAAGTGAGAAAATGAATTTTGTCAAGTTTGTGTTTTAAAGTAGTACTTTTGATTTTAATTTGCATATAAATTCCTGGAATATCTTTTAAAAATAAAATTCTGTTTCATTAAGTCTGGGTGGAACCTCAAACTTTGTATTGCTAACAAGTGGCAAGGTGGAAAGAAAGGCAGAAGATAGCAGCAAGATGGTTTGGGACCCATTGGAAAGATTCTTAGGACACATTCAGAAGGGATTAAAGAAAAAAAAAAGATAGGCTCAAGGCTACAAAATTTTCTCTGATAAAAGGTATAAGAACAGAAGTGACTTGTTTACCCAACAAATGTATTTTATGATGAGACATCATTAGCCAATAACCCAATAACCCAAAACATTAATCTGTAATAAACCAATAACTGAGAAACATTATAGACCTGCCCTATGCTTTCAGACATTCTGATGTAATATGACCGGAGGCAAAGAAAGTAGGCCCAGAATCATTGGCAAGAATACATAAACACTCTTTGGTTTCTTCCACAAAGAAAGTTTTAAGGAGATAAGTTTGATTCACTGTATTAGGACAGTAAGATCTTCAAGGATGAAAATGGGGATATTTTTCAGAGATTACAAAAGGTCTCCAGACCAAGTTCCTGTGGGACCTCTCAGACACAGGATGTATGCCTGAGAGTAGAGTGAGCTGGTCTCATGGATGACAGGGCACAGGGGCTTCTGTAAGACTGCATATTCTGCTGTAACAGAGTCACAGAATGAAAAAAAAAAAAAAAAAGTAATATCTACCAAAAGGATCTGTTCCACATGAGAAATGGAGGAACAGAGAGAGAAACTTCCTAGGAGGAGAAGCATTCTGGCTCAGCCTACTGTTGACATCATCTGGAGCTATTGTACTTCTACCTATTATGAGCAAGGTATTTCATTAGATACTATGAGGTCGAAGGTAGAGATGATAGAGAAGAAAAAGTCCATGATCATCAAACTCACCAACCCATAACTTAAAGCATTATATATGTTTTTGTCCCTAGGATAAATTTTCAGTTTTTTGTAGTTTTTAAATCCCTTATGTAAGATAAGGTAGGCCAGAGGATTTGTTAGAGAAGGAAGAAACCTAAACATTTGAGATGAAGTGATACAAAGGGAAATCTAGAGTAAAATTTACCTGAATTGGAGATGGCCTGCTCTGCTTCTGTCATTTACCCCCTCACACCCTGTCCACCCCTGTCAGCTATGTCTCTGCCATCACTCTTGTATCCCATTTCCCCTTTCATTTTGTCAGCCAACATCTCACAATTACAGAGTTGGAAGTGCTACCATTATAAAAGACTTTAGCTTTCTGCTTTGTCTGAGTTGTCATCCTTGTCTGGCTATCCCCAGGGATGACTTCCAGGGATGGCCTCTGTTAGATGTCTCACGTCATCAAAAAGTATGCTCGTATTGAGGCAACCTTCTCATTGAAGAGATTGAAAGGTCATCTCCTACTTGTCTCTGTTCCTATTGTCCCTCTAAATTGTTGCTGCTGTTAGATGCTGTTGAGTCATAGTGACCCTATGCATAATGGAATGAAGTACTGTCCATTAGAAGTGAGAATGGTCTCTTTAATTATACTTCCTAAACTACTGGTCTATATCTGGAAACTGCTCCATGAGGTTACATGTCATAGTTTTTGCCATGATTCACAATGAACCATGCCCAGAGGTAAGTGTCACAGAGGAAATGAGCAGAAGAAGGTGAAAGTGCGTGTGTGTGTGTGTTTGTGTGTGTGTGTGTGTGTGTGAGAAATATCTCAGATGACATCCACAAGAGAGGAAAAGGCATGTGGAGGAAGGTAGGAAAGTTCCAGTGGAAGAACTTGGATGAGGAAGAAAGCAAGAGTTGAAAACAGAGCCTGATAGAAGCAAATACATGGGATTGTGTAGAGCATAGGTATCCCCATGGTTCATTTGGCTCAAATGGCAGAGTTTCTGGAAAAGCAAGTAAAGAAGTAGCTCTACTACTCAGCAAGAGGGGCTATTATATATGATCCCTGTCAATACTGAGTTTGTAAATCTGGAATCAGATACCCAGATTACTGTGAGTATGCGTCTAATTTATTTACCCACAATTTGGCTTTTTAACCCATCCTGGAAAATATCCCCTCACCTGCTCACAAAGGTTAGGTGGTAACCTCAGTTATCAAGGAACAGAGCTTTTTGGTTCTGTAAGGATTGTTATATGCTTACATTAAAGTTAGATTGGCTAGCATAGCTGTGTATTTGTTAGAAATCCTGTCCTAGAAGCCAAGAGCAAGGTATGACTATGGAAAGACAACATTCTAGTCCTATCTGAAGAGATCCCTTCCCACTGTCTCTGTGTCCTTGAGGCCTGCAGCATGAAGCAGAGATTGTCAGAAGTTCATAAAGAGATGTGTATCCAAACCTACCACTCTTCCATCTATCGCACCAGGATTCTAGCCAATAAATCATAATCACATAAAATGAACCATAAGCAGATGATAATATAAGCTTGATTGCTATACAGCTAAAGAAAATCTGGGCTTAGAAGTCAAGGCCAATGTGGAGCTCCCTCCCTTTTCCCTGTGAACTAAAGACAGCAGGGCTTGCACAGTGTCAATCTTTGACTGAGGCATTCAGTCACAGACTCAACAACTGAGAGGAAAGGTGGTTTTGGAACAGAGATCACAGGGTAAGGAGTACCCACCAGACCCTGGCAGATGGAAATCAAGAAGGAGGTGGAGACACAGCAGTTCTGGCCTCACTTCTCTGTAATGGCTTTGTCCTTAGTTAACTCTGTCCAAAAGGTGTCTGGCAAATAATCTTACAAATGACCCCATTTCCCATGAAGGAGATAGTGAACAAGGGATGAGGGCTCTTTCTTCTGGAAAACTGGTGGCTGCTAATAGAGTTCTGCTCTAGCTTCTAGAGATCTGACATCGTCTTTAATCACCTTCCAACACTATAGCTTCCTTCTTTTAGAGGACAGAAACATGATTGATTTTCTATTTGGGGTAGGTTTCAGCATTTGAGATACAGTATGACTTGCAAAACCTCAGTTTTGTGCTGTCTGTGCTCATTTCCTTTACAGTTGCTATTGCTGGTTGTAATTAAGTTGATTCTGATTCCTGTCTGCCTCATGTGTGCAGAGTACAAATGCTCCATATGGTTTTCAAGGTTGTGATCTTTCGAAAGCAGATTGCCAGGTCTGTCTTCTGAGGTGCCTCTGGCTGAGTTTGAATTCCCAAAGTTATGGCTAATACTTGAGCGCTTAATATTTTGTGCCACCCAGAGACTCCTTCCTATATGGTTATCATCCCATTGTCCAAATTGCAAGCACCCTTCGTGCAGGAACTACACCTTCCACTTCTTTGAACTGTGGCATCTAGTGTTGGTTACACAACCAGCATTCGTTCAATCTGTACCTGAGGGCTAGAGGTTTGGAAACTTAATTTCCTAACCTTTTTCTCCTTTTCTATGTAACTGCCTTTTTCCTAGCAGTATCCTCTCCCCATCCTCTGCATTCTCCACCCCCAACTCTCCTTAGAACTCTTATTCTGTCACCTTAGAACTCTTATTCTGGCAATAAACAATTCTGGGCTCACATCCTTAATTAAACCAGGGAGTGTGGACAGAAGTACATTCCATCCTTGCTCGTTTCCAGCTCCCAGATACATTCCCATTGCTGACTTGGAGTTAATGAAAAATATGATAAACCCACTGTTTCATTTTCCTTAATTAATACCAGCAATTGAATTGTACTAAAGTCATTTTGGGTTGGAGGTCAACATCTCACTTGCTGGCAGTGACAGAAGCTCTTTGTCTTGAGCTCGGTCAACCTTTGTCAAAAGGACCTTCCCTGAAGGAGGGGTGCTTGCCTTATCCAGGGCTCTTTGTTGGATGCTTTTCCTGAAACTGACAGTAAGTTAGATAATGACAAGATCAATGCATTACCTTTAAAGGTAACTGAGTTGCCAGTGGGGAAAGGAATACATTAAGAATAGTCCCATGAGCAGGGCTCAGAGGAGTTCCCCTGGTGCCAGGCACACTTCCTTAATCCTTCCTTCTGTGCAAGAGTGAGGGTGAAGGAAGCACTTGGTTACTCTCATTTTGTGATAGGTGGGAAGCTGAAGATGATACCAGAAGAGAAGGACTCAAGTGACACATGCAGTAGGACAGTCCTGGAAGACCAATTATGACCCACTGGGATTGTTGAGCTCTTTCCTAAGAGGAGAAAAAGGCAAGACTTGAGGATGAAAAGGGGCTGTATCTGATAGGTTGAGGTAAGAGAAGAGAATATCAAGTAACATCTCTGGAATGAAGTCTAGGAGGAAGTGACTACAATAGAAGTTCTTAACCCTGGGTACACATTAGAACAAGCCAAGGAGCTCTTTAAAAATAGACTGTTGTATCCACTCTTACAGATTGATTGGATTGGTCTGGAATAGAGCTGTGGTGCTGGCATGTTCTATAAATTCCTCAGATTATTCTAATGTACAACCAGGGTTGAGAACTGAGGTTGGTAAGTTGAAGATTCTTGTTGTTTCCAAGTGCTAGTTCTGCTTTAACATTTTAAAGAGATCTTTTGTAGCAGATTTCCCCAATGAAATACATCATTTGATTTCCCAGCTGCTGTTTCCACGGGCATTGATTATGGATCTAAGTAAAACAAAATCCTTGACAACTTCAATGTTTTCTTCATTTCGCATGATGTATCTTATTGGTCCAGTTGTGAGGATTTTTGCTTTCTTTATGGTTGCTTTAGGGAGAATTATAGTTTCTCTCCCAACATCAGCTGCACCTAGCTAGTCATCCCTTGTTGTTGTTGTTGTATGCCATCGAGTCAGCCCCGACTCATAGCGACCCCTCCTTGGGTTTCCAAGGCAGTTATCACTACAGAAGTAGGATTGCCCAACCTTCCTTCCAAGGAGTGGCTGGTGAGTTTGAACCGCCAGCCTTCTGGTTAGCAGTCAAGTGCCTTAGGCACTATGCTACCAGAGATCCTTAGTTTTCCCTGGGGATTGCTTTATTTGTATAGCAACATCAAGGATGTTGTGTTATTTTCAGAGTTTTGCCTGAGATAGTCCCAGTGTACACTTGTTTTCCCAATATACTTATTAATAGACACATTCCACTCTCAAGTTTGTGCCAGTTTGACTGATAACTGTGGTAATCTTACATATAGCTAGTTTAGCTAGTTGAAAAGCCTGCCAGTTCAGTCCTAGTTCTTGGCTTGCTGATCCCACCTGACTCTGCATGTACATTATTACTGCAAAAAAGGTGGTTTAATCCAATGAAATACAGTGACTTGGACACTGTATGAGTTACCATGGATTTGGTGGCTTAAAACAATAAAATGTATTCTCTCACAGTTCTGGAGGCTAGAAGTCCTAAATCAAGGTATCAGCACTGTTGGTTTCCTCTGGAGGCTCTGAGGGAGAATCCATTCCATGTCTCTTTCCTAGCTGCTGGTGGCTGCTGGCAATCGTTGGTGTTCCTTAGCATCACACCTATTTCTGCCTGTGTTTTCATATGGCTTTCCCCTCTATGTGTATTCTCCCCTTCTTTCATCTTTTAAGGACATCTGTCATTATATTTAGGGCCCAACATGATCCAGGATAATGTCATCATGAAATCCTTAAGTCAATTACATCTGCAAAGACCCTTTTTCCAAATTAGGTCATGTTCTCAGGTATGGATCGACTTATATTTGGGGGAGAAGGGAGGCACCATTCAATCCAGGACAGCCACTAAGTGGAGTGTGGTACTTCAGCATTATGATGGATGGCAGGAGCAGGAATGACCTCATGTGCTATTTACACTGGAACATTGTTCTCTGGGGGCAAAGATAAGAGCAGCTCTTTAGCAATCAAGATAATTTGAGAGAGGGGATATTCATTTCACCCTACACATAGAAACTGGGCTGAGGCTCAAGGGATCCCGACCCAAAGCATTAGCAGAACAGGTACCAGATTTGCACATTTCTGACATGATTTGGATGGCCCAGAGGACTGACAGAAATACTACAAGGTCTCTTCAGGATATTTAGTAAATCTCCTTTCGAGAAAGAGTATAGTTCAATTTCTGCAGATGGGGTCCAGATGCAGTCTGACTTGTCTTGCTTCTTCTCACTCTTTCCTTTTCTTTTATTCTCTCTCTATGTTAGTTCTAATAGCACAGCAATCTGTAAAGAAATTGATTTTTCAATGTTTGTTAATATTTTTAAATACTCTTATTGGCTTCCAGGCAAAATGCCCACTCACCTGAGGAGCACAATTGGCATGCAGGCAACGACATTCTGCACTTTTCAAAGAGTGTGAAGTAGACTCTGACACATCCCAGGGAGGTGGCTGTGTACAAACACTCAGCCACAGGACTACAGAGGGGAAAGGATTTGGGCTGTATACTTAATGGGTGATGTCTATGCCCTTGTGAGGCAGAAGATCTGGGTGATACAGAGTCACTTTGGATACTTCTTGGGAACTTCTTTGGGATCTTTGGGATCTTCTTTCCTCACCTTGTGCTGTTCTTTGCACATCTGTCACACTTTGACCATATACCTTGATTATCACTGAGCTGACCTTTTCCCAAAGACATCTATCTTCCTGACTTCACTTTTTAGCCCAGTCACAACAAAAGTCACTTCTATGATTCTGAGCCAGTAGTGAAGTGGGAAGAAAACACTGAATTAAGTTTTGCCTCTAATGTGCTACATGATGTTGAGTACATCTTTCTAGCACTGGAAATCTTTTTTTTTTTTTTTTTT
>NW_006921902.1:648607-678326 GCF_000298275.1 Orycteropus afer afer | reverse complement strand
CAATACCACAATTCAAAGGTATCAGTTTTTCATTGGTCTTCATTATTCATTATCTGGCTTTCACACCCATATGAAGTGATTGAAAATACCATGGCTTAGTTTGGGCACACCTTAGTTTTCAAATTGACATTTTGTACCTTAACACTTTAAAGAGGTCTTTTGCAGCAGATATGTCCAATGCAATACAATGCCTGATATCTTGACTGCTGCTTTCATGAGTGTTGATTGTGGATCAAAGAAAAATGAATTTCCTGACAGCTCCAATCTTTTCAACACTTATCATGATGTTGCTTATTGGATCAGTTGTGAGGATTTTTGTGTTCTTTATGTTGAGGTGCAATCTATAGTGAACACTGTAGTCTTTGATATTCATCATTAAGTGCTTCAAGTCTTCTTCACTTTCAGCAAGTAAGGTTATGTAATCTGCATATCACACGTAGGTTAATAAGTTTCTTTCAAACTTGATGCCATGTTCTTGTACAATCTGCAAAGTTCAGCTTCTCAGATTATTTGCTCAGGATACAGATTGAATAAGTATTGTGAAAGGATACATTTCTGATGTACACCCTTCTTGATTTTCAACCATGCAGTATATTCTTACTCTGTTTGAACGACAGCCTCTTGGTCTATGTGCATATTCTTCATAAGCACAATTTCTGGAATTCTCATTCTTTGTCATGTTATCCATAATTTTTTATGATCCACATACTCAAATGCCTTTATGAAGGCAACAAAACAGATAAACATCTTTCTGGTATTTGCTTTCAGCCATGATATCTATCTGACATACTCCCCAGATTCTGTTAAATTAGTATATCCTATCTGGAAAGGAAAGAGAGTCTTGAAAATTCTCTACTTTTTTTCTACTAGCCTAGACTATCACTGTTAGTAATCTAGTCAACTCCTGACTTATGATGACCCCATGTGCTACAGAGTAGAACTTCCCCATAGAATTTTCTTGGCTGAAATTTTTTGGAAACAGATGGCCTGGCCTTCACTCTGCAGAGCCTCTAGATGGATTCAAAATACCAGTCTTTACATTAGCAGCTGATTACAAACAACTTGGGCCACCAGGCTCCTAGTCCAAGTTTGTTTATTATTTTTGCTTTAGTTACCATGGGAGATACAAGACCTATGCCTTTTTTGAGAACAATGTCAAAGTCTGAGGTAGAAAGACAAGGATTTTGAGGGTGATTGGGGCTCCTATAGGACAGGCTTTGCTGCAGATTTTGGATGAAATTGGTAGATTGGAAGGGCTATAGCATGAGCAAACCATGTCCTACAATTGTAGGTGCCTGAAGCTTGGTACCTAAACTGATGACATCTATGGATTTTGGAATCTATACATAGAGGGAGCTTCTGGAGAGCATGGATATTGAAGAACAGACTTAGCTTCTTCAAAAAGTAGCATTAAATTTATGTCTCTATTCATCTCTAGAGATACTTTTTAATCAGAGAATATTGTACTCTGATATTAAGTCATGGAATTAATGTAACAGTATGAGATGTAGATAGCTAGCTAGCTATACATCTCTTTGCATATTATATCCATACATAGGAACATACACACATATGCACACATATGGTATAAACACATAACCAGAGACAAATATTCAATAGCAAAAGCAAAATATAGATCCATTATTTTTGAACTTCCCTCATTGTTTTGAAAATTGTATTATATACTAGACTTACTATCAATCTCATTTTTTTGTGTACATTTGAATAAGTTATTTAAAAGTCTTGAGCTTGCTATTTCATCATTGGTAACAAATAATTGGATTGGTTTAGATTATTTCTAAATATGGTTAGCTCTAATAATCTATAATCAGTAGCTGGTTGAAAAAAAATAATGTGTTCCTTCTAGCTGTTGATTTACTCTGTGTTTTTATGTATGTGTTTGCGTATGTAAGAAAAAAAAATACAGCAAAATAAGACGGGGGGAAATGTCTCCTAGAATCCCTTGAAAAGACACAAAGAGATAAGAGAGCCCAAAGAAACTTGAGCTTAGCAAATCAAAAGACAATTGATCTTGAGAAGAAAACAAGGGATATTTGTATTATTAAATTACAATTACAAAGTAAATCAGCTGCAGAAGAGAAAAGACCATTCCATCAATTATTACTGAACTGAACATAATTTTTCAATCACTGGCAGATTGTAAATGGGGGCTACAGCTCATCTAGGAACTCTTCTATCATAGGAGTTATTAATCAGGTGTTAACTTCGTTGAATTATCAAGGACACCAATGATATGATGGGGGAAAAGGAGGTAGGGAGAACAGGCAGAGGCAGCCAGATTCCTTAGTGAGATAGAAGCACCCAGCCCTCTAGAAGGAGGGTGAGGTCTGCCACTTATGCAGACAGGATGCCAAGTATAATGAAGAAAAACTTAGCTCTGGTAATTTGTTCCCAAATACTCAACACATGACTAGCTAAAAATAAATAAATCACACATAACTTACTTGCTTCTGACTTCATGTTTATAGGTGCCACATCCACCACCATATGCATCAAGACCTAACACTGTGGGAATTATACGTTGGGTCTCTTCTCTGTTTGTTCATGTAGACTGTGGAGAGTGAATGTATAAACAAAAGACCCTTTTGTATGTTCCTTTGATGAGCTGGGGACCAATATGGCTCCTTAGTGGTCTTAGTAAAAAGTTATATCAATTCAGTGACTGCCCGGGTTCTTTGGTCCCCTTCTCCTATCTTCCTCTATCCTTCCACATTTTCAAACTCTAGTCCCAATGAGGGAGCTCTGGTAGCATAGTGGCTAAGGCACTTGACTGCTAACCAGAAGGCTGGTGGTTCAAATCCACCAGCCACTCCTCGGAAGGAAGGTTGGGCAATCCTACTTCCGTAGTGATACTGCCTCGGAAACCCAAGGAGGGGTCCCTATGAGTCGGGTCTGACTCGACGGCACATAACAACACCAGCAACAGTCCCAATGAAACACAGCCCTTGTCATCAGTTTTGGTTCTCTAATGCTGCTTTAACAGAAATATCACAAACAGGTGGCTTTAACAAACAAGGATTTATTCTCTAATAGTTTAGAAGGCTAAAAGGCTGAGTTCAAAGTATGCTAGTTGAAAGCCCCTCGACCTTGGGCTTCAGCTCTGTCTCTTGCTCCCAGCCCACTGCAGGTGGAGCTGTCTCTTCACTCAGACAGCTGCTGGCTGCTGAAACTGACAAACCCCCCCCCCAAAAAAAAAAAATTTGGCACAGTCCCAAATCTACCAAACAACATGGTAGGGTACTAGTTCAAGTTCAGAGACAGTCCTAAGACAGATAAGAAACATGGCAGGCTGCAGAATGAAGACTTGGCTATATGCAGGGTCAAAGTATACCAAAAAACTGCACAGACCTTTGTCAATGCTTCTTCTCATATACTAGAAGCAGATCACATACCTAAGGCAGCTACTCAGCTACTCCAGTAGATTCTACCACAGAGTTGATTACCAGTCTCATCATGGGCAATAACTACATCCAGCTGCCCAGCCACTCAAAACCAAGTCCAGCCAAGCTGACACACAGCTTACCTATTATATCCTCTATCACCTAATTATCTAGTGCTGAGAATGAGACTGATGGATTCATAATTAAATATAAGCCAAGTAAGAAATAATGTGATAGATATATGTTGTTTAAATCATTCACCAGGGTTGAAAAGAAAAATTAGATCCTACTTAGTTGGAAGAGGATGTAGCTCAGTATATAGAGTAGGTAGTAGTTGAGGAGGCCTTGAAATATACTCAATTCAGTAGGTATAACAGTAATGGCCTACAAAGAAGAAAAACAGTATGAACAAGGGGGAGATGTAGGAAAAATTCTAGAAACCATTGTGAATTATTTTATCATTATTACTGCTTTTCTGAAGAAAATTATTGCTGCCTCTTGGTTAGAGGTGTCTGGTTCCAGGAGAAAATTGTGTCCTGTTAAATGGCCTTGGGGAAATGGTAGTCATGAGCCAACAGCTGTTTCATTGCTTTGCTTTCTTATCATAATCCCTCACTTTCATGTGTGATACACCTACAATGTGCAAAGCTCAAGCCAGACAGCATTATTTTTTTGAGTTTAAGACAAAGTACTGGTACCTAGAAATCTTTCACTAAATATCTATTGAGCTGAATTCTTCAAAGCACATTGATTCATACTGGTCTCATTTGTATGGTTTCTGATATTAGACAACAAATGCCTAGAGGGTCTCCTTTAGCTTCTCTCTAGCTTCATCCAAACCACAACCTGCTCTTGGGAAATAAGGTCTGAGTAAATCAGTATTTGCATTCAAGTCTTTGGAGAGTCAAGCAACAGAAAAGCTGATCTGAAAAGTTTGATTATGGGAGTCTGAAGCTGAAGGCTGAGGACAAATGCTCAGTGAAGCAGAGGTCACCCTTTCAAGGTCAAGCTTCAGTAGGTTAATCTCTAATCACAAGCTGCCCAGTCACTTGCCACCCTACTGTAGCCGCTCTCCACTGTAAAACACGCTTTTCATGGAGTTGCTCATTGTGACAACCCTCTGAGTGGCTCTGGGGCTGAAGAGAGAATGCAGATCAGAGGAAGCCAGCATCTAGGGCCAGTAGGGGATGTAGCAGCAACTCCACCATTGAATTAAAGGGGTTTATGGCTCTGTGTGAGAGCTCTGGGAGCATTGTGCCTAAGGCAATTTGACTGCTAACCAAAAGGCTGGTGGTTAAAAACTCACCAGCCACTCCTTGGAAGGAAGATTGGATAATCTACTTCCATAGTGATATTGCCTCAGAAACCCAAGGAAGGGTCGCTATAAGTCAGATCCAACTCGATGGCAGTGAGGTGTTTTTTTTTTTTTTTTTGGTGGCCAATGTGACCTATTCCACAGAACAGGGAAGGGCTGCTTCCAGATTCCATCAAGTCTTCTCTATGGGAAACAATACAGACTGACTGCTGGATTGACACCAGCACGTAAATTGCTTCAAGACTGCAGGGACATACAATATTTGCATAGAGCTAGGATGCATATCACCTGCAAACAATGTGATTTTCAGTCTAAAATGTCTTTTTTTTTTTTTTTCCTGTCTGTTGAAAAGTCATGCACTGACCCAGGACTGAATGTACACATCAGAGGCAGAGCTGGGATAATATCTGACTTGACTTTTTCCTATGAGACATTTGCAATTTTATGAACAGAGTGTAACACCATTACAATAGAATGTATCATATAAACTGGGATATATTTCAGGTCCAACCCTGTCTCCTAAAACAAATAGCTACATTCTTAAATGATCTGAACTAAATCCTAGGTTCTTAATACCAGCATTATAAAGGTGTTTCACTGGATATGATCATCTTATTTCTATTTAATTGTAAATTCCTTACATTCAGCATAGGGCCACAGCATTCTTTTATTCTGCAAATGACTACATATTGTATTAGACCTCAGGGGTGGTTCCCTAGAGATGCTGAGGGTATGGTGAGACTGTAAACAATTCTGAAATGTCCAGTGAACAGAGAGGGTCAGGCAGGTAACCTATGCCACAGTCAGAGGTCCCTTAACTCAGAGTTCACCTCATTCTCAGAGAACTGATCTATTATAATGGTCACGCCCCATTCTGGGCTTCTTTTCTTTTATGGTGTCATGAAATAATTGTCATCTCTGTCATGGATGGGTAGAGCTCTAAAAAGGAGTTGGACAGGGCTGAAGCAGCTAACAATCAGCTATTTTTTTTGCTAGTTGCAAAACATAAATTTTCTACATCACTTTGCTTTAGAGAACCAGGATTCAAGCAGAGTTTATCTCTAGAGTATTTTGTTCAGGTCAATAAAGAACCTTTGTTGTTGTTGTTGTGATGTGCCCTCGAGTCGGACCCGACTCATAGTGACCCCTCCTTGGGTTTCCGAGGTGGTATCACTATGGAAGTAGATTGCCCCATCTTCCGTCTGAGGAGTAGCTGGTGGGTTTGTACTGCCAGACATCTGGTTAGCAGTCACTATGCTATCAGATCTCCTAAAGAACCTTTAACCTTTCTTATTGTGGTCCCAATCATCAATCATTCAAATACTTGAGGCAGGTGCAATCAGAACTACACAAGATTTTTTCTTGCAAGTACCTGAGATTCCCATTGCCAAAGGTGAAATCTTCATCTTTTTGCCATTGAGTTCATTCCAGCTCATGGTGATCTCACATGTTACAGAATAGAACTAAGCTCCATAGGGTTTTCTGGGCTGCAATCTTTATGCAAACAGATCACTAGGCCTTTCTTATACTGAGTAGGTCTGAACTGCCAACCTTTCAGTTTGCAGTAATGGGCACACAGTTTTGCATTATCTAGGGACCTGTGAAATCTTCCAGTTTGCTCTCAAACAAGATCCCCTTTCAAAAGAGCGACTGTATTTTCTAGTTTGTCAGAGACAATCCTTGTTTAAACCCACTGGCCTATGGTAATTATGAATATAGCACATTTTTCACTTTCAAAAAAGTCTGTTTCAGCAACACGTTGTAGGGCTGCAACATTTCAATCATCCAAGACTGAAGTGTAACTCATTCACTTTTAAGTAACTTAAACACATTATATTCTTATCAAGGAGAACTTCATATAATATCTTATTCATCAAATCCATTCATTCATATTATAAATTAAAGATCATCTACTAAATTCACTATAGATCCCTGCCCTAATGGAGGTACGTTTTAGTGGAGAAGAACTGATATTAGATGATATAACAGATTACCAAATCACCAACAAATTGCTGCTGTTATTTAGGTCCTGTTGAATCAGCTCCAACTCATACTGACCCTATGTACAACAGAACAAAACGCTGCCCAGTCCTATGCCAGACTCACAATCCCTGTTATGCCTGAGCCTATCATTGCAGCCACCGTGTCAATCCATTTCGTTGAGGTCCTTCCCCTTTTTCACTGAACTAAGCATGATATCCTACTCCAGGGAATGATCCTTTGTGACAACATGACAAAAGTAGGTAAGATGAAGTCTGGCCATTCTCTCTTCCAAGAAGCATTCTGGCGGCACATCTTCAAGAACACATTTGTTAGTTTTTCTGGCAATTCTTGTTACTTTCAGTATTCTTCACTAACACCAGAACTCAAAAAAATCAACTCTTCTTTGGCCTTCCTTATTCATTGTCCAACTTTGACATGCATGGGAGGCAAATGAAAATATCATGGCTTGAGTTAGGTGCAATTAAGCGTGCGAAGAGACATCTTTTCTCTTCAGGATTTTAATGAGGTCTTTTGCAGCAGATATGCCCAGTGCAAGACAACATCTGTTTTCTTGACTGCTGGTTCCTTTGGTGTTGACTGTGGATCTAAGTAAAATTAAATCTTTGACAACTTCATTTTTTTTCTCCATTTATTGTGATAATGCTTATCCATCCAGTTGTGGAGGATTTTTGTTTTCTTTACATTGAGATGTAACTTCAAATCAGTAAGTGCTTCAAGTCATCTACACTTTCAGCAATTTGTGTCATCTGCATATGGTAGGTTGTTAATGAGCCTTCCTTTAATCCTGATGCCATGTTCTTCTCCATATAGTTCAGCTTCTTGAATTATTTGCTCAGCATACAGATTGAATAAGTATGGTGAAAGGATACAACCCTGATGCACTTCTTTCCTGATTTAAAACCATGAAGTATCCCCTTGTTCTGTTTGAACAACAGCCACCTGGTCTATATACAGGTTCCTGATGAGCATACTCAAGTGTTCTAGAATTCCCATCGTTCTCACTCTTATCCATAATTTGTTATAATCCACACAGTCAAATACTTTTGCATAGTCAAAGAAATACAAGTAAACATCTTTCTGGTATTCTTTGCTTTCAGCCAAATCCATCTGACATCAGCAATGATATGACTTGTTCACATCCTCTTCTGGATCCAGCTTGCATTTCTGAAGTTCCATGTCATTATACTACTGCAACTGTGTTTGAATTACCTTCGGCAAGATTTTATTTATATGTGATATTAATGACACTCTTTGATAATTTCCACATTCTGTTGGATTGCCTTTCTTTGGAATGAGTACAGATATGGATCTCTTCCAGTCATTTGGCCAGGTAGCTGTCTTCCAAATTTCTTGGCATAGACAAGTAAGTGCCTCTAGTTGTTGTTGTTGTTGTTATGTGCCGTCGAGTCGGCCCCGACTCATAGCGACCCCTCCTTGGGTTTCCGAGGCAGTATCACTACGGAAGTATGATTGCCCAACCTTCCTTCCGAGGAGTGGCTGGTGGGTTTGAACCGCCAGCTGTCTGGTTAGCAGGCAAGTGTCTTAGCCACTATGCTACCAGTGCCTCTAGAGGGGCATCCATTTGCTGAAACATCTCAACGGGTATTCTGTCAATTCCTGGCACCTTGTTTGTTGCCGATTCCTTCAGTGCAGCTTTGACTTCTTACTTCATTATCATTTGTTCTTGATCATATCGCACCTTCTGAAGTAGATGAACATCAAACATTTTTTTTTTTTTTTTGTAAAGTGACTTTATGTATTTCTTCCATCTTGTTTTGATTCCTCTTGTATCAGTCAATATTTTGCCCATAGAACCTTTCAATATCACAACTCGAGGTTTGAATTTTTTCTTCAGTTCTTGCAGTTTGAGAAATCCTGAGAGTGTTCTTCCCTTTTGGTTTTCCAACTCCAGGTCTTTGCACATTTCATTATAATAATGGACTTTGTCTTCTTGAGCTGATCTTTGAAATATTCTGTTCAGCTCTTTTATCTTGTCATTTCTTCCATTTGATTTAGCTACTCTCCATTCAAGAGCAAATTTCAGAGTCTCTTCTGGCATCTAGTTTTTATTTTTTTCTTCCCTTCTTGTTTTTTTAATGACCTTTTGTTTTCTTCATGGATAATGTTCTTGATGTCATCCCACAATTCCTCTGGTTTTTGGTCATTAGTATTCAATGAGTCATAGATGGTCTCTAAATTCAGGTGGGATGTAATCAAGGTCATATTTTGGCTCTTGTGGACTTACATTATTTGTCTTCAGCTTCAACTTGAACTTGCATATGAGCAGTTGATGGTCTGTTCCACAGTTGGCTCCTGGCCTTATTTTGGCTGAAGATATTGAGCTTCTCCACTGCCACTTTCCACAGATGTAGTCAATCTTATTCCTACATTTTCCATCTGGTGAGGGCCTCATGTATAGCTACCATTCATGTTGAAAAAAAAGTTATTTGCAATGAATAAGCTGTTGGTCTTGAAAAAATTCTATCATGTGATCTCCGGCATCATTTCTTTTATCAAGCCATATTCTCCAACTACTGGTAATTCTTCTTTGTTTGTAACTTTTGCATTCTTTGGTCAATTTCAGATTGTAGAAATTGGTAAAAATCTTCAATTTGCTCATCTTTGGCTTTGGTGGTTGGTGCATAAATTTGAATAACAGTAGTATTGACTGGTCTTCCTTGTAAGGCTATGGATATTATCCTATCATTGACAGCATTGTCCTTCAAGATAAATCTTGAAACATATTTTGTTATGATGAATATCATGCCATTCCTCTTCAATTGTCATTCCTGGCATAGTAGATCATATGGCTGTCTGATTCAAAATTGTCAAAACCAGTGCTTTTCAGCTCCCTAATGCCTAGGATATCAATCTTTATGCATTCCATTTCATTTTTGACAACTTACAAGTTTCCTAGATTCATACTACATACATTCCATGTTCTGATTAGTAATAGATGTTTGCAGCTTTTTCTCTGCATTTTGAGTCATGCCACATCACCAAATGGAGCTACCAAAAGCTTTGCTTCATCCACATCATTAAAGTTGGCTCTATTTCAATGAGGCAGCTCTTTCCCAGTTGTATTTTGAGTGTCTTCCTAATTGAAGGGCTAATCTTCCAGCTTATATCAGACAATGTTTCAGGGCTATTCATAAAGTTTTGCAGTTATATATCAGACAATATTTCACTGCTTTTCATAAGGTTTTCACTGGCCAATTCTTTGAGAAGTGGGTGGTCCCTTCTTTCTTCCAAGTCTGTATTAGTCTGGAAGCTCTGCTGAATCTTGTCCATCACGGGTGACCCTGCTGATATTTGAAATAGCTGTGAAATAGCCTCTCACCTCACAGCAACACACAAGCCACCACAACATGTGTGGTGGTTATGTTTGTGTCTCAACTTGGCTGTGCCTGGTTGAGTGGCTGGGCAGCTGGTTGTATTTATTACCCATGATGAGACTGGCAATCAGCTCCATGGTGGGATCTACCACAAGCAGCTGAATAGCTGATTTGGGTATGTGATCTGCTTCCCATATATAAGAAGCAGTTTTGGGAATGGTCTCTAGCTTATGACATGCATGGAACCTGCATGGAACCATATCATTATTCAGCAGCCTGGCATGCTCTGACAACCTTGGGACTTACAATGAACTTGAATTAATGGCCTGCTGTGCAGTTTGATAATATTAAGACTGCACCATTTTATTTGTCCACCTTGGGCTTGTTAACCTCAGCAGCCAGTAGCTGCCTGAGTGAAGAGATGCCTTTAGCTTAAGTGGGCTGGGAGCAAGAACCAAAGCTGAAGCCCAAGGTCAAAGGGATTTCACACAGCCCCTAGAGCCTGGCACTTTGAACTTGGACTTCTAGTGTCCCGAACGTAAGAAAATAAACTCCTGTTTGTTCAAACCATCCCATTTGTGGTATATTCTTGCCATAGCAGCACTAGGTAACTAGAACAACATGACAGACTGACAGTTGAGTGGTGACATTAACAAATTAGAGGTTATTAAACTTGCTATTTTAAGCAGTGAAATCTTGTTTACAAATAACATCCTGTACTGGAAATGCATCAAATTATAAAATCTGAGCAGTTCTTTTGGAATGGGGTTAGGGGATGTATAGGAACCCTGGACTGTAGTCCAATATGTATCATCTCAATTCATATTCATTTTCTCTCTCTTTCTCTGTTTATTTCCTCTAACTTGCATAGTGGCACCTGTAGATTTGATGGAGCCCCTAGGATTTTTATGAGCTTCAATTAGATAGAAACAAGTTATCTGTTTCCTATTATTAAGGAAGATACAGTGCAAATGTGAAACAATACATAAAAGCACAACACATCAAATAACAATGAAAGAATTAAGTAACAAGTCAGAAAAAAAAAGAAAAGATGTCCAAGGCCACATTAAGTAAGTAGCTAATGTTGTTGTTGTTGTTGTTAAGTGCCTCCGAGTCAAACCCGACTCATAGCGAACCCTCCTTGGGTTTCCGAGGCAGTATCACTACGGAAGTAGGATTGCCCAACCTTCCTTCTGAGGAGTGGCTTCAAATAATTTATAGAGAGATTTTAAGGCAGGGGCAGTTACACTGAGAGAGAAGTTCTAAAATTCATTTTTAATCAATTATTTATAGATTTTAATTGGAAGAAAATTCTACATATCTAATCTCTTTCTGATGAATCTTGTTCATTTCTAAGTGCACTGCTGTCATTAGCACTAGAAAAAAAGTTGAAAAGGCATTATGTCTTCAACATTGTCCTATTCCTACATTATTCAGCCATTTATTCAAAAAGCAATAAATGATTCTTTGTTTCATCTAAAGGGTGATGAGTGTGGAGATCCTATTTTCTTCCATCAAATTGTGGCATAATTCATTTTCAGTATTGACTATTGGGGAAAGAACTATGGTGAACAAGTGAAGTACTTTGAATTTGTCAGAGGAAATTATTAATTTGTAGTATTAATTTGTAGTATTGTTGTCCTATGTCCAGTTAACATTAACATAAGATTCAAACAGTATTTTTAAAATAATTCTGTAGTATTTAAATTTTCTGGTTACATAAAAACTTATTAATTACATCATTAATCCAACAATAGCTATATTAAGTGGTAGGAACACAGATACAGAAGATAATCTCTCCCTTCAGAGAGTTCACAGTCTTATTGTTATACATATGGTGAATAACATAGTATGCTAAGTATATTAAAGAAAGGAGCATATGGGGTCATGGAGAAGATGAGTGGGGGTCCATATAACCAAATGATTGTGGACATGCTCCAGGAAGAAATAAGAGTTGAGCTGACACTTTGAGAATGAAATTAGCAAAACCAAGAAGTACTGGATGGACAATTCAAGCAGAAGGGATACCATGCTCTGAAGCACAGGGACAGAAGAGGTCAGATTGTTCTAAGTTCAAAAGAGAACAGATGATGTTGGTGAGATGGGCAGGGACAGATCATAAATGTCCTTGGATATTAAGGAAATGTTCCTTTGGCTAGGTGACACAGCCAATAAAAAGGAGCATAAGACAAGTGCTCTACTCTTAAAAAGCTTACAATACAGGTGTTGAAAAAAGCCATGTACACACACACACTCTCTCTCTCTCTTTCTCTCTCTCTCTCTCACATGCATATGAATATAATAATGGAATTAATAATAAAATGATTAATTTTTTCAACATATATTTACTGAATGTATACTATGTGCCAGAAACAGATTACTGATAGTACTGCAGTGAGTTATACAAATCCCCTGCCTTTTATGGGAGAGAAAGATAATAAATAGATAACCAAATAATAATAAGGGTTATGGAGAAGTGTCAAATGATCATAATAATAATAATTAAAATACATTGTGATTATTATATCCTAAAAGTGTCACATAGATTTTCTTATTTAACTGTTTTTGGTAAATGCTGTCATGTGATGCTCAGAATCCTCATTCTGGACAGCCCCCAGAAGTGTTGTTGACCAAAAATTCTTGGTTAAGTCTCTCTGTATGATTTGCTGAGGTGGGCTGCCTCACTCAAAGTTTTGTTCTCTCTCAAGGGCAGCGAAGTCGACTTTCCTCAACTGAAAGCAACCCTTAAGGGCCACTGGTAGCATAATGCCTAAGGCACTTGACTGCTAACCAGAAGGCTGGTGGTTCAAATCCACCAGCCACTCCTTGGAAGGAAGGTTGGGTGATCTACTTCTGTAGTGATACCACCTCAGAAACCCAAGAAGGGGTCTCTATGGGTTGGGTCCTACTCCACAGCACATAACAACACCACAACAGCTCCAGAACTCCCTGTAGGATAGGACAAGGCTTCTGTCACAGCTGCTTCGCAGTTCATTTCTCCATCCACCTGTCCCTTCTTCCCTCATCCCTTATAGTGTTGTCCCTGAGAGAACTCCCCAAACTCATTAGTAAAAATACCAGATTAGGAAAACTGACTATGGCATTCTTACATTCGTTCAAACAGATGAAGCTGAGAACATTGATGTTTGACTGAGGCTATGTAATGAGGAATGGTGCAGCTCTTAACAACTCCAATCCACTACCTCATACATTAGAACCTTCAAAATCTGGGAAAGGTGTAAGTTGGAAGTTTGTCAGAGAAGGAAAACTCAAGTATTTTCCAGTAATAGAGAGAAATAGAAAAGTGGTAATACTGCACCTTGTGAAGGGCAGAAAACTTGGGGCTCAAAAAAAAAAAAAAAAAAGGCAGTATCCTTGAGTTCTCTTTCTCACAAGGATTCATTGTATAACAAGCAACACAGCATTTATCTCAGAGGACACTTTTTGTGCAAAACTATTGATTACAAAAACATGCAAAAATCTCAAGATGTTTTATTTCATTCAACATTTACAGCTTACTGTGTGCCAACTATAGTTCTATGCAGTGGGGTTCAGCCATAAAGGACAGGCAAAGGTTTTGCCCTCTAAGAGCTTAGACTCTAGTGAGGTGTAGTCAATAAACCAGTAACATGTAATTTGTCAATATTGAGTGGCTCAGGAATAGTAAACAAAGAAGGTAGTAGTTATGGGGAGAAGTTATTTTATTTTGGGTGGTCAGAGAAGGTGCCTGGGAAGGTAACATTTATACAGAGACTTAAAGAAAGCAGGTGTATGAGAGTTGGGTGGGGAAGTCAGAGGTATTTGAACAGAAAAAATAAATAAATAAATTAGATACATTTTTGTACCAAAGATATGATGTGCAAGTCATAAAACATCACTTCTGGTGCCCACTCAGACTTGATCTTCAAACATAACAGACACAACCTCATCAATTTGGGTATATGACATCTCTCTTTCAGGGAAAATTGTACTTTAAAACACCTCTGGCCAGCCCACCTTGCATGGTTTCATTGCGGCTCTAATGATACAACAATATGTAAAGACCTATTGAAGACTAAGATTCAACCATAATATGGCCACTACCACTGGTTACCATTGAGTCAATTCCAGCTTATGGTGATGCTATGTGGTGTAGTAGAACTGTGCTCCATAGGGTTTCAATGGCTAGTTTTTGGAAGTAAATCACCAGGCTTTTCTTCTGAGCATCTTAATGGAGTCAAAATTCCAACCTTTTGGTTAGCATCTGAGCACATTAACCATTTACAATGTCCAGGGAAGTGTCAGGACCCATTTACAATTAAATAAATAAATAAAAATTATTGAAAAACCCGAACAATTTTTGCTTTTTTTTGATTATATGTATCAATATTTAACAGTATTTAAATTAATAAATAATGTAAAATATTTATTTAATGATTTGTCTAGCTATAATTATAATAATAAAGCCATTACATTTTAACATAAGCACAAGATTTGCAAGAAAAATAAATTCCAAAACAAAAATTAGTGAGTGGAGATTTTTGCATTCTGGTAAATACCTTTAATGGCTGGCTTAGTAGAAGTGAGTTGGATTTCCAGATCTCCTTCTGCTTTCAATTGGCTGTGATAGGTTGTTCTGGATGATGTATATGAAGAAAATATGGCCTCATGCACAGATATATTTCTAAAATTAGTATTTTAATAACCATTTAAAATAACAGACATTCTTCTCTGATATACACCAAAAACTGGAGAAGTGGTAGTTTCGTAAAACTTAGTTGTATTGTGGAATCTGACACCATATCAAAGAACATTTTGTACTCTGTTACTTTAGAATCCACTGGTGCCTCTTGTTGAGGAATCTTTTTGTAACATTATATATTGGTTACATAGAAAATCTTTATTCAAGGATATATGTAGACCTTCCAAATGTTGATACATTTGACTATGTATGTATATGTAAATGACCCCATCTGTTAGTATCTCCAACAATCTCATCAGAAAAGTCTTCAGTTATTGAGAAGTTGTGAACCTCATGCTAGAGAATACAAGTTTTCCAAACTTCTAATATTAGTTTGAAGGTTCAATTAGTTCCATTTTAAGCAACAAATGATGTCAGTCATAACCAAGACTGAGTAACTTATTTTTCTCTGTGCTTGTTCAACTCACATCTCAGTCTAACAAGTGATTTCTTTGAGAAAATTTACTTTAGTATACAGCAAAATTATGTATAATTCTATTTCAACTCACAAAATATTGGAAGCCATACATTCAAGCTCAAAATAATGTAGTAAAATTGACTTTTGCTGCTTCAATAAAAGCATTCTTACAGTAAATTGGCATTGTTTTTAATGAGAGTATACTCCTTGGAAGGAAGACTGGGAAATCTACTTCCATAGAGATACTGCCCAAGGAGGGGTCGCTATGAGTTGGGACTGACTCGATGGCAGTGAGTCTGTTTTTTTTTTTTTATACATTGGAGAAGAGAATAATGATTACTATTTACAAAGTTTGGTGCTACTCACTTGATGTTAAGATGCCATCATGGTCACCCACCATTGGTTTTGTACCATCATTGCAAATTTTAATGTAGGGGAAATGTAAGTAATGTCTTAGAATATTATGAAAATAATTTTGACTTTACAGATCATTAAAATGATTTTGAGTTTATGTGCATCAAAAGGCTTTTTCAAAAGAGTGAGAAGAGAACCCATAGATTAGAGGGAAGAAAAAAATGACAACAACCTATCCAACAAGAGACTTATCTCTAAAATTTATAGAAAATTTCAACACTTCAATACTATGTCTTCCCAATCCAATTAAAAAATGGGCAGAGGACATGAACATGCACTTCACCAAAGAAAATATTCTGACCACCAAGACACAATGAAGAAATACTTGCAATCATTTGCCATTAAAAAAAAGAAAGAAAGAAAGAAATTAAGTTGATTTTGACTCATAGTGACACTACAGGACAGAGAACTGCCCCATAGGGTTTCCAAGGTTGTAAATGGTTACAGAAGCAGACTGCCTCATCTTTCTCCCGTGGAGTGGCTGGTGAGTTCAAATTACTGACCTTTTCATTAGCAGCCATATGCTTTAACCACTGAGTCACCAGAGCTCCTTCATTATCCATTTGAGAAATGCAGATCTAAACATCAATGGTATATCACCTCACTCCAGCAATAACAGCAAATTTGAATAAGGCAGAAAACAACAAATGCTGGCAAGGGTTTGGAGAAATTAGAATTCTCATACATTGCTGGTAGCACTATAAAATGGTGCAACCACTGTGGAAAGTGGTATGGCACTTCCTTCAAAAGTTGGAAATAGAAATGCCATTTGATTCAACAATTTTACTAGTAGGTATGTAACCTAAAGAAATGACAGCCAGGACAAGAATAGATATATGCATACCCATGTTGACCACAGCCCTATTCAAAGTATTCAAAATAGCAAAGAGATGGAAACAATGTAAGTGTCCATCAGCAGATGAATGGATAAACAAACTATGGTAAATATACACAACGGAATATGTTGTAACATTAAAGAATACTGAAGAATCTATGAAACACCTCATAAAGTAGATAAACTGGGAGGACATTATATTGAGTGAAATAAGTCAGTCACAAAAGGTCAAATATTGTATGAGTCCACTTTATAAAAAAATCAAGGAAATGTTTACACAGAAAGAAGCATTCTTTGATAGTTACCATGGATGGGAGAGGGGAGGAGGGAAAATTACTAACTAGGTAAGAGACATGTATTAATTTGGGTGAAGGGAAAGACAGTATACAGATAGTAGGTGACTAGCACAATATCCCTGAAGATAAGGAAGACATGGAAAGCTGTGCAAGAGTTACAAACAATGACATACACAATGTTGCACTATCAGTAATAATAAACATTTAATCTAAAAGTGAACACATAAGTAGGTGGGCAAGAAGATCAGGTGTGGCTAAGTGAAGAGACTATACCTATGGCCATATATAGGTTTGGCAGGCATTGTTTGTACATACTTATTTATATTTTGGAGCTCTGGTGGTGTAGAGCCTAAAGCATTTGACTGCTAACCAGAGGCTGGCAGTTCAAACCCACAAGCCACTCCTCAGAAGGAAAACTGGGCAATCTACTTCTGTAGTGATACTACCTCAGAAACCCATGGAGGGACCCCATGAGTTGGACCCAACTCAATCACAGTGAATTTTTTGTTTTGTTTGTTTTGTTTTATCAAAATATCCATGTACATAGTAAAACTAATATGGGGCAAGATATGAAATTTTCTTAGCCATAAACAAACACACCTTGAGGGAATGAGTCACTGGGCCTGTGGGATCAAGATCATAGTTTCAGGGCACATCAAGGTCAATTAGCATAACACAGTCCACAAGATAATATTCTACATTCTAATTTGTTGAGTAGTGACTGGGGTCTTAAAAGCTTATAAGCATCCATCTAAGGTGCAACTATTGGTCTCTCCTCATCCAAATTAAAGAAGACTGAAGAAAATCAAAGACTCATGGAAATAGTTCAAGGGACTAAGGGACCATGGGAACCTTAGCCTACATGACCCTGAGACCAGAAGAACTAGATGGTGCCCAGCGAACACTGACAACCTCACTAAAAGTGATCACAATAGGAGATTGTGAAATAGGAGACTGGGTGAAAAGTGTGGAATAAAACTAAAAAATACTTTTAACAGACAAGTCTTACTGGTTATATAGAGACTGTAGAATTGCCCAAGACAGTGGTTAATCACCATTCAGGCCTAGAACTGAACACACTCAAGGAACTCGACTGTCAGCCAAAAAATAAACAGACTTATGAGGTGAACAATAACACCTGGGAGTATGCACTATTTTGAGCAATCAACCATAAGAGGTCAAAAGGACAGTGTATGCCTAAGGATAAGTCTCAGAATACAGGAATGGATAGGAAAGAAGGACAAAGGGAAATGGTAACCACAGGGAGGAAGTGAGAAGAATGCTATTACATTGTGGGAACTGTGATCAAAGTCAGGAAACAAAATGTGTATGAATTGTTGAATGGAAAACCAATTTGCTCTGTAAATTTTCACCCAAATCACAATAAAAAGTTTTAGATAAATAAATAAAAAGGTATGAGGGCTCTCAGTATGGTGTAGCAAGAACCATACATTGATAATCCCTAACAAAATAGATATTTGTTGTTGTTATAGGTGATGTTGAGTTAGTTGGCTCTGACTCAGGGTGACCCTATGTACAACATAACAAAACATTGCCCAGTCCTATGCCAGCTTCACAATGCTTGTGATACCTGAGCTCTTCATTGCAGTCACTGTGTCAAGTCCATCTTGTTGAGGGCCTTCCCCTTCATCGCTGATCCTCCAGTTTACCAAGCATGATATCCTTCTCCAGGGAATGGTCCCTTCTGACAACATGATCAAAGTAGGTGAGATGAAGTGTGGTCATTCTCATTTTCAAGAAGCATTCCAGCTGCACTTCCTCCAGAACAGATTTGTTCTTCCTTTTGGCAGTCCATGATACTTTCAATATTCTTCGCCAACACCACAAGTCAAAAGCATCAACTCTTCTTCAGTCTTCCTTATTCAATCTTCAGCTCTCACATGCATATGAGGTGATTGAAAATACCATGGCTTGGCTTAGGCGCTTTTAGTCTTTAAGGAGATATCTTTGCTCTTCAGTACTTGAAAGAGGCCTTTTGCAGCAGATTTCCCCAATGCAATAGTCATCTGATGTCTTGACTGCTGTTTCTTTTGGTGTTGATTGTGGAACCAAGTAATATGAAATCTTTAACAACTTCAATCTTTTCTCCATTTATTGTGATGCTGCTTTTTCGTCCAGTTGTGAGGATTTTTGTTTTCTTTATGTTGAAATGTAATCCATAGTGCCGAATGAAGTATTTAATCTTTATCAGTAAGTGCTTCAAGTCATCCTCACTTTCAGCAAGCAAAGTTGTGTTGTCTGCGTATTCCAGGTTGTTAATGAGTCTTCCTCCAATCTTGATACCACATTCTTCTTCATATAATCCAGGTTCTTAGATTATTTATTCAGCATACAGACTGACTAAATGTGGTGAAAGGACACAACTCTGATGCACTCCCTTCCTGATTTTAAACCATGAAGTATCCCCTTGTTCTGTTTGAACGACAGCCTCCTGGTCTATATATAGGTTCCTGATGAGCACAATCAAGTGTTCTGGAATTCCTATTGTTCTCAATGTTATCCATAATTTGTTATGATCCATACAACTGAATGTTTTTGTATAGTGAATAAAATATAAGTAAACATCTTTCTGGTATTCTTTGCTTTCAGCCAAGATACATCTGACATCAGCAATGATATCCCTTATTCCTCTTCTGAATCCAGCTTACAGTTCTGGAAGTTGTCTGTCAATATATACTGCAACCATTTTTGAATTATATCCAGTAAAATTTTACTTGTGTGTGATACTAATGATACTTTTTTATAATTTCCACATTCTTTTGGATCACCTTTCTTTGTAATGGGTACAAATATGGATCTTTTCTAGTCATTTGGCCAGGTAGCTGTCTTCCAAATTACTTGGCATAGACAAGTTAGTGCCTTGAGGCTTGAATTTTTTCTTCAGTTATTTCAGCTTTAGAAATGCCAAGTATGTTCTTCTCTTTTGGTTTTCTAGCACCTCGTCTTAGCACATTTCATTGTAATAAAGGGCTTTGTCTTCTTGAGCTGTTCTTTAAAATCTTCTGTTAAGCTCTTTCATCTTGTCATTTCTTCCATTTGCTTTAGCTACTTTCCATTCAAGGGCATGTTTCAGAGTCTCTTCTGACATCCATTTTGGTCTTTTCTTCCTTTCCTGTCTGTTTAGTGACCTTTTGCTTTCTTCATGGATGGTATTCTTGAAGTTATCCACAATTCCTCTGGTTTTCAATCATTGGTGTTTGATGCATCATACCTATTGTTTAGATGGTCTCTAAATTCAGGAGGGATATGAATGAAGTCATATTTTATCTCTAATGGACTTATTTTAATTGTCTTCAGCTTCAACTTGAACTTGCATATGAGAAGTTGATGATCTGTTCCATAGTCAGCCCCTGGCCTTGTTTTGGCTGAAGATATTAAGCTTCTCCATCACCTCTTGCCATAGATGTAGTCAATCTGATTCCTGTGTACTACATCTGGCAAAGTTCACATGTATAGCCATCATTTGTGTTGTTGAAAAAAGGTATTTGCAATGAATAAGTCATTGGTCTTGCAAAATTCTATCATGCGATCTCCAGTGTTATTTCTGTCACCAAAGCCATATTTTCCAACTACCAGTGATTCTTCTTTGTTTCCAAATCGCTAGTGATAATCAACATATCTTGATTGCATTTGGCTTAATTTCAGTCTGCAGAAATTGATATAAATCTTTAATTTCCTCATCTTTGGCTTTGGTGGTTGGTGTGTAAATTTGAATAATAGTAGTATTAACTGGTTTTCCTTGTAGATGTATGGATATTATCCTATCACTGACAGCACTGTACTTCAGGATAGATCTTAAAACATTCTTTGTGACAATGAATGCCATACCATTCCTCTTCAATTTGTCATTCCCAGCATAGTAGATCACATGGTTGTCTGATTCAAAATGGCCAAAGCAGTCCATTTCAGATCACTAATACCCAGGTAATTGATTTTTAAGTGTTCTGTTTCAGTTTTGACAACTTCTAATTCTGCTAGATTCATACTTTGTACATTCCATGTTTTGACTAGTAATGGACATTTGCAGCTGTTTATTCTCATTTTGAGTTGTGCAACATCCACAAATGGAGGTCCTGAAGCTTTACTCCATCCACCTCTTTAAGATCAGCTCTGCTTTGAGGAGTCAGCTCTTCCCTAGTCATATTTTAAGTGTCTTCTGGCCTGAGGGGCTCATCTTCTGGCAAACTATCAGACAGTGTTTCAGGGCTAATCATAAAGTAATATATAAAACTGTATTTCACTGCTACTCATAAGGTCTTCACTGGCCAATTCTCTGAGAAGTGGGTGGCCCCTTCCTACTTCTGAGTCTGTCTCAGTGTGGAAACTCCATCGAAACCTATATACCATGAGTGAACCTACTGGCATTTGAAATACTGGTGTCATAGCCTGCAGCCTCACAGCAACACACAAGCCACCACAGTACAATAAACTGACAGATAAACATTGGAAAATAGATACTTAGATGAAGGAAAATAGACAGGGCAAGGACAGCTGGGAGGACAATGTATGTTGACTAAAGAAATATGAAATTCAACACCAAAAATAGATAACTGAGATCCTGACAACAAGGAAGAAGAAGAGACAACTATAAAAAGTAGACACGTGACCTATAACCATACATTTCAATAGCTCAGGAGAGTGTCACTGATACTCAGCACTATATAGTAAGTAGAGTTCACAGTGATGACCTTAAGTTATTAAAGTAAGTTTTAAAATATCAAATACACTGTGTTAAGAAGCTAAGCTACCACTTGTCTGTAAGTTTGTGTACTGTGATGGCTTGTGTGTTAATCTGATGCTGAAAACTATGACATCATTATTTTAAATACTAACAGAGTCAACCATGATGGATAGCTTTCAGGGGACCTTCCCAACTAAGACAGACTAGGAAGAAGGATCTAGTGATCTATGTCTAACAATATGGCCAGTGGAAGCCTTATGAATAGCAGCAGAGCACTGACTGATGTAGTGATGGAAAATATAGGGTTTCTCAGTTGTCCAGGCATTCAAATTGCAACTGAGGAAGAGCTATTTCTTAAGGTAGAGTTGACTATAATCAGTGGGTAGAGTACAGATCTCAAGACCTTCATTTGCTAATGTGGCACAACTCAAAATGAGAAGAAACAGCTGAAAATATCCATTAATAAATGGAAAAAAGGATGTATAATGTATGACTCTAAATGAAATGCAACACTTAAGGATAGATACAAGTTTTCCTTGCTATAGGACTGCTATAAAAATTAGGTCATCCTTATGAAAACCTTTGTAAGCTGAATAGTGTAAATGGTGTAAAACAAAAAAAAGCAATTACTATTATTTTATATGGAAAAATATTTTAGTAATCCCAGACCCAAAAAATAACCTACTAAAACATAAAAAATAATAAATAAAACCTAAAATAACACTAACATACAGCATTCACAGACACAGTTTAAATCTATAGTGGCCTGATACTGACATACCAGGTGTAGCTCCCGGAGAAAGAACTTGGTGCCACTCTTACTGCTCAAGGTATGCATTGATTCTTTAATGGCTTTTCAATTCTGTGAAATAAATGCTGAATGCTAGTTTCACTAGTCACCGTTTTTTTGTTTTGTTTTTGTTTTTTGTTTTTGATAAAGCTAAAATCCTCCTCAAATCTTTCAGTTAGTGAAAAAAAGTATGACTGTAGGTCTTTCATAAAAGGAAAATGATGTAAAGAGAAATTTCAGAAAGAGGAGTGTACCTGTATTTTAGGAAATAGTGAGCTGAATTGGATTAGTGTTGGCCATTTTGAATCAGACAATAATGTTTTATTATGCCAGGAACGACAAATTGAAGAGGAGCTGTGTCACACTGAAATGTCAAAAAGAACATTTGAAGGTCTATTCCAAAGTACAATGCTGTCAAAATAGATAATATCCATACAACTACAAGGAAGAGAAATTAATAAGACTATTATTCAAATTTACACACCAACCACTAATACTACAGATGAAGAAATTGAAGATTTTTACTAACATCTGCAGTCTGAAATTGATCAAACAAGCAGTCTATGTGCATGAATAGTTACTGGTTATTGGAATGGGAAAGTTGTAAACAAAGAAAGATCAGTAGTTGAAACATAAAGCCATGGTGATGGAAGTGATACAGGAGATCACGTGACAGAATTTTGCAAAACTAATGACCTATTCATTGAAAATACTTTTTTTTTTTTTGTGGTGAAAACATGTTCAAGACACTCACCAACATAACAACTTCCATATTTACAGCTCAGGGATATTGATAACATTTTTCATATTGTGACACTATTATTGCTATCCTTTTCAAAAATATTCCACCACCATTAGCATGAACTGAATTCTCTGAAAACAATAGCTTTCCCTTTCCCCTTCCCTCCTATCCCTGGTCACCACTAATAATCTTTGTGAAAATATATATTTTTTTATTATCAACATAAATTGTGACATGAGTTTCACTAGATGGAATACACAGGATTCAAACTGACTACCTCTTTGGAAAGACAATGGAGAAGCTCAATATAATCAATCAGATTAAGGACAGGGGCAGACTGTAGAATAGACCATCAATTGCTTATATGCAAGTTCAAGTTGAAGCTGAAGAAAGTTAAACAAGAGGATAAGAGCCAAAGTACAACCTGCAGTATATACCACCTGTATTTAGAGACCATCTCAAAGAAAGATTGGACACACTGAACACTGATGACTGAAGACCAGATGAGTTGTGGGATGACATCAAGGACATCATTCATGAAGAAAGCAAGAGGTCATTGAAAAGACAAGAAAGAAAGAAAAGACCAAAATGTCAGTCAGAGCAGACCCTGAAATTTGCTGTTGAGCATAGAGTAGCTAAAGCAAACAGAAAAAATGATGAAGCAAAAGAGGTAAAGGGATTTCAAAGGGCAGCTCAAGAAGATAAAGGCCAACTACTTCTCACTTATATACAATCTTGTTATCAAATATTTCACATTTATGAAAATAGTAAAAAAATCTTTTATCTGACTATTTTGCACATTAAAGATGTATATTGCACAGTAACGAATGCTGGAGCATAAGGAAAGATTAATGCTGGCTGTAATGGTTAAAGTTATGTGTTAATATAGCTGGGCCATAATTCTTAGGGGTTTGGCAGTTATGTAACGATATACTCATCTTTCATTTTGTTATCTTATATGGTCTTTCTCCATTTTTGCACAATGCTGACTTTTACATAATGACCTGATATTTAGAATTTAACCATGTCCACAAGTGAGGAATAGGTGTAAAGCTTTATAATGAAATGTGCAAAGACCTAGATTAAGCAACAGAAAAGGAAATAATACACTTAGCATTTGTCAAATTGAAAGAACTGAAACTAATGTAAGACTCAAGTTGCAATTTTGAAGGCTTCTATGGGCAAAATATTAAATGACACCAGAAGCATCAAAAGAAGGTGAAAGGAATGCACTGTATCCAAATATAAGTGTCAATATTCAGCCATTTTAGGAAGTAGTATGTGATAAAGAACCAGTGGAATTAAAGGAAGAAATTAAAACTGCACTGGAGGCATTGGCAAAAAAACAAGGTTCCAGGAATTGATGCAATACCAGTTAAAATATTTCAACAAATGAATGAAACACTAGAAGGACTCACTTTATGCCAAGAACTTTGAAAGACAGCTACCTGGCCAGCTTACTGGAAGAGATCCATATTTGTGCCCACTCAAAAGAAAAGTGAACCAACAGAACAAGAAAATTATCAAACAATATCATTAATATCACATACAAATAAAATTATTAAATTTATTTGTATGTGATATTAATGATATTGTTTGATTATAATTTTCAAAAAATGGTAGTAGTAGTACATCAACAGGAAACTGCCAGAAATTCAAGTTGGATTCCGAAGAGGATATGGAACAAGGGACATCATTGCTGATGTCAGATTGATGTTGGCTGAAAGCAAAGAATACCAGAAAGATATTTACTTTGAGTATACAAAAGCATTTTACTTTGTGGATCATAACAAATTATGGATTACATTGTGAAGAATGGGAATTCCAGACCACTTAATTGTGTTCATGTAGAAACTGTAGATAGATCAAGAAGTAGTCATTCAAACAGGACAAGGAGATACTGCATGATTTAAAATAAGGAAAAGAGTTGTGTCAAGGTTGTATCCTTTGACTATATTTATTCAATCGGTGTGCCAAGCAAATATTTTTAGAACTATGTAAAGAAGAACATGGCATCAAAATTGGAGGAAAATTCATTAACAGACTGTAATAAGTGGATGACATAATCTTGTTTACAAGAAGCAAAGACAATTTGGAGAACTTATTGATGAAGACTGTGGTATTTAAGTTTGTGTGTCAAGTTGTCTGGACTTGGTTAAGTAGCTGGGCATCTGGATATAGTGATTCCCCATGGTGAAATTGGTAATTAATTCCATGGTGGAATCTATTGAAGCAGCTGAGTAGCTGCTTTAGGGATGTGGTTTGCTGCCTGTATATAAGAAACAGCTTTGGGAATGGTTTCTAGCCTTTTGGCACACTTGAACCCTTCATGTAGCCAAGTCATTGTTCAACAGCCTGCCATACCCTGCCAATCTTGAGACCCATCTGGACTTGAATTAGTGGACTGCCATGTTGTCTGGTAACATTGGGACTATGCCTTTTTACTTGTCCACCTCGGGCTTGTGAGCCTCAGGATCCAGCAGCTGTCTGAGTGAAGAAAAGCCTCCAGCTTCAGTGAGCTGGGAGCAGGTGGCAGAGCTGAAGCCCAAGGTAAAGGGGCTTTCACCTATTCCCTAGAGCCTGGCACTTTGAACTCAGACTTAAAGCCAAAAAAACTGTAAGAGCATAAATTCCTCTTTGTTAAAGCCATCCCATTTGTGGTATTTTCTGTTGAAGCAGCACAGAAGCAATCAAAACAAAGATGAAAGACTGCACCCTTCAGAGTGGATTACACCTAAACTCAAAACAAAAATCCTCACAACTGGTCCAATAGATAACATCATGATAAACATAGAAAAGATAAAAGTTGTCAAGGATTTCATTTTACTTGTATTCATGATCAGTGCCCATGGAATTTGCCATCCAGAAACCAAATGGTCCATTGGTCATAACTGCTGCAAAAGACCTCTTTTAAGTGTTAAAATTCAAAGATGTCACATTGAGAACAAAGGTGTGTCTGACCCAAGCCATAATATTTTCAATCACCTCACATGTATGTAAAAATTGGACAGTAAGGATGACCAAATAAGAATTAATGTATTTGAATTACAATGTAGGTGAAGAATATTGAGTATTTCATGAACTTCCAGAAGAATGAACAAGTGTGTCTTAGAAGAATTACAGCCAAAACACTCCTTAGAATCAAGGATTGTGAGACTTTGTTTCATGTAGTTTGGACACGTTATTAGGAGGGACCAGTGCCCATAGAAGGACACCATGCTTGGCAAAAGAGAGGGTTAGCAAAAAAGAGGAAGTTCTTCAACAAGGTGGATTGAAAAGTGGCTGAACATGGGTTCAAACACATGTTGTTGTTAGGTGCTGTCGAGTTGGCTCTGACTCATAGTGACCCTATGTACAACAGAACGAAACACTACCTAGTCGTGCTCCAGCCTTCAGTATCCTTACTACACCTGAGCCCATTGATGCAGCCACTGTGTCAATCTATCTCATTGATGGTCTTCCCCTTTTTTGCTGATCCTCCATTTTACCAAATATGACATCCTTCTCCAGGAAATGGTGTCTTCTGACCAAAGTAGGTGAGATGAAGTCTGGCCATTCTTGCTTCCAAACAGATTCTGGCTGTATTTCCTCCAGGACAGATTTGTTAGTTCTTCTGGCAGTCCATAGTACTTACAGTATTGTTCACCAACATCACAACTCAAAAGGATCAATTCTTCTTAAGTCTTCCTTTTTCATTGTTTACCTAGAACATTCATATGAGATGATTGAAATTACCATGGCTTGGGTTAGGAGCACCTTAATCATCAAGGTGATATCTTTGCTCTTCCACACTTTAAAGAGAACTTTTGCAACAGATTTGTCCAATGCAATATGTAATCTGATTTTTTGACTGCTGTTTCCAATGGAGTTGATTGTGGAACCAAGTAATATGAAATATTTAACAACTTCAATATTTTCTCCATTTATCATGATGATACTTATTAGTCTCATTGTGAGGATTTTCATTTCCTTTCCAGACTGCAGACTGTAGTTTTTAAGTCTGGTGGTTGAAACCCACTAGCCACTCCTCAGAAGGAAGTTTAGACAACCTACTTCTGCAGTGATAACGCCTCAGAAAACCAAGGAGGGGTCATTATGAGTTGGTTCTGACTCGATGGCACATAATAACAAGAAGTAAGTGCTTCAAGTCATCTTCACTTTTAGCAAGCAAGTTTGTGTCATCTATGAAATGATCAAAATGGGTGTCAGCAGAGACTGTTAATCTAGCTCTTAAATGGACAGTAGTTAAGCAAATGGAAGAAATGACAAGATAAAAGAGTTGAACATAAAATTTCAAAAAGCAGCTCAAGAAGACAAAGTCAATTATTATAATGAAATGTGCAAAAACAAGGAGTTAGAAAATCAAAAGGGAAGAGCATGGTCAGCATTTCTCAAGCTGAAAGAATTCAAGAAAAGATTTAAGCCTTAAGTTGCAATATTGAAAGATTCTATGGGCAAAATATTGAATGATGGCAAGAAAAATCAAAAGAAGATGGGAGGAATACACAGAGTCACTGTACTAAAAAGAATTGGTCATTGTTCATCTATTTCAGGAGGTGGCATATGATCAAGAACCAGTGATATTGAAGGAAGAAGTCAAAGCTGCAATGAAGGAATTGGTGAAAAACAAGGCTCCAGGAATTGGCAGAATGCCTGTTGAGATGGTTTAACAAACTGGTTCCTCACTGGAGGCACTTACACGTCTATGTCAAGAAATTTGGAAGACAGCTACCTGGCCAACTGACTGGAAGAGATTCATTCCAAGAAAAGGTGATCCAACAGAATGTAGAAATTATAGAACAATAATAGAATTATAGAATAATAATAGAACAATAACATTCATATCACACACAAGTAAAATCATGCTGAAGATAATTTAAATAATAATAAGAAGAATAAAAATTGTTGCAACAGTATATTGACAGGGAACTTCCAGACATGCAAGGAAGGTTTCAGAAGAGGACATAAAATGAGGGATATCATTGCTGATATCAGATGGATCTTGGCTGAAAGCAAAGTATACCAGAAAGTTGTTTATTTGTGTTTTATTGACTATGCAAAAGCATTCAACTGTGTGTATCATATCAAATAATGGATAACATTGAGAAGAATGGGAATCCCAGAACTCTTAATTGTACTCATGAGGAACCTGTACATAGACCAGAAGGCTATTGTTCAAACAGAACGAGGGGATGCTGCATGGTTAAAAATCAGGAAGAGTGTGTGTCAGGGTTGTATCCTTTCACCATACTTATTCAAACTGTATGCTGAACAAATAATCCAAAAAGCTGTAGTATATGAAGAGGAACAAGGCATCAGCATTGGAGGAAGACTCATTAACAGCCTGATATGCCATACTACATAACCTCGCTTCTTGAAAGTGAAGATGGCTTGAAACATAACATAAATTGTGAATATGGCCCCAGACCATGCTGTGCTTCATTCTGTTGTACATAGGTTTACTGTGAGTCAGAATTGACTTGATAGCATCTAAAAATAACAAGAAACAACAAACCAAGAAGGGAAAAATTTCATTTATAGAGAAACCTTCAGGAAGATTTCCATAATAATAATTGAAATTTTAAACACTTTTTGGGTGTTTTATTTAGATTATCAGTTCATGTGGACTGAATTATTTGATAATGGGTAAACAAATAATTAAATAAAAGCCCATGGAATTTGGTAGGATCATTTATCCTTTTTTATAGATGGGCATTAGGGCTTTGCAAGATTAATGACATATTAGAGAATGCTGAGGACCCCAAGGAGAAATAGAATGTGACTTGGGCTTTCATGCTTGTATCATACCCACATCATCTGCTCTGTGAATATCCAGTTGACTATCCCACAACACCAATGAAATCATACAACTTCAGAATCTCTAAAAATTTAAACCTCACCCAGGAGAACCTAGGGAAGATAGATGTTTAGTGACAGTGAGCACAAACTTGAACCCTTAAGAGCCACTAACCTTGGAAAAGACATGATGATTTAAATTTTGTAAATAATGCAGTCGGGCTTGCTTCCTTGTCAGAGACTTTTTTCTGGGGACTCAGCGAAGTTTTCTCTACCTCAAGACACATAAGAACACAACTTCAATTACACTGCATCCTAACCTCTCTGGAAGGGAAGACTCATTGAACAATTAAGAAAATATATCTTAAATCTCCTGATCCACCTCTTAGGGAAATGTGTGAACACACATCGCTACGAAGTGTATTTCCGCAGACAGAGGATTGCCAGTGATCATGACTGGCTGTTAAGTTTTGCTGGAAAGCTTGAGCAGGTTTGTGGCCTGCTCAGAAATTATCCCTGCAGTTTATTCAGGTTATGCAGACAGAAGGGCTAGGGTAACAGAATTCCCAGAAACATGAAAAGAGGATTGAGAGTTTCCAAAAGTCCATGAACACAGTTCACCTTCTGCTGCAATTTCTATCTGGTGGGACTATATTAAGAAGTGATTAAAGAAATTCTCCTATATAAATTATTTTGATTAATCAGGTTAAAAATATCCACTATTTCAGATCAGTGAAGCAAGAACTTTGGGAGATTTTACTTGAATTATCTGCATATTTGCCTTAAATTTCTCCTCACAACTTACCAGTATAATCTGGGCATATTACTTTGAAAATCTCATTATATCCTCAACCCATATAAGTTCATTGCCTTTACCAACATCCCATCAACTGCCACTGTCACACACTCGCACAAACACTGTTTTCAATTGCAGGACTTAAAAACAATGTC
>NW_006921902.1:646630-648063 GCF_000298275.1 Orycteropus afer afer | reverse complement strand
CCTGCTCTCTTGCACATCCAAGTTGAGACACGTTGAGGGCAGAGGATGTAGGTTAATTCCTGATCTCCCACCGTGCTGAGTATCTGTTGAGCCATTCAACCTTTGAGGATATTCATTTCTTTTCATCTGCCAAGGGAGGATCTGAGACTAGGTATTTGATTCCTAAACTTGGCTGGACAGCTATCAGTATCAGTTATGTGGATTAGTGAAAATATTGGTTATTGAGCTCCTTTAATATCCAGTAAAGGAGCTCAATAATCAATATATATACAGACCAATGAGTCTGTTGGTCTGTATACAAATAGATTTGGTTCTATGGGTATTAAACAGTGCATATTTCCCAAATTCAAGACCTCAGTTCAAACATAGTTCTATCACATAATAGCTACATCACATTAGGCAAGTTATTTACCTGCTTTGATCTTCAGTTTCCTTATCCAGAATATGAAAATAATATTACTAACACCGTGGAGTTTGAAAGATTGAATAAAATAATTTATGTAAATCTCTTTGCACAAAAACTAACAGAATGCACTTACATTCTTTTCCCACGCTCCCTCTCATTTATCTGAAGTCCTATCACTTCAGATAATAAATGAAGTTTCTTGTCCTACTCTCTTATTCCAATACATCAAATAGGTTATCATCTTTTGTTCTCTGAACTGGCCGCCCCATTGGTCTGGAATGCTCTTCTAAGGGCTGCTGGCTTCCCACCTGCTTTATATCTTTGCTTTAGTAAGGCCTTTATTGACTACCCTACCTAAAATCACAAATAAAACCAGAATCCAAGCCCTTATCTTGCTTTATGTTTTTATCAAAGTACTTAACAGCATCTGACCCTTTATATTTAAGTGCATATTTGTTTGTTGTCTGACCCTTTACCTCTACTCTACCCATTGCCTCTCACCTGGCCACTAGAGTTTAAGCTTCCTGAGGAGAAGACTTTGTTTTGTTCATTGCTGAATGTCTAGCGTTTAGAATAATTCCCTGGCCCATAGCAGTCTCTCTAAAGTTATTTGTTAAATTAATGAATGAATAAGTAGCTTATTTCATTAATTAAATATCTCTATTTTCATTAGTCATATCTTGTTTGATAATCCTTGCCTAAACAAAATTTTATCTGGGTAGATAAACAAATCATTGATGCTTTTTCAGGGCTTTCCAAATTAACTCCATGCTGAGTAAACACCTCTGTTTATTAATAATAAATTAAAGATATACCTAGGATCTGCAATATACTTTCCTTTCATTCCTCTAATACAATTAAAAATGTGTAGAATTGTTGATGGATTATTAAAACAATAAAGACATGAATTATATAAGCTGTGAAGTGGTTCTCAGTCTCTTCCCTAGGAGAAAGCGTGGTGAGCAGTTTGTGTCACATTCTTCTATTATGTATATATATATATATGTGTGTGTGTGTGTGTGTGTGT
>NW_006921902.1:643465-646153 GCF_000298275.1 Orycteropus afer afer | reverse complement strand
AGGAGTGGCTGGTGGTTTGAACCGCCAGCCGTCTGGTTAGCAGGCAAGTGTCTTAGCCACTATGCTACCAGAGCTCCATATATATATATATATATGTATATATATAAACATGTATATATGTATATGTGTGTATATGTGTGTGTGTTTGTGTGTATGTATGTATATGTGTATATATATATATATGTGTGGGTGTGTATATGTATACATAGCGATTTGGTAAAAGTTTACAAAGCAAATTCATTTTCCATTCAACAGTTCATACACCTTTTGTTTTATGGCATTGACTCTAATTTCCCGCAAGGTAACAGCTCTCTTCCCACATCCTCCCCACAGTTACCTCTTCCCTGTGTCCTTCCCTCCCATGCATTCCTGTCCCCCACACTGTCTCCCTGTACATACACAGCCTTTCCGTTCTCACATGATTGATTTCTCCAAGGAGTGTACTTACCTGAT
Organism: Orycteropus afer afer; assembly: GCF_000298275.1. Taxonomy (NCBI): domain Eukaryota; kingdom Metazoa; phylum Chordata; class Mammalia; order Tubulidentata; family Orycteropodidae; genus Orycteropus; species Orycteropus afer. Next base: position 645,700 of record NW_006921902.1, on the reverse strand, counting down.
ATAAATGTTCAGACCATATGCTTTCTATTATTTGGCTGGAACCTGCAGAAGTGAGTTCAATTCCAGACCTGAAGAATACCCAAGGGCCATAGTCTCAGGGATCTCAACAGATTCTATCAGACCAGCGAACCTGGTCTTTTTTTTTAATGATTTTGAGTTTTGTTCCACATTGTTCTCCCACTCTATCCAGCATCTCCTACACGGATCCCCCTCTAAGTTGTTGAGAGTGGTAACACCACTTAGCTCTTCTAGTCTCATGGTCATATAGGCTAAGGATCACATGGTCTAACAGTCCCTTGGACTAATTTTTTCCACGCATCTTAGGTTTTCTTCATTCTTCTTTGCTCTGGATGAGAAGAGATGCATCATTGCCTCTAAATGGCTGCTTGCAAGCTTTTAAGATCCCAGTTGCTACTCACCAAAGTAGGAAGTGGAACGATGTTTTTGTTCAGTATGTTACGCCAATTGAGCTTGATGTCCCCTATACTCATGGTCCTGAGGCCACAGGTCCAACTACTCGCTCCCTCCAGGTAGCTGTCTGTGGCCAAGAAGTCACCACAACCTTGACCTTTGTATGCTCTACTATATACCTGAACATTCTTACAGTATTTATAAATACTCTTGTAGAAACATTGTCTGCCAATCCTATACATGGTCATGGGCACCCTACCTCCTACCTAGACATACCTGATTATTCAGCCTGTCCATTCACATATAGAATAATGTTTTCTTCTATTACATTTTAATAGCTTCCACAGAAGTGACCCAGACTCATGGCAACATTATATACAATGAAATGAAATGTTGATCAGTTCTGCACCATCCTCACAACCACTGCTGCCATGCTCTGCAGTTATTATACCACTCTGTCTCACTGAGGGTCTCCGAACCATTGCTGACATTTTACTTCACCAAATATGATTTCTCCTTCAGCAATTGATGCCTCCTATAATGCACATAACAACACTAACAACAACATAATGTATCTAGTTTGGCCCCAAACAAGGAATTTATATATATATGTATTCTATATTCTGTTGTGATCTGTAAGGTTTTTGTTAATCTTCAGAAGAGGTTTACCAATCCTTTCTTCCTTGTCTGCCTTAGTCTAGATGCTCCACTGAAACCTGTCTAACAGGGGTCACCCTGCTGGTATTTAAAATACCTGTGACATAGCTCCCAGCATTACAGCTACTTGAAAGACACCACAGTATGGCAAACTAATAGACAGCTAGTGGCACACATATCTCAAATCCCAGTGTCATCAAGTTGATTCCTACTCATAGCAACCCTATAGGACAGAGTAGAAGGGTTTCAAGACTGTAAATCTATACAGAAGCAGACTGCCACATTGTTCTCTTGTGGAGTGGCTGATGGGTTTGAACTGTCAACATTTTACTTAGCAGCAGAGTGTTTTAACCTCTGCAGCACCAGATGTCCTTGATACACACACAGATATATTTAAATATTTATTCATTTTTTACATAAATTAGTTAAAATATATTTATTATTCTGCAACTTATTCACTTAATATACATTTCCATAACTATATGAGGATGCCTCATTTTTTATGTGCTGCATATAAAGATAAAGCAGAATTTATTTAAGCAATTTACTCTTAATGGACATTTAGATTGTTTCTAATCTTTTTCCATTACTGTATTGCCATGAATATCCTTCTACATATGTATTTGAGTATATTGCAAGATTTTCTTTAGAGAGGTTCTTAGAAATTGGCAGCTAAAATTTAATTGGTACTGACAAATTGGTTTACAAATAGGCTTACACATTTTCCTCTCACCTGTGGTATATGAGAACATCTGTTTCTCTAATCCTCACTGAAAACTGATATTATTTATCTCTTCATTTTCTTTTTTCAGTCTTAGGCTTTTAATCAGAAGCTCTGATGGTGTAAGAAGCCCTGGTGGTGCAGTGCCTAAGACATTTGACTACTAACAAAAGTTTGGTGGTTCAAATCCACTAGCTGCTTACTGCTCTAAAATCCTCAAAATCGACTCAATGGCTATGGGTTTTCATTTGCTTTAATTTGTAATGCCTTAATGTCTAGTGATGTTAATCATCCTTTTTACATTTATTGTCCATTTGTACTTTCTACTATGTACTTCCTTTATATATGTTGTTATGTGCCGTCAAGTCAGCCCTGACTCATAGCGACCCCTCCTTGGGTTTCCGAGGCAGTATCACTACAGAAGTAGGATTGCCCAACCTTCCTTC
>NW_006921902.1:641112-642328 GCF_000298275.1 Orycteropus afer afer | reverse complement strand
TAATTGTGGTTTCATCTTCAACCTTCAGCATAAGCATTTGAGGAAATGAATTCTGATCATCTTAACACTGTTATCTTCTCTTATATGTAGGCCCTCCTTCCTGCAGACTCATAGGAAATGTCCTTTAAATTGACAGAATTATGGGAGAAAAGCCCAGTGACTCTGTATGAAAAAGTGATCTTTTATCAAGCCCGATTAACCCTTATTGGGTTAGAAATAGGTTCTAAGTGGAATAAGTTGAAAGAGTCAATTAATGATCCAAAATGAATCAGCAACATGGATAGATTGTGGCTTTGGCAGCCCAAGATCTTATTTCTGCCTCAGTATCTTTGGACATGCACAAGACTGTTGTAAAACCTGCCCTGACAGCAGAACTTGTGGGATTTGAATCCCTCACAGGGTTTGCACCCCTCCTGGAATCTGCATCTTGAATGCACAGCAGAAATGCATTGGTCTGTTTTGGATCAGATATTGAACAAAAGAAACTGAGACATGTAATTTTAAGTATGCATGCACATATATGTATTCTTATAAGGGCTTATTATAATGCAGTGACTTCAAATTTAAAAAAAGGAAGGGAAGGGAAAAGGTCACCTAATATCTTTTCCTTTGTGGATGAGGAGCCTCCACAGAACAACAAAAAAGAGGAAAAGATAAGACTATTCAGTGCTGAAAAGTATAAAAGTAAGGGATAACAAACTGGACTGATGTAGTTTAAAGACTTCTCATTACCTGGCCTGAGATATGGTATCCATTGTTAGTCTTGGTTGGAGATTATTTCTCAGCCTGCAGTGGGCTGATAACAGCCTCTTCCCCTGCTCTGAAGGCTCATTGTTCTGCAAGCAGAAACTACCTCAGACAGAAGCAAAGTTGTCCTGAGGTGCAGCCCTGCTGCTTTTCCCTCTCCTCTCCCTATGGCCGGGACTACAAAGAAAACTAAGAGTTTCTATCACCTGGAAGGTCTCTGGGACTCTCCCAATCCTCCCTCCACCCACTCCTATGACCTAATTTAGATCAGGGAAATTCTGAAAGTAAACTGCTGAAGTTTTCTTTTCCATGAGAACAATGTCACATTGTTGTGGTGCTAAGTGCCGTGCAGTCGTTTTCCGACCCATAGTGACCCCATGCACAGCACAACGAAACACTGCCTGATCCCGTGCCAGCCCCACAATCCCTGCTATACTTGAGCCCATCATCGCAGCCACCGTATCAATCC
>NW_006921902.1:637519-638745 GCF_000298275.1 Orycteropus afer afer | reverse complement strand
CCGGCCTGCTACTCTGTGCTACGCCCATGCTTACCTTGCTCCCGGAGACCCAGTCCCTCTCAGGAGGGTGACAAGGGAAAGTGTTCAGTGCAGATCAGTGAGTAAGCACAAGCCCACCCATGCCCACCTTGCTCCCGGAGACACAGTCCCTCTCAGGAGGGTAACAAGGGAATGTGTTCAGTGCAGATCAGTGAGTAAGCACAAGCCCGCCCGTGCTTACCTTGATCCCGGAGACCCGATCCCTCTCTAGGGATGATGCAGAGCCCTAATACGTGGGAGACTTCAGGAGCCAGGTAAATCTCAAGAAATGTTCATAGTGCAAATTGCCTGTATAAGTCATTTTGCTCCTTAATTATATTCTACCTTGTTTTATTATTTAAAAGCTTCACATATGTTAAGTGTTTATAGACATAAAAAATATGAGTGTTGGAAGCATATTTGGAGATGTAGTTTAACCCTCTCATTTTGTAGGCTGGCACACAAAAGCTTGGGACACATCTTCTGTGTTCATTGGAGGATACAGATTGCAGAATGAACTTTTTTCTTCCCCTTTGGGGCAACCTTGTGAGAAAGGGGTTTCTAGGCCAGGAATAAAGGGAGTCAGGTACTACAAAAAAATCGTGAAGATCACAGCTTCCTCCTAAATTTCATTAATAATGTTCTATACAATTAAATGAGAATCAAGAATTCGGAACTACAGGTTGAGACTCTTCTAGCCACTGTCATGACCAAGTTGTCTGAAAGGTTGAGTAATCAAGTTGAGGAGCACTGCAGCATCTTTCTAATTTTGGATCTCCATTCTCACACATATATTTATATCTAATCTCATTCCCTCTTGGTCCAGAAGAAGAATCAAAAATACCCAAGCCAGCTGCCATTGAGTTGGTTACTACTCAAAGTGACCCTGTATGACTGAAGCCGCCTGCCTCATCTTTCTCCTGCAGAACAGCTGGGGGGTTGGAACCACCAACATTTTGGTTAGTCACCCAATTCTTTAACCCTTCTCCAATCTTTATTTCAAAGTTTTTTCTCCCTTCTAGTTCTTTTTCCTTATACAAATGTCCAACATTTCCTATCATTGTTGTTGATGTCCTCCAGGACAGATCTGTTAGTTCTTTCAGCAGTCCATGGTACTTTCAGCATTCTCCACCAGCACCACAACTCAAAAGCATCAACTCTTCTTCGGTCTTCCTTATTCTTTGTCCAGCTCTCACATGCATACGAGG
>NW_006921902.1:635797-636714 GCF_000298275.1 Orycteropus afer afer | reverse complement strand
AACCCACCAGCCACTCCTCGGAAGGAAGGTTGGGCAATCCTACTTCCGTAGTCATACTGCCTCAGAAACCCAAGGAGGGGTCACTATGAGTCGGGTTTGACTTGACGGCACATAACAACAACAACAACATACATACCTTTGCAGTAGGATTTCAACTTCATTACTCCATTTAAACTAATCTGCCCATGGTGAAAAACAACCTATGTATAAATGCAATGGTTTGTTTTCAACCTTTACTTCTCATGACCTCTTTCAGGAAAGTTGACACTGTGGACCATTCCCTTATTTTTACATACTCTCATCTCTGGGGTTCTATAACATTACTTTTTTATTGGTTTTCTTACCTCTTAATATTCTTGTTCCTACGAGTTCTTTACAGATTCCTTTCCCTTTGTTCATCTCTAAATGCTGGTAATCATTAGGGCTCTCACTTTAGTCATTTTGTTGTCCTGCTCCATGACATTTTCTTGGTTTTTCAACTACCTTCTACTTTATAGATCTGAATAAGGTGACACTTGCTTTAAGATAATTCTACATTTTGTAAACCAAGACAGAATTTTTCCAATTTTAGGAATATATATTATAATTAATAAAATTTCTATGTATAAGATTTCATTGTTTAATTGAAATTAGCATGCATAGAAAATTGCATATAAACTGTAATACTCATTTAGAAATGTTACTTTTCCTCCATGGTCAATGAAACTCTTCCCATGCATCAAAGCTTCAGGTTCCAAAGAAAGGATCAGTCACCTAACACAGCTCCCAAATCATAGCATCTTCCTCCTCTTCCTCCTAAGTCTGATGTTTGAGATACAGCATATTTTAACTCCTCTTATGATGCCATTGCTGGAAATTAAACTTCTAATTACAAGTATCTTTTTATAAAAAATGTTGGTTATTTTATTTTATTTTTC
>NW_006921902.1:630227-635697 GCF_000298275.1 Orycteropus afer afer | reverse complement strand
ATATATATTCTCCACTTTATTGTTTTAAATTATTTCCAAAAAATATTTGTAATGATATCTAATATTTGTGATTATTGTGACATGCCCATGAAAAATAATTATCTAAATTCTTGTTAAAATCTTTTACCACTCTTAAAAAACAAACAAACAAACAGAACTGATCATATCAAACAACCTCATAAGTATTCCAAAGTAACATTGGTTAGATTAGCTTCAGGTTAATGTATTTGCCCAATGTTGTCATTTTTTGTTCTTCCAAATAAGTAACTATGAAACACTTTGGATTTTAACATTTTCTAAGAACTAAGTCTAAGGACTCAAAGGTAAAACAACTTTCACTTTTCTTGGGGGCTAATTTTAAAGAAAAGTCTCACCTTAAGTCATTTGTGGTAAATGTCAATGGACTCCAGAACTATGCATATATCCCAGAACCTACCTACACTCTAGATTTGTGGATCTAATTACATACTGAACCAGTCACATTCAGATACATCACAGGTATCCCAAACTCAACATATTATACTCATCAAGAAATATACTCACTATTTCATTTCATTCATTATATCACCTCACCTTATATAATTTATATTTTATTGAATGTAGCTATCATCCAAACCAGTTAGTAGCTCACAATCCTGGAAGTACTTTTGGATTCCTGCTTTTGTCTTGTTGCAATTTATTCATAAAACAAACTTGTATTGAGCTTCTCTTCTGTCCTGAACTCTGTTTTAAGTGCCAGATATTAATCAATCTATAAGAGAGTCATGTTATTATGGAACTTATAGCCTAGGAAATATAATCAAGAAAGAGAAAATAGTAGGTAAATTAGGAAAATTAAAGTAAAATATGTGATGATGAAAATTAAACAAGATGAGGATTTAGAGAGTGATTAGCAGTGGATGGCTATTTTAGACTGAATGATCATAGAAGCTGACCCTGAATACCAAGAAAGAGGTAGCCACAAACAGATAAAAAGGAAGAATGTTGCAGGCAGAGGAAGGATATGGTCAGGAAGAAAGGGAGTTAAGTATTATCTTGTATTTTATTATGGGGATGAATATGACAAGTGAAGGTCAGAAGGAAAGTTGGTGAGTCTAAAGCCAAGTAAGCCAGGGGTGGGATAAAGCAGGGGTAGTAGGGGTTATAGGGTGAAGCAAGATAAGTGGTCAAAGAAAAAACAACATATGGACATTTGAATTTTATGTTCAGACAACATTTCAGGATTTTGTACAGGTAAGTGATACGACCTGATTTATGATTTCAACAGGGTAACTTTGCTGTAGATAGAATATTTTCTTGAGATGGGATGTAAAAGTGGAAGCATGAAACCAGGGAAGAGGCTATTTCCATCATTTAGGCAGGAAATACTAGTGGCTGGGACTAAGGAGAGGTGGTTACTTTGAGGATGGAGACATGTGTAAAGATTTAGAATTTGTCATAGACATAGGTACAATAGGATTCACCATTAGATTATATCTTTAAGATGAAGGAAGGTGAAAAATTAAGAAAGATTCTTAGATTTTGTTTGAGCTACAACATGTTGTGCTATTAGAACAGACTAAGAGAGGAGCAGTTCAGGATTCAAGGGAAATCAAGCACTATGGTTTGGACTTAAGTAAGCTTAAGATATTAGGCATCTAGGAGAGATGTCATCTGCATATCACTGGTTGTTAAGGAGACTTCTTCCAATCTTGATGACACAATCCTCTCCATCTAGTATATCTTCTAAGATTATTTGTTCAGAATACAGATTGAATAAATATGGTGAAAGGATACAATGCTCCCACACACCCTTCCTGATTTTAAGCCATTCAGTATTCCCTTCTTCTGTTAGAATGACAGCCTCTTGGTCTATACACAGATCCGTCATGAACACAATTAAATGTTTTGGAATTCCCTTATTTTTGCAAAGTTATCCATAATTTGTTATGATCTACATAGTCAAATGCCTTTTCATAGTCCATAGAACAAAGGTAAACACTGTTCTGGTATTCTTTGCTTTCAGCTAAGATTCATCTGACATCAGCAATGATATTCCTTGTTCTACATCTTCATCTGAATGCAGCTTGAATTTCTGGTTCCCTGTCAATATATTGCTGTAATTATTATTCACTTATCTCAAGCAAAATTTTACTTGCATGTGATATTAATGATACTATAACAAGCATTGATTGCTGAAAGTGAAGAAGACTTGAAACACTTGCTGTTGATGATCAAATGCAGTATTCTTCACTATGGATTACACCTCAATAGAAAGAAAACCAAAATTCTCACAACTGGACCAGTAAGCAACATCATAATAAATGGAGAAAACATTGAAGTTGTCAGGGATTTCATTTTACTTGGATCCACAATCAACACTCATGGAAGCAGCAGTCAAGAAATCAGACATTGTGAATAAGGAAGAGCCTCTCCTAGAAGGTAGGAACAGATAAGCAGATATGTTGGTGGCTTGGTTGCAATCCTGACTTGTATCACTCCTGCTCTCCCTCAGCAGCAAGCTGATTGCAAAGGCAGGAGACCAACTGAAGCCTGACACTTTCTTGTTCTGACCCAGAAAGGACACATCTGGGGCTTTATGAGAAGGACGGCTTTCATCCTGGGCTCTGGCCTTCTCTTGTTTATGGCCTTATGGAGCTCAGTTACATGGCATCTGCAGAGATTTGGGGGTGCTTCCAGCTTCTTTTGGCAAGCTCCGTGGGAAAGACTACTGTCTGCATTTGAAAGGAAAGAGTGAAACCTTTTCATTGTTGGTGCCACCCAAGTGCCGTTTCTGTTCTTCTGGAAATTCAATGCGTTTCTACTGGTGGTTGACACAACTGGAAAACCTAAATTCATTTCTCACTACTGAATTCAGATTGGCAAGAATGAACCAGAGGATCCTCTGAAACTACACCAACCTATCTGCACAGTTCTCTTCAACCAGTGTATGCTCTCTTTCCTCATGGTGATCTTCCTCTATCCCATCCTCAAATGGTGGGGAGATCCCTGCCACTGAGAGTTACCAACCTTCCACCAGTGTCTCCTGGAGCTGGCAATCTTCACCCTGATTGAGGAAGTCATGTCCTATCAGTCACAATGGCTCCTTCACCACCCAGCACTCTATAAAAAAATCCACAAGAGACACCACGAGTGGACAGCTCCCATTGGTGTGATCTCTCTTTATGCCTACTGTAGTGCATGTAGTCTCCAACATGTTGCCAGTAATGTTGGGTCCCATAGTAATGGGCTCCCATTTGTCATCCAATGCCATTTGGTTCTCCTTGGCCCTAATCATCACCAGTATCTCCCACTGTGGCTACCAACTACCTTTCCTACCTTCATTCAAATTCTATGACAACCGTCATCTCAAGTTCACCCAGTGCTGGATGGGGTGCTCAGAGTGCTGGACCACCTCCCTGGGACCAACACCTTGTTTAAGCAAACCAAGGCCTATGAGAGACATGTCCTCCTGCTGAGTTTCACTCTGCTTTCTGAGAGCATCCCCAACTCCTTAAAGAAGATGGAATGAGGGAGGGCCCTAGTGCCATCCTTGCTGTCCCTTCAGCAGTGGGCTGCCAAGGTGGCCTGTGTCCTGATGATCACAACTAACAACTTGCTTCTTATAGCCACACACTCTAATAACTCCATCTTGAGTATTTGCAGGGAAGGAGGGAATGTAAGCTTCCTAGAAAAGCAGGGTCAAGCTTCCCCAAAACTGCCCCTGATACAGTTATCCCTCACTTTTTGAAAGTTTGCTTTATGCCATTTCTCTTTTACAAAAGACCAACTTTAATAAATGTTTTCCTAACAGAAGGAAATCCAAAGAGGATTTTCACTATTATGAGAATGAAACTAGCATTTAGTGTGTTTTATAATGAACCGTTAGAAGCAGCACAAACAGAAACAGCAAGTAGTGCCAAGCTCCTTCCTCAGGAACCACATTGCACATACATTCTCTTGGCTTTATATAGGCTGTGTATATATCACATCATTCCTACTTTTACTATGTGTTGTATTAGGTTTTATGTGTTGTTATTTGGTATGATTTTGTAGGTTATTTTTTGGGTCTGGGGATGTGTAAGAGTTTTTCTCATATAACTTAATGATATTTGTTTCTTTGCTTACTACACCTTTTCAGCTTACAAAAGGAATCACAGGGATGCTCTTACTTTTGGAAAGTGGGGGAAACCTGTGTTACTTTGGGGGATCAGGAGTTGGCTTAAGAAAGAATGAAAAACAGTTCCCTAGACTGGAGGGCAGCCAGAGAGAGGAAACAAATTTGAAGGCTCCTAGCATGTCCCCTGGCCTGCTGCTGTAGAAGGAGAGAGGGGTTCCACTCTAGATGGCTTCTCTGTAGCCCAGCCACAGCAAATTACAGAGAAAGAGAATGACAAGGTGGCTGGGAGACTGGAGGCTAGGTGGTTCCAGAGAGAACTCCTTCCAGTGCCATTGGGATTAGGGAAATCGGTTAATAATTTGCCCCCTCTTGTACCAAAATGTTTTCCTCATATCCTACGCAGGCCAGGCAATCCTGGAGAATAGTTACAGGGAGTCCCAGTTCTGAGCATGCTAGTCCCCACTGCTCCTGAAAACACACACAAAGTGATGAATGTCTCATCTCATCTCTTGAAGAAAAATACCAACAACACAAACCCCCCCTGGATTAAAACAGAAACACCAAAGAGGTGTAGAACAAACCTCTACTTCAGACTTACATGTAAACAGAAGGCTAAGCCCTGAGGACCTGACTAAGCTGGGACTGTTTATACATAAAAGGGTCAAAGTTGCTGGGGGGATACTCAACTGAAGCCCCCTTATTATCCACCCAGAAGCAGGACCACAGAGGTTAGAAGCCTCTTCCCCCAGGGTGCCTAGAATAGAGCAACATCAGGGAAATCCAGCAAGATGGTGGACTACGCAGAAAGACTGCAGAGACCCTCTTCAACAAAGAAAAGGGAAACCAATTAACACAGACACAGGAGATAATCCTGGACCCCTGAGCCTGGAAGGGAAGGATATAGAAGTGGACTAAACCCCAACTAGCAGAAGAATTTGTGTGAAAATACCAAAAAGGAAGACAGACAGAGCTGAGGTCTGGCAGTGATCCTGAGCGATCCTGACGGCACTGACAGCTGGGAGATTCCCGAGTGGTGGTAAGACCTATGAATTAACCTAAAAATCAGTCTGCTAGCCAGGGACTGCACAGAGGACTGTGCACGATCACTGGGGAACAAACGAAGAAGGTGAAGAGAAAGGTGGGCTGAGCTGTGGACTTTTGCCAGTTGGGAGGATGCTGCCATTTTGAAAGTTTAAAAAGCAGCTTGACTATTTTGGATATTTAAAGAGACAGCACTCTGGCAGATTCCTGGGGCTTAAGAACGTGTTCTACTTTCCAGCAACCCCAAGGACACTCGGGACCTGCAAGAATAAGGTACGACATTCCTCTTGTTACTTGTTATACCCTACACTCACTTGGTTAATGGAGGTG
>NW_006921902.1:605457-615736 GCF_000298275.1 Orycteropus afer afer | reverse complement strand
CATGGGTATATGGGTGGATAGATGGATGGACAGGCTAAACGATTAGGTATGTCTATGAAATGGGGAGGGTATCAAAGAACATATATAGGGTTGGCAGACAATGGTCCTATAAGTTTATGTGAATGATCAGAATTCCCCGCTGTATAGTAGAGCTGACAAGGGACAAGGTTGTGGTCACTCTTTGGTCACAGTCAGCTACCCAGAGGGACTGAGTAGTTGAACCTGTGGGCTTGGGACCATAGTCACAGGGGACATTAAGCTCAATTGGCATAACATACTATACAAAACATTGTTCCACCTCCTACTTTGGCGAGTAGCGACTTGGATCTTAAAAGCTAGCAAGCTGCCATCTAGATGTAATGATGTGTATCTCCTTGTCCAGAGCAAAGAAGAATGAAGAAAACCAAAATTCATGGAAACAATTAGTCCTAGTGACTGGTAAACCATCTGATCTGCAGCCTGTAGAACTATGAGATCAGAAGAACTAGATGGTGCCCAGCTACCACACTCATCCACTTGGAAGGGGATCTATGTAGGAGACCCTTGATAGAGAGAGAGAACAATGTGGAACAAAACTCAAAATCATTTGGAGAAAAAATAAAATGGGGAGGGGACCAGGTTTGTTGGTCTGATAGAACCTGGTGGAACCACTGAGACTATGGCCCCTAGCTGCCCTTCAGGTCTGGAATTGAACCCACACCTGTAGTTTCCAGTCAAACAAAGTATAGGCATATGAGTTGAACACTTACCTCAAGTAGATACACTCCTTGGAGAGAACAATCATGGGAAAAAGTAGAGCTGCTTATGCACAGGGAGACAGCTCAGGGGGCATGAGTGTATGAGGGATGGACACTGGGAAGAGGTAACTATGGGGAGGAAGTGGGAGGGTAGCTGTTGTATTGTGGTAAACTGTGGTCAATGATATGAGACAAAGTATATGTGAACGACTGTATGGAAAGTGAATTTGCTCTGTAAATCTTCACCGAAATCACAATTAAAAATAAAATAAAATAAAATTTGAAACAAAAAAATAAAATAAAATAAAAAAATAAAAGTGGTCAAAAAAAGAAAAGAGCAAAATCCTCTTCCTTCTCCTCCTCCTCCTCCTCCTAAGTCATTAAACAGTTGCCTCAACTGCATTCGCCACTGATTTTAGCAGTCATACCTGGAATCTCATTACATCAAATAAAACCACAGAGCTAATTGGTTTGAAGCAGTCCCTACCCTCGTCTGGTCTCTGCTTGGAAGTCATGACACTACCAGGAACCCTGTGGCTCCTAAGACCAGTGTACGTTGAAAGAATACCATTGTCGACTAAATTCAAAATATATACTACTGTATACTTCTGAACTCTTCTGCCAAGAAAACCACCATTTTTATACAATATATATAAACTCTGATAGGGCTGGGTATCCCCTGGCAGAACTATCAAAAAGGACTTCTTCCTAATGGTTCTAGGACCTGCCCAGTAGACCAACTGGGCACATGCTAGACAGTTTCTTCCCTAGGTCTTCCAAAGCTCTGCCTGTATACCTCTGGCTTTGGTGGACCCAGGCTCCATCCCCAGGACAGCTGCTGCCTTGAGCTCTTCTCAAGTTATGTGAAAACATAAGTTTTCACAGTTGCAGGCTTGCATACATTACTCATTCCTACAAATAAACATTTGGGAAAAAAAAAATCATTCCTTGGTATATTTAAGGAGAAGGGCTGCGGCTGAGAAAAAAAAGTGGATAAGGAAGAAAGAGAATGAATTATTTTTCCTTTAAGATCTTTACATTTTGAGGTACTGTGGAAGATACCTTAATAGGGGTAGTGGCCCTGATCCTATTTTCTTCCAGCATCAAATGAGAATAGCCCTGCAGTGAGTAAACAGGTAATCATGAGGAAAAGACTGAGACTTTGAAATTCCTAGCAGAAAATATTAATATGAAAAGAGGGGGAAAAAAATCAGTCATTGCATTGCACTAGATAAATCTGCTGAAAAAGACCTCTTTACAGTGTTGAAGAGCAAAGATGTCACTTTGAAGAGTAGGGTGTGTGTAGTGCAAACCGTGGTATTTTTAATCACCTCATATGTATGTGAAAGCTGCACAATGAATAAGAAAGAAGAAGAATCGATGCCTTTGAATTGTGGTGTTGGTGAAGAATACTGAAAATACTATGGGCTCAGAAAAGTGAAATCTATCCTGGACTTCTTCCAGAAGTGCTCCTTAGAAGTGAGAATGGCCAGACTTCATCTCACGTACTTTGGTCATGTGGTCAGAAGGGGCCAGTCCCTGGAAAAGGATATAATGCTTGGTAAGGTAGTGGGTCAGCAAAAAAGGGAAAGACTCTCAACGAAATGTATGGACACAGTGGCTGCAGTGATGGACTCAAGCACAGCAAGGATTATGAGGATGGTTCAAGACAGGACAGTGTTTCATTCTGTTATACATAGGGTAACTATGAGCCAGAATCAACTCGATGGCACTTAAAAACAACTAGTAAAGATGTTATATGAAATCTATATACATAAATGTGAATTTGAGGAATATCAGCAGCAGTAGTAATATAAGTAGTAAATAGAGGTAGTAGTAAAAGTAATAGTAGCAGTAACTCATGTTTGTTGAGTATATCCTATGTGTAATAATAGCTACTATTTTTGTTTTTGTTTTTATTGTTATCCCAACTACCCAAATAAAGAAATTGAGATTAAGTAATTTTCCCAGGATCACCCAGTTATCAAGCAAAAAATCCAAGATAGAAACCAAGGTTGATTGATTCCCAAGTTTATACTCTTAACTACTATAATGAACTGCCTCTCAGATATGAATTTGGGGATCATTACCATATCATTGGCATTTAAAGCAATGGGACTGGTTGGGATTGTTTATAAAAAAAGGAATACATATAAAGGAGAGAATGTGTCCTAGGAACCAGCTCTGGGATATTCCAACGCTCCACAATTGGGCAGAAAAAGGAGAATCTCAAACAGGACTGAAAAAAAGACCTTCTAGAAAGCTAGGAAGGAAAATGGTTGTGTTGAGAAAAGAGTGAAGTATGTGATAAAGTGAGTGGGGTGAGACCCAGAACACAAGTGGAGTTCATAGCATAGACAGTACTGTGTCTATGTAACTAGAAGGAAAGCAGAGTGCTTGCATATAGAAATTGTTGGATGGTGTGGTTGACGCTTCAATTTTCCTGATCATTAGCTACTATTCCTATTCTCTTGTTATTTAGTTATCTATCACTGCAAATTCCAACTTTAGTGGTTTTAAAAACAATATTTTATTATTTCTCCTTGTTTATGTTAGTCAGGTTTTGCAAATGGCTTGACTGAGAAATTCTGTTTCACTTTCTCTCATTAGTTTGTAGTTAAATGTTGGATGTGAATACAGTCATCTGAAGGCTTGACTGGGGCTGGAAGATCCACTTCAAAGTGGCTCACTTATGTGGTTGGGAAATTTGTTCTTCTGTATGTGAGCCTTTCCATGGTTATTGTTGTTCCCAAAACAAACCAAACTCACTGCCATTGAGTCAAGCCAGCCCCTGACTCACGGCAATCTCATGAAAAATGGAATGAAATGCCCAGTGCCATTCCCATGATCAGTCACAGAACAGAACTTTATGTTCTGTAGGGTTTTCATTGGCTGACTTTCAGAAGACCACCAGCTCTTTCTTCCTAGCCCACCTTAGTCTGTTGAACCTCTCCAGCATCATAGCAACACACAAGCCTCCACTGACAGATGGGTGGTGGCTATACATGAGATGCATTGGTCTGAAATCAAACCTGGGTCTCCTGCATGGAAGGTGAGGATTCTACCACTGAACCACCAACCATTTATTTGTCCTCACCACAAAAGTCCAAGGAACCTATGATGATTTTTATGATTTAGCCTCAAAATCCACACACCATTTCTTCTGCTATATGCTACCGGTCACAAAATTCAGCTGTTATTCATTGTGTGAGAGAACTATACAAGGACAGAAATAGCATGAGTTGAGAATCATTGGAATGCAACTGTAAGGCAGATTACCACACCTTACTAACCAAACCCTAATTTTATTTTAGGTAGCCATGTACTCAGCTGAATATATTCAGCAGCTGGAGAGGACATGGCATTGGATGGGGACTCAAGAAAAGTCTCATCATCTGCCTTTTCCCTATCTGAAACATTAAAGTATGTTTAGGGGAAGAGCAACACTGTACATCATGAGGGCAAAAATCACATGGCAAAGATGGCTCTGGAATGTCCTCTACTTCTTGCTGAACAACTACCCCATATATAAGACAGTTCAAGGGAGCCCTCCACCAGGAAGTCCTTCTAAAGAAAACCCTAGCAATTTATGTATTTCCCTTACCTCTTTTATGTCCTTCTAGAGTTGTTATAAGAATCTATAACAACACTTGTTAGTTTTACTGAATTCATTTGTTTGGAGTTATATCTTTCCTTAATAGTGTATAATATTTTTGAAGTCAGGGACAATACCTCACTTGTCAGTCTATCCCCAGTGCTTAAAAGATAGTAATCACCCCTCAAATATCTGTTGAATATGCAACTAGTTTTAATTAGTATCTATCCAGTAGATAGCCAATGGTTAACAAAATCCATTCCTAACTGGCTTATCCATCCCTTAAATCCTATTGAGGGCTCATTATGAAGGACAATGTTCTATAATGAAGACTTCTTGGATATATTTCATAATAATCATCATACAGGCAGAAAATGAGCATCTCTCTATAATATTTATATTTCCTAGCAGCAAAGACACTCTTTTCTCTAACGTTGCATGTAAAAGAAGCAAGGAAGCCAAGAATATACAAGTTCTCCATGGCAACTAGGTCACAGCAGCATGAAGTCTGGGCCAGGGCTTCAGATAAATGGAATAAACAGAGGTGAGCTTCTAGCAGCAGCAACTGGTATGCACTGAACAATCTCTCCTCCACTGGGACTCACAGCCCACATCACAAGTACTCCAAGCATCATTAACACACAAGAAAGTGCGGGGCATGGTTGAATGGCATTTGTATCTGCCTCATTACCTTAAAACCCATTGTTATCTCAGTCTCATCTAATCAACCAACACCAAATCAATCTGCTTTCATGCCCATTTTTATAAAGTACCTCTTCCTCTCTGAAAGAATGTTTTACCCTCCCCCCCAAACCAGGGAATTCTCTCTGTGAATCCTTTGGTTCTCAGACCATTTCTTTCAACTGCAAGGTAGAGAGCCCTCTTCCTTCACTTGGCCAAAATAGGAACCAGATTAGGCATCTAGCTAAATGGAACAGTTATTCAATGTACAGCAGTGAAAATCTCCAAATCAAATCAGTGAACCCCTCAATCAAGGACAAGAGGTGCCAAACAGCAGCCAAGTGAAAGATCTTTGGCAATGCCATTCCCAGAAGCATGGTTCACAGTCAATATACAGCATTTATGAAAACTGCAGAAAAAGGAGGAAAATCAATGGAAAGGCAGGAAAGAGTCCAGAAGCAAGGGTAGACACAGTAACTACCTACCTAGGGTCCTCCATTATAGAAAAGATACAATCTGTAAGTGAGGCAGCCTCTTGGAATTCATTAATATTAAACAGATATTAAATTTTGTAAACCTTATAAAATATCAAAGAGAGATCACTAAAGGCAATCTAACTGGATCAGTGATCCAACTCTCCCTCTGCTGAGTAATTTTGGTATTGAAAAGTGAGGTGATTTTGAGAAGCAGGAGGTTCCTGATAGTGGGTAGGGTGGGTGTGCTGCAGGTGTAGCTTTTACTGAAATCAAGACTCATAATCCATTATGACATTAAGGTATATAGCTTTGCAAAGGGCCTGACAAGTATAAAAGACCAAGTGAGCCAAATTAGGCCCATGTATTTGGAAAGGCCAACAGTACTCCCTGGCAACGCAATGCCAATTCATTAGCAGTAGCCATCAGTGCACTCACCAGACCTCACACATGTAGCTGATATGTCCCTGGAATACATGGTAGGAAGGATAGAAGAGTTAGATGGCTTCAGTTGTGGGGAAAAAAAGGATGCTTATGCCTGAGGTCCGACTCGACGGCACATAATAACAACAACAACATGCTTGGGGGCAGGGGGTAAGGGGGTATGACTGGCCTACATTTAACCAGAGGCAGACCTAATGTATGGCAGAAATCATATTCATAGAATCATAATCACAGAATCAGACACATTAGGGACGGAGACAGATCATTTGGTCAGGCAGCCCACCTCCTGCCTTTGTAACTTTGCTCCTTAGGGAAAATCCCTTGTCCCAGTTTTTATTCTCTTTATAATTTGCAATGAGCAAGTACCAGGACAGAACATATTCTGGAAACTGTAGTAAAGGAGAGGTCAAATTAACAAGAACAAGACTTCTTCTTGAAGGAAAGAAAATGCTCAATGTAATGAAAGAAAGCAGCAAGGCCAAGCATCAACCCAACTCTCAGTGTCCCCCAGGGAAGTTTATATCAAGCCTTGCTCAGCCCAGACATGCCCTGTAGCAAAAGACCTCTACATTCTCATTCCCTCCAGCCCATCCTAGTCCAGACTCTGATAAAGTCTGACTACATTTTTTTTTTAAATTATTTAAATTTTTATTATGATTTGGGTGAAAGTAGGATGTGGAACAATGTTTTTGGGGAGTATATTATGCCAGTTAAGCTTGATGTGCCTTACGACTATGGTCCCGAGCCCACAGGTCCAACTACTCACTCCCTCTGGGTAGCTGGCTGTAGCCAAGAAGAGACTACAACCTTGCCCCTTATCAGGTCTACCATACACCTGGGAATTTTTGCAGAATATACAAATACACTTGCAGAAACATTGTCTGCCAACCCTATACATGGTCATGGGCGCACTCCCCACTGCATAGACATAGCTAATCCTTCAGCCTGTCCACCCATTTATCTACCCATAGATCAATGTTTGCCTTCACTGACAATCAATACTGCATGTGCAAAAACATTCATCTTTGCTGTCTGTACCTCCTATGCACCTCTCTATATCTTCCTCAATGCCATCGTGTTGATCACTCACATTTGGTACATTGCCCTTCTCTTCACTTAAGTCAATACTTGTCTCTTGCTATCTAACAGTGTTCCCTTCCTGCCCTTCCCACCTCTGGTAACCAACAAAGAAAATTTCCTTCCATGTATAAAACTTTCCTTGACTTTTTATAATAACAGACTAATACAGTATTTGTCCTTCTGTGATTGACTTATTTCACTCAGCATAATGTCCTCCATGTTACAAGGGGTTTTGCAGATTCTATGTTATTCTTCAGGGTTGCATAGTATTCCATTGTGTGTATGTACCATAGTTTGGTTATCCATTCTTCTATTGGTAGGCACCAGTTTGTTTCCATCTTTTTGCTATTGTGAATGGTGCTGTGATGAACATGGGTCTGCATAAATCTTTCTTGTTCTGGCTCTCACTTCTTTAGGATATATACCTAGTATCAGAATTGCTGGGTCAAATGCTATTTCTAATTCCAACTGATTTTTGGATGTTGATCTTGTATCCTGACACTATGTTAAATCTCTCAATTAGTTCCATGAGTTTTCTACTGATTCTCTTGAGTTTTCTATGTATAAGATCATATCATCAGCAAATAGGAATAGTTTGACTTCTTCCTTACCAATTTGGATGCCTTTGATTTCCTTTTCTTGCCTCATTTCCCTGGCTGAGACTTCCGATACAACATTGAATAGAAGTGGTGACAGAGAGCATCCTTGACTGGTTCCTGTTCACAAAGGAAATGGTTTCAGTCTCTCTCCATTGAGAATAATGTAGGATGTTGGTTTTGCATATATGCCCTTTATTATGTTGAGGAATCTCCTTTCTATTCCTATTTTGCTGAGAGTTTTGATCAGGAATGGGTGTTTGTTTTTATCAAATGCCTTTTCTGCATTGATTGATATGATCACGTTGTTCTTTTCCTTTGTTATATTCATGTGATGCATGACGTTGATTGTTTTCCTAATGTTGAACCATACTTTCATACCTGACATTCACCCCACTTATTGATATTGTCTTATTTTTTTGATATTTTGTTGGAGTGCATTGGCTAGGATTTTGTTGAAGATTTTTGCATCTATATTCATGAGAGAAATTGATCTGTAGTTTTCCTTTTGAGTGATATTTTTGCCTGGTTTTGGTATCAAAGTTATGCTTGCTTTATAAAATGAGTTTGGGAGGATTCCATCTTTTCCTATGTTTTGGAATAGATGGAATAGGATTCTTGGCAGCTCTTCCCTAAATGTTTGGTAGAATTAATTCTCTGGCCAAACCATATGTGCCAGGATTTTTTTTTTTGTTGGTGGTAATTTTTTCATGACCTGTTCAATTTCCTCTTTTGTTATGACTCTATTCAACTTTTCCACCTCAGTCTGTGTTACTCTAGGTAAGTAGTGTGTTTCTAAAAATCTGTCTTCTGTTTCTTCTAGATTTTCAAATTTGTTGGAGTACAGTTGTTCATAGTATACTGATATCCTTTTTATTTCAGTTGGTTTTGTGGTTATGTCACCCATTTAATTTCTTATTTGTGTTGTTTGTATTCTCTCCCTCTTTTCCTTCATTAAATTTGCCAGTAGTTTATCAATTTTATTAATCTTTTCAAAAAACCAACTTCTAATCTTGTTGATTTTTTCTATTGTCTTTCTTTTTTCTGTTTCATTGATTTCTGCTCAAGTCTTTATCATGTCCTTTCTTCTAGTGAATGTAGGCTTTTCTTTCTGTTCTTTTTCTAATTGTTGGATATGTTGGTTTAAAGTGTTGATTTTGGCTCTTTCTTCTTTTTTGATGTTTGCATTTATTGCTATAAATTGGACTCTGATCCAAGCTTTTGCTGTGTTCCAAAGATTTTGGTATGTTGTGTTTCCATTCTTGTCTGATTCAAGGAATTTTTTAATTTCATTTTTTATGTCTTCTGTTACACAGTCATTCTTAAGGAGGGTCTTGTTCAGTTTCTGTGGGTTTGCACTTTTTACATCTATCTTCCTATTTTTGATTTCTAATCTTATACCATTGTAATCTGAGAAGATCCTTCGCAGTATTTCAATGTTTTTAAATTTATTAAGGCTTGCTTTATGGCCTAACATATGGTCTATCATGTAGAATATTTCATGTGCACTGGAAAAGTATGTATATTGTGCTGTTTTTGGGTGAATTGCTCTGTAGATGTCTACAAGGTCAAGTTAGTGGATTGTATTCTTTAGTTCTATATCTTTGTTGAGTTTCTTTCCAGTTGTTCTATCTTTCATTGAAACTGATGTATTAAAGTCTCCTACTATGACTGTGGAGTCATATATTTCTCTTTTCAATTATGCTAAAGTCTGGAAGATGGGGCAATCTACTTCCGTAGTGATACTGCCTTGGAAACCCAAGGAGGGGTCGCTATGAGTCGGGTCTGACTCAATGGCATATAACAACAACAACAACAACAACAAAGTCTGGATTGTGTATTCTGGGCTCTTTCATTGAGTACATAGATATTTGTTATGGTTATATCTTCTTGTTCAATTGATCTTTTAATCACTATATAAGGTCCTTTCTTGTCTCTTATAGTGGACTTTGTGCTAAAGTCAATATTACCAGAAGTTAATATTGCCACTCCAG
Organism: Orycteropus afer afer; assembly: GCF_000298275.1. NCBI lineage: Eukaryota > Metazoa > Chordata > Mammalia > Tubulidentata > Orycteropodidae > Orycteropus > Orycteropus afer. The sequence goes on along the minus strand of NW_006921902.1, from coordinate 606,136 downwards.
CTTTATTTATTTATTTTTTGGGTTGCTATTTGCTTTATATATCTTTTCCACCCTTTGATTTTTAGTTTATTTGTCTTTGTCTCTAAGGTGTGTCTCTTGAAAACAGCATATTGATGGGTTATGTTTTCTTATCCAGTCTGAAATTCTTTGTCTCTTGAGTGATTCATTTAATCCATTGACATTCAGTGTAATTATCACCAAGTTTGAATTTCTTGGTGTCATTTTGTTATGTGTTTTTTCATGGTGTTCCTGGTTTCTTTGTTCCATATAATTTTCTGTGCTGAGTTCATTTTTTATGAATTGTGTTATCATTTCCTTCATTGCTATTATTTTAGTATTTGCTAAATATTTCTGCTTGTCCTCTTTTTTACTGTGATGTGAAAGTTTATCATTTTTCTTTGAGGGTACGCTGTGATTTATAATTTTCTTCCCAAGTTTAGAACAGTCCATTCTATCTTGCCACTCTCTTGATTTCCTCACCATTTAGAAGTTCTGTAACTACACTATTTTTTCCTTCTTTTTAATTTATAGTTGTCTTCATTTGCCAATTGATTCTCTGTTTCTCCATTTATAATCATGTAAGCTTATTTTACTTTGCATGCTTCCATAGCTGTGTTGGTTTCTGGGTTATGTCATCATGGTTGGTTGTTGTTTGCTATTGTTGGTTCCCTTTTTAAGA
>NW_006921902.1:603298-604836 GCF_000298275.1 Orycteropus afer afer | reverse complement strand
ATATACCATCCCATTGCCTTCTCACCTGCAACGTTTCTGCTGAGAAATCAGAGCTGAGTCTTATTGGTAGTCTTTTGTAGGTAACTTTTCATTTTTCCCATGCTACTTTCAGGATTCTTTCTTTGTCTTTGGTTGTGGTGAGTTTGATGATGATATGTCTTGGTGATTTTTTTTTTTGGGGGGTGGTCTATTTTGTTTGGGGTTCACTGGACTTCCTGAATGCATATATTCTCATCTTTCATCATATCAGGGAAGTTCTCTTCCAACAAAACATGGACAATTTTCCCAGTGGTTTTCTTTTTCTCTCCCTGTTGTGGAATTCCTATTACACATAGGTTATTTCTTTTGAGTGTATCCCACATGAACCTTAGGCTTTCTTCATTTTGTTTTGATCTTTTTTTCTGATTGATCACTTTCTAAAGAAGTATTCAAGTATTTGCCTTCAATGTCATTAATCTGTCTTCCATTGATTCGATTCTGCTCCTTTGCCCTTTCAGTGTGTTATCTATTTCTGAAAATTTAGTATTAATCTTCTGGAATTCTCTCTGTAGATTTTGTATAATTTCTAATTTTTCATTTATTTTGTCATTTTATTCTTGTATTGTCTTTCAAAATTGTTCTAGGTTTTTATCTGTTTTCCTTAATTTTGTCAGTGTTTTCCTTGATCTCTCTCTCAATCCATTGAAGGTACCTAAATATAATTCTTTTGAATTCCTTAACAGGGAGCAATGCTGCTTCTTCCTCAGGGATGTGTTCTGGGTTTGTATCCTTCTCCCTTGTTTCTACTGCTTTATCTTGCATTTTTTTGTGTGATCTATGATTGTCTGTTGTCTTTGAGACATTATGACTTTGTTGTATTTATATTTAATTGTTGATAGGGCATTGGAGTTATTCCTCCAAGATTTTCATTTTTTTATTTTTTTTGATGTTTCTGAATAAATAGGGTACTATGCTCCTCTATTCACTAGTTGACAGCACTTATGCACTTACCACCATAGAAGAACAGTTAAGGGTGAGTCAGGCCCTTATTGGTGGTCATGTATCATTGGTCAGTTGGTGCAGAAGAAAGTGGTGGCTCTTACTCATTAAGTGGAGCTGCAGGAGGTGTGGGTGTGGTTGCATCATATGGGCACAGTTGCACTCTCCCACTCAGTTAGACAAAAACAACAATCAAAAAACCACCATAAAAGTCAAATCAAGAGGACAAAAAACACACCACATAAACACACAGGAACAATTACCAAAAAGGGACAAAAAAGAAAAGAAGAAGAAAAGCAATAAATGAAAGAAAATATTTAAAGAAATACTTTAAAAAGCCAAAAGAAATAGGCATAGAAAAGGGGGGGGGACTGAAATATCTGGGTAGAGAGGAATAAGAGAAAAGAGCTGAGGTAGAGTAGGAGAATAATGAAGACAAAAATGAGAAAAATGGAAAAAGAAAAACAAGGAATGGGGAGAACTACAAGAAAAAATAAGATGGGAATACAGAACTGAGAAGAGAAAAGGCTGAAAAATAGAACCTTGGAAGGGAGGAAGAC
>NW_006921902.1:580278-603008 GCF_000298275.1 Orycteropus afer afer | reverse complement strand
TCATTTTAAATGTCCAAAATGGCCCAACCACTTTTAAACATTCAAAATGGTTGCACCCTCCAGACTGCCAAAAGTCCACAGCTCAGCCCATCTCCATCTTCACTGCTTCCCCTTTATTCATCAGCCACCAGTGTAGTCCTCCATGCAGCCCCTGGCTAGCAAGCCAATTTTTAGATTAATTCATAGGTCCTAATACCACTTGGCAATATCCAAGCTGTCCCTGCAGTCAAGATTGCTAACAGTCTGCAGCTCCATGTGTCTCCTTTTTCAGTGTTTCCATGCAGGTTCTTCTACTAGTTGGAGTTTAATCCACTTCTGTATCCTTTCTTTCAAAGCTCAGGGCTCCAGGATTAACTTCTGTATTGATGTTATTTGGTTCCTCTTTTCTTTGTTTAAGAGGGTCTGTGTAGTTTGCCTGCCCGTTCCACCATCTTACTGGAACCCAAGTCTGACTACATGTTAGTAATTCATCCCCCACTAATGAGCAGGACAAAAAAAAAATGTTTTCCTGTGGCCCTATATGTCTTGTGACCTCTACCCTCCCTTCTAACCTCATTGTTGATGCACACAGTTCATATGATTATTCATATTAATTTCCTCTCCAGCAAAGAGCTCCACCCTGAATCTAAGCACTTTTCACTGGAACCCTGATATGCTCCTAGCTCCTATGGATGTTTCCCCCTCAAGTCCTGAGTTGCAGTTGCTGCTGGATGAAATGAGTGGCCATATCTGGTACTTCAGCTTTGTGGCCCTCCTAATAAAGAGGAATGCAGCTGCCCCATGAGCAGAGTAGCTATATCTCTTAATTTTAGCACTTATTTGTGTTACATGATAATTGCCAAATGTCCTTGATCACCATGACTAGAAATGCTATTCCTGCCTTCCATGTTGTTTTTATTGTTAACTACCATAAAGTTGTCTCTGGACTCATAACAACCCCATGTAAAGCAAAACAAAATACTAAAATCATGAGGATATATGATGGGCTTTGGATTGGACTGTTGTGATCCATAGAGTGTTCACTAGTTGATATTTGGAAGTAGATCATCAGGGCTTTCTTCCTAGTCAATCTTAGTCTGGAAGCACCATTTATACCTGTTCAACATCATAGTAACACACAAGCCTCTCCTGACAGAAGTTTATGGCTGGGCATTAGGTGCATTGCTCGGGAATCAAACTGAGTTTCCTACATTGAAGATGAGACTTCTACTACTGAACCTCTATTCCCTTCCTTCTTGCCATCCTGCTGGTTTATTTTACTGAGCTCTGGAACACTGGTGCTTTCTTAGTCTCTCCTTTCCCTCTAATACCGAAGTCACTAGGTGAATCATTGCAGAGCTCATTTTATAAAAAAAAGAAGGTTATGTTTTGGAAGGGTCTCTATGAAAGCTCAGAAGGGCTTAGGGGTGGCATATATTTCCTTAGTTATGATACATATTTGTTTCTCATATTTCTGCTTCTACATTTTTTCCAAGCAGGGCACAGGTTTTACAGAAACAAAAGTGTTACTTGGGGAACCTTGAAATTCGTCTTATGCTTGTATCTCTGAAGAGAAAATTAGAAAAATTTATTATATTCACCTCTAGCACAGGTAGCTATGCAACCATGCAGTACTGTTTCCCACGTGATGTCATTCTGAATGTGCATGAAGCTGCTAAGTCTCATATGCTGAGATGCTCTCAGCTATTTTAATTCAAACATACATTATGAAGAGATAGATATATAGATCTACTAATCTCATGATACTGGTCTCATGATAAACCAACAAACAGATCTATATGGTCCTAGACAAGTGCCCTAATGAGGCAAACCTCAATCTTCTCTGATGTAAAATGGGGATGATAAAAGTATTTACCTTAGATGTTTACTCTGAAGATGTATGTTGTTGTTGTTGTTGTTGTTATGTGCTGTAGAGTCAGACCCAATTCATAATGACCCTTCCTTGGGTTTCTAAGGCAGTATCACTACAGAAGTAGATTGCCCCATCTTTCTTCTGAGGAGTAGCTGGTGAGTTTGAACCACCAGCCTTCTGGTTAGCAGTCCAGTGCCTTAGACACTACACTACCAGAGCTCCCCTGAAGATTTATAGTATTATTAAAAGTGCATGACACCTATGAGCCCTATACAAATGATGCACACAAACACACACACACATCCTTTTATCATATTCAAATTTACATATACATTTGAATCACAGACCACTCTTAAAGCTTAAAGGGACCATAGATATCATAGAGCTTTTTTTTGTGTGTGTTTTCTAAGCTTTAATTTCCCTTTAAAAAATATTCCCTTCATGGTTCTCTTTTTAATAACACTGCACCTACCAAACAAATTGCATTTATTTTTGCAACTACTTTTTTTTTTTTTTATTGAATGCAGATATTCCTTTTAATCTAAGTGTTCATTATGTGGAATTTAAGTGATCTTGGTAAAGAATATGCGAGTCTAATATTTGTGGGGCAGCTCTGGTAGAATAATGGCTAAGACACTTGCCTGCTAACCAGATGGCTGGTGGTTCAAACCCACCAGCCACTCCTCGGAAGGAAGGTTGGGCAATCCTACTTCCGTAGTGATACTCCCTCGGAAACCCAAAGAGGGGTTGCTATGAGTCGGGGCCTACTCGACAGCACACAACAACAACAACAGTATTTGTGGGTTTTAGCAAGCTTTTTAAGGAATGAAAATAACTCATAGATTCTAATTACTTTTACCAGGGGGTCCAAGTTCCTCAGGTAGAAAACCACTGATATTGTTCAACCCAAGATCACACTTAAAGCAAAGGCTCCAGATGCTATGTGGGGAACTCTTCGTCCAGTTCCATGCTTAGATTAGTACCCTCTTTCCCAGGGAGTTTGTTCCAATTTGGGACAGGGATTAGAGCCAGCAAGAATAGTGTTCCTGGAGCAGAATGGCAGACAATGTCCCCCTTCCTTTCTCAGAATAAATCAGGATATTACCCAATAGAAGAAAAGGAATTCAGACTGGAGTTAAGAGATAATTACTCTATTTGTGCTGAGGAAGAATTGGCTGGAGCATATTTTAAAGGGGAGATGTTTTAGGGGGTGGTATGTCTTCTGGGTGTGTAGAAACTTTGATTATGGAAAACAAAGAAGGTCAAGATGCAGCTTAGAGAAGTCAGAGGCTGTTTCTGTGTTGTTCTAAGTGCAGACAAGAGAAAGATACCTCTCTTAACTTCCAACACAATAAACAAAGACAGAGTCAAGACTTATCAGGAATAAAAACTGCACATTTTTCTGGAAATTGTCTTGTGTGTTTTTATCCTCAGGTGATATCACATTTTGTCTGAAATACAATGTTTAGTACAGTGACTAAAGGGAACATAGGCAGGCATATTAAAAAAAAAATTGCTTTATGATAGAGTATTTTCTATTTATATTTTCCTTTAATTGTTAACTCCCATAGGGTACATAGAACAATTCAACTGAAAAAGTTTTGATTTACAAATGATTACCTTTCCAAACATTTCTAAAATACAAATACTGTATCAAAATAAGTAAGCATTTATTTTTGAGATGACTGTAAATGAAAATATTATTGAGTGGTGGTTTTATTCATTCTAAAATGTATGTGGTGTTTTTAAGTTAAATAAAAGGACAAGTATTTAAATTTTAGGACTTATAGTAACTACTTATAGTAATCTAGAAAGTTTACAGATTATGTACACATATACATTAAAACATTAACTATACAACCAACTCTCCTACTGAAACCCAAAACCAAACTCACTGCCATTGAGTCATTTCCTGCTCATACTGATCCCCATTGGGTTTGCGATGAGCTCTGGTAGCATAGTGCCTAAGGCACTTGACTGCTAACCAGAAGGCTGGTGGTTCAAATCCACCAGCCACTCCTCAGAAGGAAGATAGAGCAATCTACTTCCATAGTGATACTGCCTCAGAATCTCAAGGAGGAGTTGCTATGAGTTGGGGCCAACTCAATGGCACATAACAACAACAACAACAAATCTTTATGGAAGTACATGACACAGTCTTCCTTCCACAGAGCAGCTGGTGGGTTTGAACCACTGACCTTCTGGTTAGCAGTCAAGTGCCTTATCCACTACACCACCAGAACTCCTTAACTATCCTACTAAGTTTTGCAATTTTTATCAATTTTCTACCCACAAGATAGATCCTTAAGACCCAGTCTATACGATGGGTTAATAATATCATTTATAACTGTATGTTAAGCATGATTACAAATAAAAGTGTAGAGCATAAAGTGTCTGATAGAGTGAGTTTTCAATAAATGTGGTATACAACTACAATGGGTGTGGGGTGGGGTTGGAGGAAGAGATGTGAAGAAAAAGATAGGGACAATATATAAACTCTTCTTTGACATGTCCTTCCCAAACAGATGTTTGAATAGAGGCAGTCAAAGGGTTCTGTTAGGCCAATCAGGGAATCTAAGAGCTCTGATAGCATAGTGCCTAAGGCTCTTTACTGCTATTCAGAAGGCTGGCTGTTCAAACCCACCAGCCACTCCTCGGAAGGAAGATGGGGCAATCTACTGCTGTAGAGATACTGCCTCGGAAACCCAGGGAGGGGTGGGTCACTATGAGTTGGGGCTGACTCAATGGCACTTAACCGCAACAACAAGAGTGTCATTGAGGGGATAAAAAAATCTCTTAAAAAAGGAAAACCAAAGTATATAATTATTCATCAATCCTATATTTATTAGCAGCCTGTGGTTGTGCTGATCCTTCTGTGATCAGCTTAATGACTCGCTAAATAATAATTGTTGACTGCTTTCTTTATCTTCATAATGATACTGGTAGAGCTGAATGAGGTTATTAACATGGCTTTTGTTTACTCACTGGTTTCTAAGACTAATTAGAATACTCGTAATGGTCATTTGCTACTTTAAGAGTTTGAACTAGGACAGCATTCATCAAGGAATAAACAAAATGTCATACTGAAGTGAAAAATATAATTTAGGCTAAATGAAAGGGTCACTGATGAACTTGAGTGATAAATAAATAACTACTCATCAATAGACAATGTATCATAAATGCATAACAACATAGTTCTTAGCATTAATCTATCAGAATGGATGTCTAAACTGATCCAGGAAATAGCATCTGGGTATGTTTTCCTTAAATAGCCCTGGTGGCAGAGTAGTTAAGCACTTGATTACAAACTTAAAGGTCAGTGGTTGGAACCCATGAATCGCTTCGTGGGAGAAGATGTAGTAGCTTGCTTCCATAAAGATTACAGCATTAGGAACATATGGGGCAGTTCTACTGTGTCCTACAAGGTCACTATGAGTTGGAATCCACTTCACAGGAATGGGTTTTGGTTATTTATGATTGCATTGCAGAATATTAGAGTGAACTCTGCCTTGAGTCATACAAATGAATTACTTTGCATTTTCTGCTCTTACTTGATAAGCAAATGCCCCCCCCCCGCAAAAAAAAAATCCAAACTCACTGCCATTGAGTTGATTGTGACTCATAGAGACCCCTTTTGGGTTTCTGAGGCTATAAATCTTTATGGAAGTAGATTGCCCAATCTTCCTTCCATTGAGTGGCTGGCAGATTTGAAATGCCAACCTTCTGGTTAGTAGTCAAATGCCATAGGCACTAGGCCACCAGAGCTCCTTTTATAGGCAAATACTTATGACAGTTCATAACTGTGACTCACGAATAGATCTCACAAAACTGTTATGCAAAAGAAAAGATTCAATTTCTCTTTTTGTTTGTTTCTTTGTTGTTGTTGTTGCTAACTTGAATATAATTTACATGTAGTCAAAGACATAAATCTTAAGTGCTTAGTTTGAAGAGTTGTAAAAATTGTAATCATCCATATAACTAACATCCCAGTCAAGTTACAAATATTTTTTTTTTCACCGTAGAGTTTCTTCATGTCTCTTTTAGTCAGTTACCACCCAACTACCTTCCCTCAGCACCTCTTAACACAATGAAATCATTTATTTGATTTCTATTAGTAAACATCAGTTTTTGATATTCTAGAATTTCATATAAATGGAGTCATGCAATATGCAGTCTTTTATGTCTGGCTTATACACTCCTTTTGAGAATCATCCATGGTGTTGTATGTAACAGTGGGTTTGTCCATTTTATTGATGGATGTAGCATAATTTACGTATAGAAGGATGACCTGTCCTGGAAGAAATGCAGCCAGATCACTCCTTGGAAGCAAGAATGGCCAGACTTCATCTCACCTACTGTGGCCATATTGTCAGAAGGGACCATTCCTTGGAGAAGGTTAGCATGCTTAGTAATGGATGGTCAGAGAAAAAGGGAAAAGCCCTCAATGAGATGGATTGACACAGTGGCTGCAATGATGGACTCATGTATAGCAAGGATTGTGAGGGTGGCATATTACTATATGAAATCTTTGACAAGATCAGTCTTTTCTCCATTTATCATGATGCTGCTTATTGTGCCAGTTGCGAGGATTTTTTTTTTTCTTTATATTGAGATGTAATCCATGCTTCACACTATAGTCTTTAATCTTCAACAGTAAATCTTCAAGTCATCCTCACTTTCAGCAAGCAAAGTTGTGTTGTCTGTTTATCACAGGTTGTTAATCAGCCTTCCTCCAATCCTCATGCCATGTTCTTCTTAATATGGTACAGATTCTCAGATTACTTGTTCAGCAGACAGATTGAATAAGTACGGTAAAAGGTTACAATCCTGACATATTCCCTTCTTAATTTTAAACATGCAGAATCCCCTTGTTCTGTTCAAATGACAGCCTCCTGGTCTATGTGCAGGTTCTTCATGAGCATAATTAAGTGCTCTGGAATTCCTATTCTTCTCAATGTTATCCATAATTTGTTATGATCCAGACATCTACACAATCAAATGCTTTTGCATAGTCAATAAAACACAAGTAAACATCTTTCTGGCATTTTTTTGCTTTCAGCCTGGATCCAGTTGACATCAGCAATAATGTCCCTCATTCCAAGTCCTCTTCTGAATCTGGCTTGCCTTTATGGAAGTTCTCTGTCAGTATATCCTTGCAACTGTTTTGAAATGTTTTAAGCAAGATATTGTTTGTATATGATATTAATGATATTGTTAGATAATTTCCACATTCTTTGGGATCATTTCTCATTGGAATAGATACAAATATGGATCTCTTCCAGTCAGTTGGCCAGGTAGCTGTCTTCCAGATTTCTTGGCACAGATGAGTGAGTGCCTCCAGTGTGACATCCATTTGTTGAAACATTTCAATGGTTATTTTGTCATTTCCTAGAGCCTTGTTCTGCTCCAATTCCTTCAATGCAGCTTTGACTTCTTCCTTCAATACCATTGGTTCTTGACCATATGCTACCTCTTGAAATGGATGAACATCGACCAATTTATTTTAGTACAGTGACTGTGTATTCCTTCCATCTTCTTTCAATGCTTCTGTATCATTCAATATTTTGCCCATAGAATCTTTCAATATTGCAGCTCGAGGCTTGAATTTTTTCTTCATTTCTTTCAGCTTGAGAAATACTGTGTTCTGTTTTGGTTTTCTAACTCCAGATCTTTGCAGATTTCATTATAATAATTGACCTTTTCTTCTCATGCTGCTCTTCCAAATCTTCTGTTCAGCTCTTTCATCTTGTCATTTCTTCCATTTGCTTTAGCTACTCTCCATTCAAGGGAAAGTTTGGGAGTCTCTTCTGACATCCATTTTGGTCTTTTCTTCCTTGTTGTCTTTTTAATGACCTTTTGCTTTCTTCATGAATGATGTTCTTGGTGTCATCACACAATTCTTCTGGTTTCCAGTCACTGTTTTTCAATGCTTCAAATCTATTCTTTAGATGGTCTTTAAATTCAGGAGAGATATAATCAAGGTCATCTTTTGTCTCTCATGGACTTGTTTTAATTGTCTTCAGCTTCAAGTTGAACTTGCATAAAGCAGTTGATGGTCTGTTTCACAGTCAACTCTTGGCCTTGTTTTGGCTGAAGATATTGAGCTTCTCTCTCGCTTCTTGCCACAGATGTAGTTGATCTGATTCTTGTGTATTCCACTGGTGAAGTCCATGTATATAGGCACCATTTATGTTGTTGAAAAAGGTACTTGCAATGACAAGTCAGTGGTCATGCAAAATTCTATCATTCAATCTCCAACATATTTCTGTCACCAAAACCAACCAAACAAACAAACAAACAAACAAAAAAAAAAACCAAACACACTGCTGTTGAGTAAGATCCAACTCATAGCAACCCCTCCATGGGTTTCTGAAGCAGTATTGTTATGGAAGTAGATTGCCCAACCTTCCTTCTGAGGAGTATCTGGTGGACCAAGGCCATATTTTCCAACTACTGGTCATTCTTTTTTTTCCAAATTTTGCATTCCAATCACCAGTGACAATCAACTCATCTTGATTGCATGTTTGGTCAATTTCAGACTACAGAAGTTGTTGGTAAAATCTTTATATACCTCATCTTTGGCTTTGGTCGTTGGTGCATAGATTTGAATAATAGTAGTATTAACAAATTTTCCTTGTAGGCATATGGATATTAGCCTATCACTGACAGCATTATACTTCAGGATAGATCTCAAAACATTCTTTTTGATGATGAATGCCATGCCATTCCTCTTCAATTTGTCATTATCAGCATAGTAGTTCATATGATTGTCTGATTCAAAATGGTCAAAAACAGTCCATTTCAACTCACTAATGCCTAGGATATTGATCTTTATGCATTCCATTTCACTTTTGACAGCTTCCAATTTTCCTAGATTTGTATGCTGTACAATCCATATTTAGAATATTAATGGATGTTTGCAGCTGTTTCTTCTCATTTTGAGTCATGCCACATCAGCAAATGGAGATCCTGAAAGCTTTACTCTATCCACGTCTTCAAGGTTGGCTCTACTCTGAGGAGGCAGCTCTTCCCCAGTCATATTTTGAATGTTTTCTGGCTTGAGGGGCTCATCTTCTGGCACTATATTGGACAATGTTGCAGGGCTATATATAATGTTTTCCAGTAATATATCAGACAGTGTTTCACTACTTTTCATAAGGTTTCACTGGCCAATTCTTTGAGAAGTGGATGGCCCCTTCCTTCTTCCAAGTCTCTCTTAGTCTGGAAGCTCCAGTGAAACCTGTCCACCATGTGTGACCCTGCTGGTATTTGATATACTGGCATCATAGTCTGCAGCCTCAACACACAAGCCACCACAGTATAACAAACTGGCAGATGAATGGTGGTCTTACTACTCATAAAGTCTTGATACTAAAATCTTCATACTGCAGAAAAAGACAGAGAGAGAGAGAGAGAGAGAGAGAGAGACTGACTTCACATATCATGCAATCCAGTAAGTGAAATAAAAATAATGGGGAAAAACAATTTTCTGACTAAATAAGTAAAATAAGAGTGTGATGGAGGAAGGGAGACAGTGAGGGAAGGAGAAAAGGAAGGAAGGAAGGAGTGAAGGAAGGAAACAAAATAACTGTCTGAGTATACTCTGCTATAGGAATCTTAGGGAGGGTTTCATGGACAAACCATGGATGATGTGATTCATCATGTTGCAGGAAGGAGTGATACACTTATCTTGTAGGTACTCATCTATGAGCACAATGTTTTCCTGACAGTAATAAAAACAGTTGTACCAAGGTTGACCTGAGGAATGAAATTCCTTCATTGAGAATGAATTCTTCCGTTCATACAGAAAACCTTTCTGAACTTCAGAATGGATCTTTAAATCATCATTTTTAAAAGCCTCTTTTCTGAGTCTTTAAAAGAATTATTCCATGCCCAAGTGAGTTTAGAATGTGTTGGTACTATTTTCCTTTCTTATTGATTTATAAGATGCATTAGCTTATCTGAACCTCAACAAAACTGTGTAGTAACAAACATATTTACTTTTATTTAAACCATTGTCTTCCAAAATTTTTGTCTGGGGATCCTGAATTTGTTTGTTTTTTCCCCACACATCAACCATTAATATCTTTTCCACAATTCATATTTTGGAAAATATTAGTTTAAAATATCAATACAGGCCTAAATTTGGATGTTCTGTTTTTCAGACAGTTTAGCAAAGTGTAACCAAGGGGAGTCTGTGAAACAAGTATATTTTGAAGAGATCACAATTTGGGTGCAAGCTTGTTTTGTTTTTGTTTTCATTATTTTACCATAAACCCACTGGACAGAGGCCAACTCTAATTCAATGCTTGTAAAATTCCACTGCATATTATTGATGCTCAGTAAACAATTATTAGTGGTACTTGAATAAATGATCATAGTAATAATGATCATGATAATGCTATATTTTCAACTTTGCCATAAACCAAAACAGCTGAGAAAAATCTTGAGGCAGACTGTTAAACCCAAACACAGCTGAGCTCACTCATCTCCAATGGGGATTTTTCACCCTGAAATAAATAACAGTTGTTACATTGAGAAAAACAGTTTGTCTTGGGTCACTGAGAGACTATTATTCAGCCCATCATGCATGTAGAACAAATACAACTGTCAGAATTTTTAAAATATTCTTTTTGCTAGCCATTATCTCTCCAAACCTCTTTTTGAGTTTCCATGGTGTGATTCCCTTATTACTTTCCAAGGTCCTCTATGATTAGGTCCTTCCTGACCTAGGGTCATCATTTATCACAATCTTCAATGTACAGATAGGACCATCCCAGCTTCTGTGTGTAATTTAGTCCCATAGTCATTCCAATTGTGAACAATAGATACAGTTCCTCTCTCCATAGAGCCTAATCTTTCTTGCATGAGCCATCTCCTTCTTGTTTTCTCATGCAGCATTCCTTGATAGACTAACACTTCCCTTTCTCTGGGCTTATGGAAATATGTTCTGTCTTCCATTTAAGACCCAATATTAGGCTTACTGCTTTCAGGAAACATTCCTTGATTATGCTGTCTAATTACATACAGTCATAGAAATGTTTTTGAGTCAGAAGGGATCTCTGAAATCTTCCAGTGCAGCTTTCTTAGAGGACATTGATGAGCTCAACCATTCAATGGTGAGCCTAAGACCATCTCCCCAGAGATTTGTTTCTGAAAGATCAAAGGCTTGAAAACTTTATGGAGCAGTTCTACTCTGTGCACATGGGGTAGCCATGAATCAGAATTGATTTTACAGAAACTAACAACAACAAAGGCACATCATTTGTGACTGACTATAATTCTCATTTCAATGGTTAGTAACACTTTCCTTAACCAGTCACCTTTGAGTCAGTTCTTACTCATGGTGACTCTATGTGTTTCAGAATAGAACTGTTTTCCATAGGTTTTTCAATGCCTGATTTTTTCAGAAGTAGATTGCCAGGCCTTTCTTTCTGAGATGTCTCTTGGTGGATTAAAACTGCCAATCTTTCAATTAGCAACTGTGTACATTGAAACTTTACATCCCCCAAGAACTCCATCAATTTCTTACTATTTTATAATATGCAAGTTAGTTTTGTCTTCTTATTTAGAGTATTTCTTGTTTTGGCACTTCTAACAGAAGCATCAAAAGGAATAGAGAGTTACAATACCAAAAAGAATTTGTTGATGTTCAATCATTTCAGGAGATTGAACATATGATCAAGAAACAATGGTATTGAAGGAAGATGTTCAAGCTGTACTGAAGGAATGGGAAAAAAAAAAAAAAAAGTAGGGTTCCAGGATGGGACAGAATATCCATTGAAATGTTTCACAAACAGATGCAGAGCACTTATTCATTTCTGTCAAGAAGTCTGGAAGACAACTACTTGGCCAACTGACTTGAAGAGATTCATATTTATGCCTATTCCAAAGGAAAGTGATCCAATAGAATGTGGCAATTATTAAACAATATCATTAATATCACATGCAAATAATATTTTGCTGAAAATAATTCAAAAGTAGTTGCAGTATATTGACAGGGAACTTGCAGAAATTAAAGCTGGATTCAGAAGAATATGTGTAACAAGGGATATCATTGCTAATGTCAGGCGGATCTTGGCTAAAAGCAAAGAATACCAGAAATTTGTTCACCTGTGTTTTATTGACTATGTAAAGGCATTCAAATATGTGGATCATAGCAATTTATGGGTAACATTGGAAAGAATGGGAATACCAGAACACTTAATTGTGCTCATGATGGACCTGTAGATAGACCAAGAGAGTGTCATTCGAACATGGGGATACTGTATTGTTTAAATTCATGAAAGGTGAGCAACTGGGTGTATCCTTTCACCATACTTATTCAATCTCTATACTTAGCAAATAATCTAAGAAGCTGGACAATTTGAAGAAGAATGCAGCATCAGGATTAGAGGAAGACTCACTAATAACTGTGATATGCAGACACAACCTTGCTTCCTGAAAGAGAAGAAGACTTGAAGCACATCCTGATGAAGATCAAAGACTACAGTCTTCAGGATGGGTTACACTTCAACATAAAGAAAACAAAAATCTTCACAAGTGGAGCAATGAGGAATATCATGATATATGCAGAAAAAGTTAAAATTGTCAGGGATTTAATTTTACTTGGATACACAATCAACACTCTTGGAAGTAGCAGTTAAGAAATGAGACTTATTACACTGGACAAATCTGCTGCAAAAGACCTCTTTAAAGTGTTAAGGAATAAAGATGTCACTTTGCAAGGAGCTCTGGTGGCATAGTGCCTAAGGCATTTGACTGCTAACCAGAAGGCTGACAGTTCAAACCCACCAGCCACTCCTTGGAAGGAAGATTGGGCAATCTATTTCTGTAGAGATGCCACCTCGGTAACTCAACGAGGGGTTGCTATGACTCAGGATTGACCCAATGGTAGTGAGTTTGGTTTTTTGGTTTTGCAGACTAAGGTGAGCCTAACCCATGCCATGGTGTTTTCAATCACTTCATGTGAATGTGAAAGCTGGAAAATGAATAAAGAAGACCAAAGAAGAGTTGATCCTTTTGAATTGTGCTTTTGGTGAAGGATACTAAATATACCATGGACTGCCAGAAGAACAAACACATCTGTCCTGGAAGAAGTGTGTCAAGAATCCTCTTAAAAGTGATAATGGCCAGACTTCATCCCAACTACTTTGTTCATGTTGTCAGAAGGGACTAGTCCCTGGAGAAAGATATCATGCTCGGTAAAGTAGAGGGTCAGCAAAAAAGGGGAAGATTCTCAGTGAGATGAATTGAAACAATGTCTGCAACAATGGGCTCAAGCCAGTAGGGATTGTGAAGATGACACTGGACAGTGTTTCATTTTGTTTTATATAGGGTCACTGTAAGTCAGAGCTGACTCAATGGCTCCTAACAACAATAACTCTTATAGATAAGGAGCTTTGGTGGTGCTCTGGTTAAAGCAAAAGGTCAGTGGTTTCAATGCCCCAGTGCCTCTATGGGAGAAAGATGAGGTATTCTGCTTCTGTAAAGATTTACAGCCTTGGAAATCCTATGAGCAGTTCCACTGTGTCCTATAGGGTCACTATGAGTTGGAATCGACTCAGTGGTGGTAGGTTTGGTTTGGTTTGGTTTATCCTTATGAAAACTAAAAAAAAAAATCCAAAAAGCCCAAACTCACTGCCATCAAGTGGATTCCAACTTATAGTGACCCTCTTTGTGTTTCCAAGGCATTAAATATTTATGGAAGTAGATTGCCAGTCTTCCTTCTGCAGAGAGCAGGGTTTGAACCACCAACCTTCTGGTTATCAGTCAAATGTCTTACACACCATGCCACCAGAGCTCCTTATCATTATAGATATGTTAACTTTACTCTGTTCTATTCTTATTGCATTGTTGTTGCTGTTGTTGTTGGGTGCCATCAGGTTCTCTTCAACTCATAGTGACCCTGTGCACAGCAGAATGAAACACCACCTGGTCCTGCATCAGCTCCACAATCCTTACTATTCTTGAGCCCATTGCCACTGTCACTGTGTCAATTCATCTCACTGAGGGCCTTCCCCTCTTTTGTTGACCCTCCACCTTACCAAGTATGACATTCTCCAGTGGATGGTCCCTTCTGACAACATGAGCAAAGTATGTGAGACAAAGTCAAATCTTCTTATGGCATACAGGATAAAATCCAATCTTCTCAGTTTAGCTTTACCAAACTGGCTCAGACCAACCTCTCCAGCTTCATCTTACATCTGATGTTATGGGCAGAGTGAACTTTCCCAATTACATATATTTGCAGATGCTCATGCTGTTCTAACTACAAGTGTCTTTACCTGGTAAACATCTATGTTTTCTTATATAAAACTACTTTTACAGTTTCTTGTTAAAATATTACCTTTTATGTGAAGTCCTCTTTGATAAATGCCTACCTTACAGACAGAGTTAGGTTACTGAGAGTCTACTGTATTTTTTTTTTTTTTTCACATCGCCTATAGAGTTTCCAGTGCTGCACTATAATTACTTTTGCCATGTATATGAGTACCTTTAGAATGTATGTTGTGTAAGAATTTCTAGGTATATAGTAGAGCTGACAAGGGACAAGTTTGTAGTCACTTCTTGGCCACAGTCAGGTAGCAACAGCCAGTTACCTGAAGGGAGAGAGTAGTTGGACCTGTGGGCTTGGGGCAATGACTGTAGCAGACATTAAGCTCAATTGGCGTAGCATACTACACAGAAACATTGTTCCACATCCTACTTTGGTGCATAGTAACTGGGATCTCAAAAGCTTGCAAACAGCCATCTAGATGCAATAATGGGTCTCTCTTCATCCAGAGGAAAAAATAATGAAGAAAACCAAACATTAATGGAAACAATTAGTCCAAGTGACTGGTTCAGCATGCAATTCTCAGCCTATATGACTATGAAACCAGAAGAACTAGATAGTGCCCGATTAACACTGTCAACCACTCAGAGGGGGATCTATGTAGGAGTTACTGAATAAAGTGGAAGAACAATGTGGGACAAAATTCAAAATCATTAAAAAAAAAAAAAAAAAGGGACAAGGTTTGGTTGTCTGATAGAACCTAGTTGAACCAATGAGACTATGGCCTCTAGCTGCCCTTCAGGTCTGGAACTGAACCTTCTTCTGTGGCTTCCACCCAAACAAAAGACATCTCACTGAGGGCCTTCCCCTCTTTCCCCTCTTTCGTCAACCCTCCACTTTACCAAGCATGACATTCTTCTCCAGTGAATGGTCCCTTCTGACAACATGAGCAAAGTATGTGAGATGAAGTCGAATCTTCTTATGGCATACAGGATAAAACCCAATCTTCTCAGTTTAAACTTACCAAACTGGCTCAGACCAACCGTTCCAGCTTTAGGTATCTTTACATTAGGTAGATACACTCCATGGAGAGATCAATCATGGGAGAATTGAAGGGATGTGTCTGCACAGGGAGACAGCTCCCAGGGCAGAAGTACGTGGGAGGGAAGAACATAGGGAAGAGGTAACTATGAGGAGGAAGTGGAAAGAGCTTTGTTATGTTGTGGGAAATCGGAGTCAATGTCACAAGGCAAAGTGTACATGAACTTCTGTATGGAAAATGAATTTGCTCTGTAAACTTTCAACCAAATCACAATGAAAATAAAAATAAATAAATTAAAAAAAAAAAAAAAAGAGTACCTTGAGAATACACACTATGTCCTCTCATCACCATCTCTCTTTAAAAGGACTTGTTTTTCAGGCTCTGATGTTTTCCTTCTAGTTCACTGAGAGTGCCATTTAGATATCTGATGGATCTACATATTCCTCCTAACTTTCAAATCTTTAAGTTCTTCAGGACTCTTGGCTCAAGTATTCTCTCTATACCTCTTAGGTTATAGTACCCTGTGTCATGGTTTTAAATACTGTTTATACCCAAATGACTTCCACATTTATATCTTCAGCCCTGAGATTTCTCCTGCAATATAGATCTATACATTCCACTTAATATTCTATTTTATGTCTAATAAGTGTCCTATATTTGTCCTGTATGAATCCAAATACTTTCTTCCTCTAAATTACCCCTCTCAAGGGTTTATCCATTTCATAAATGTCACCATCATAAACTCAGTAACTCAAGTCAAAAGCCTCAGACTGATCTCCTCTCTTTCTCTCTCACTAATTCATTAACATTTCCTGCTTAACCTTTAATATGTACCCTAAATCCAACTACCTCTCAACACGTACATGCTTACCAAATTGTGTCTAAGCCAACATTATGTCACTTGAACAGAGACTGCTCACTAGATTTTTGGCTTCTGTCTATCTCCTCTCAGTCTGTCTACCACAGGTGTTGGAGACCAAGTCTTTTAAAAAGTAATTCATATCATGTATTCTTCTGCCCTAAATCCACCTATGTAGCTTTAGTTCATACAAACAATGAAATCCAAATAACTTACAATGGCTTAAGAGATCTAAATGATCTCATTTGACCTTATCTCCATCACTTGTACTCTCAATCACTTTCTTCTAAGCATAATAGTTTCCTTGTAGTCAGATGCCTACTTGTTTGACTGCCTCATCTCATTCACATCTCTACCAAATATCAATTCCTCAGAGAAGCTTTCTCTGATAATAGTATCTAAAGCCCACTGGAACCATACCCCCACATTTTATACCACCCCCTACATTTATTTTTATAACATCCATCAAAACCTGATATTATGGTATAATTTAATTAATATATTTCCTCCTTTATTCATTTATCCAAGGAATATTTGTCAAGCATCTGGTTTTAATGAGGCACTGTTTAGGGACTGGTTCTATACTATTGAGCAAAAGACACAATGGCCCTACTCTTAAGGAGTTTATATTCTGGTAGCAGAGGACAGATAGTCAATCAAGCAAATATACAGTATATTAAGTGGTGGCAGATGCTGAAAGAAAAATAATAGAAGGTAAAGGAGATTGAAGTGTGGAGACTGGGGGCATGCTTTTTATGCTCAGTGAACAAGGAGGGCTTTACAGGTAGGATGACACTTGAGCAGAGACCTAAAAAATGTGAGAGTGATTCATACAAGTGGTTGGGGAGAGAAGGTGAAAAGGAGAGTCAATAGTGAGCAACTGGTGTATCTAGAAACCATAGGATGACAGAGTCTAGAGCAAAGGAACAAAAGGGGAAGGTAGGAGGAGATGAAGTTAGAGAGGTAATAGTGGCCAGATTGTGTGAGACCTTGAGCCCCATTATAAAAATTCTAGCCTTTACTCTGAGTAAGAAGGGGAATCATTGGACGTTTAGAGTAGAGGCTTATATGATTGGATTTATATTTTAAAAAGTCTTTTTGGTATGGCTCCAGAGTAGAAACAAGGACAGCAATTAGGTGTCACTGCAAATGATGAAATGATGAAAGTTTACACTGTAGTGATAGGGGTAGAGGTATTGAGAAAGCTTCATATTCTGAATATATTTTGAAAATTGAACCAGCAGGATTTATTGACGCATTGAGTGTGGGGTGAAAGAGATATTAAAATCAAGGTTGACTCCAGTATTCTTGATCTGAGCAACTGGAAGGATGGAGTTACAATTTTGTAAGACGAAGAATGAGGGATAAACAGGTTGAGAGGGCCCAAGGAAATTAGTGGTTTGATTTTGGACATGTTAAGTTTGAGGTGCCCAGTTTGACTTCCAAGTAGAAATGCCAAGTAGACAGTTGGATACATGATTCAAAAGTTCAGAGGAGAGGCTTGGGAATCATTGACATAGAAATGACATTGAAAACCATTTAACTGGATTTGTTTATTTTCTTTGACCCTTATCAGAATATAAGCACCATGAGGTCAGGATCTCCATTTTACACTGCTCTATCCCTAATTTCCAGAACACTGTCTGGCACATATTTGTTGCTCAACAAGTATTTTTAAATAAATCCAAGAATCAGTAAATATTATCTAGCATATCATAGGTGCATTGTAAAAGTCATGCTGAAAGAAAATGTAGTGTATACATGCAGTGGAGAATTTATTACTGAGCCATAAAGTGAAATCAGGTCTAGGTGCATACTATAACATAATGAACCTTGAACATATTATGTTGAGTGAAGTCGATCACAAAGTGATAATTACTATATTATTTTACTGATGTGAAATATCTATAACAGGCAAATGTACAGTGCATTATTGGTTACCAAAGATGGGCGGGAAAGGAAAAGGGAGGGTCATATTTTGGGAAAAGCATTGAGTTTCTGTTTACAGTGATGGAAAATTTGACATTGATTAATGATTAATGTGCAACATGATTAATGTAACTGTATAATTTAATCACTAAATTATACATGTGAAAAAATGTACAAATATTGAATAGGGAAATGTGTTATCTATATTTTTCAACAATAAAAAAAACTTGTTGAATAAATGAGTGAATGAATGATGCTCTCCAAAGCGGCTAGCATAATACCAGGCATTCAGCAGCTAATAAATACTAGTTGAAGATTGACAGATTAAACATGATCCAATAAAGAATGTGATTGCCTGTTCACAGGGCAAAGTTTGGAAACAAGAACTCTCTAAAATCTAATGTTTCCATTAGATTTTTCCATTCTTTCTTTTTGAAGTTATGGTGAGTCTGGGAGTAGAATCTTTGTGTCAAATTGGGTAGACAGGAAGTCAGAACTTGCTAGCAATAAATTGCTTAAGCGTCGAATCATGAGAGTGGTGAAGCTTCCATGGAAAACCCTCTTGTGAGGTAGGTACAAAGACAGGCTTGCGAACAAGGGAAAGGGACGGAACTTTGAAAAGAAGCAAGTTCTCTCCTCTTACCCACACAATTGTTGATATTCTTTTTGCTTTAGTGTCCATACAAGGAAGAAATGTGTAAAAGTTTCCCCTAATGGAATGTAATTTCTACACTGATTTCCTGAGGTACAAGATAAATATTCTAGAGACACACACACACACACACACACACACACACACTTCTCTTACTGTTTTCCTCCATTTTTTTAATCCAAAATGCTTTCACCTTCCTCTGTCCTGTTCATATCCCTCCTTTATAATTTTTATAATTTCCTTTCTGTTTACTTCTCTGCTTTGTTGCTGTTTTTCTCCATTCCTTCCTAGACTCCCATTACTTTGTTCAAAAAGTTCCCCCAAAAAGTAGAAGAAAAGATGCATATAATATCCCACTGAGAGAGAACCAGAAAAAAAAAAATCGCCAATTTTGAAGAGCCTTTCCTTTTTATTGTAATGTTTTGTGCCTGCCCATATCAAATTTTAAAAGAAACAGTAACATTAATAATACATAGCTGGCTTTGTTCAATTCAATTTTACCCTGATCCAAAGGACTTGGAAGGCAAGGCATAGGAGATTGTTTATCCCATGCTTGACAAATAATAGGATGATTGCTTCTATCTTATTCCTATATGCCTCTTTTCTCATGTGTTTTGTTTTCTAAGTGCAAAACAATTTCAATTGGTTGTGGGAGCACAAACTCTTTTGTGAGCTTGTTGAGAGCACTGTCCCAGTTGTTGCCTGATATGTTCTCTACAGGGGGACCTTCACCACACAGCTGGGCCTCTGGCTGCCCATCAGACCTCACTACTTATCAATCCATGCTGCCTTATCTTTCTATGGTCACCTTGGACACCATGAAGCAGGAGTGTCTGTTGCCAGCTTCATTTCAAAAATTTCTTTTCAGAAATTTGAGTAGATATAAGAAGGAAAATGTGAGTTGACATATATTGAATCTGTCTTCACATATAGCCATGAATTACGCACACTCCTCAAGTATTGTTGCTTATAATAAAGCTGTATAGCAATTATCTCTTTATTTTTATTTAACAGCTAAATACTCTTTATTTTTCTCCTGTTTTCTGTAGCATTCATGGTGTTGTGGATTTTGCAAAAGTATAAAATAAAGTTTGTTTCTTTACACAGAATAAATTCAAGTGAAAACTGATCTTAGTGTGCATTTTCTTCCTTCTCTTTTTGACAGCAGAGAAAAACAGGGTTATTTTTTCTTTTCTTTTCTTTTTTCCCCACTTTCTTTCCCTTCTTGTATTATCTGGATTGATGTCAGTAAAACACTAATAATTCTCTAAGAAGTTAGCACCACATAAAAAAGGAGAAAAAAACTCAATAATTCTGGTGTTTCAGTCAGCAGAAGGGAAATGAAAGAAATCTAGCATTTTCTGCATTGTTTCTCCCCATGTGGAGCAAAGAAGAATGAAGAGAATCAAAGAACCTAGGAAACAATAAGTCCATAGGACCAACAGACCACACAAACCCCAGACATCATAGCTATGACTCAAGAAGAACTTGATGGTGCCTGGCTACTGGTGCTGACTACTCTGAAAGGGATCTCAATAGGAGGTCCTGGATAGAGTGGGAGAAATATATGGAACAAAACTCAAAATCATAAAAAAAGACCAGTCTCAATGGTCTGACAGAGACTGGTAGAACCCCTGAAACTATGGCCCATAGACACCCTTCAATCTTGTAATTGAACTTACCCCCATGGCTCAACTTTTAGCCAAACAATAGGCTATAAAGTAAAAATAATACTAGAGAGATACTCACTCTTTAGATCAATCAACCAAATGAGATAAAAAGGGCAGCATTTGCCCAGGGATAAAGCTCAGAATAAAGGAAAGGAAAAGAAAATAGAACAAATGGAAACTTTAAGGCAAGGAAGAAAGTGGAAGAGAGCTGTTACATTGTGGGGATTCCGGTCAATGTCACAAAAGAAAATGTGTGTGAATTGTTGAATGTAAAACCAACTTACTCTGTAAACTTTCACCAAAATCACAGTACAAAGTTATAAGGAGGGTGGGGGTGGGAAGGAAACAACCTCTAGTATTTTCATCTTGGAAGATTTCCATGCTTTCACTGACAAGTAATTTCAATCCACAGTCAAAGACACAGTCATTCTGTGAGAGAATCACCACAGCAAAATACCAAATAATCTTTTTTTAAAAACAAGTAAGGGTTAAAAAAAAAAAGAAAAGAATTTTTATAGGTACTTAGCATAGTGCCTAAGGCACTTGACTGCTAACCAGAAGGCTGGTGGTTCAAACCCACCAGCCACTCCTCAGAAGAAAGGTGGACAATCTGCTTCTGTTGTGATACCGTCTCAGAAACCCAAGGAGGGGTTGCTATGAGTCGGGTCTGACTCTCTGAAACATAACAACAACAATAAGAAATTCCCTTCTATGTCTAGACAAACATCAGACCAGGAAATGTCCCACAGTGAATAAAATATAATACTCTGCAACTTTTTAAGAGCCTTGGGTATTTTTTTGAGAAATAAAAGAAAACTCTTAATTAGATTAGATTCAATTTCAAGCTACTTTTTATTTAAGAACGAAATTCAAACTCTAGGGAACAGATTTCTAATGAAAAAGATTCTGTTTTTCAACAATTGTAGGTTATCTTTTCTTCATGCAGAGCATATACCTACTGTTCTCAAAGTCCTACGTCATTGCCATCTATTTTGTGTGTAGATAACTTGAATCTCTCTTCTTCTTGGTAGTTTACATGGACATTCAGTTTGCCTCTAGGATATTCCAATCCATTATATTTCTTCAATTCTATTCTATTCCATTTATTCCATTTCACTCCACACACATTTATTGAGCATCTCCCCTACTAATGTAATAGTAGGATGTGCCTTTGACTTTTAAACCCACTGTCGTACAGTTGATTTCAACTCATAGTGACCTTATAAGACAGAGTAGAACTGTCCCATGGATTTCCAAGGCTTAAATATTTACAGATGCATATAGCCACAGCTTTCTCATGTGGATTATGGGTTTGAACCACCAAACTTTCAGTTAACAGCCAAATACTCAAACCACTATGTCAGCTTGACTCCTCTCTGACATTCAGGAGCTTTCAAGTAGGAATGATAATGGCAAAAATATTGATATGAATAACTGTAATAAGGTGTCTACAATATCAAACAGAATATTGATGTTAAAAGAGATGTTCAAAACATACCCTGGGGATTAAGAGGAAGAAATCAGCACCACTGTGGATATGTTATGCAAGGTCATTAGCATACAGATTTAGCTCAGAAATCAAACCATAGGAATGAAGCTTTGATCCAGCAGTGTATTAAACTAAAATACATGGATAAATTCAGTTCAGGGTGGCTCAGGGTGATTTTAGACTTACACACTACAATTCACACAGACACATTCACACATGATATTGAACTATTCATGGCTTATGTGGAATAGTGGTTTGAAATATTTGTCATAAGTGATAAGTTAAGTTACATATCTCTATTCGTATCAATTCATTTAAATAAAAAACAAACTCACTGCTGTGGAGTCAGATCTGACTCATAGCTACCTCTCCGAGGTGGTATCACTAGGGAAGTAGATTGCACAATTTTCTTTCTGAGGAGTGGCTGGTGAATTTGAACTGCCATATTTCTGGTTAGAATAGTTCAATATCATGTGTGAATGTGTCCATGTGAAATGTGAGTGTTTAAGTCTAAAATCACTCAGAGCCACCTTGAACTGAGTTTATCAATGTATTTTAATTTGATACATTGATTCATTTCACAGAATTTCATTGATCACTGATTTCATGCCAGACACTGTGACTGGCATTAGAGGTAGTCATGAAAAGTATGAAACATGGCATTGAAGAAGAGGAAGACGTAGAGAGATATGTGGGAGGTACAGACAACAAAGATGAATCCTTTTGCACATACAGTATTGCATTGTCAGTGAAGGCAAACATAGGTACATGAGTGGATAGATGAGTGGACAGGTTGAACTATTAGGTATGTCTATGAAGTGGGGAGTGTACCCAAGACCATGTATAGGATTGGCAGACAGTGGTCCTATAAGTGTATTTGTATGATCTGAATTCCAGGTGTATAGTAGGAGCTTTGGTAGCATAGTGGCTAAAGCACTTGACTGCTAACCAGAAGGCTGG
>NW_006921902.1:576439-579843 GCF_000298275.1 Orycteropus afer afer | reverse complement strand
CGATCCACAGCCTATGTAACTATGAGACCAGAAGAACTAGATGGTGTCTGGCTACCAATGCCGACCGCTCAAAGGGGGATCTATGTAAGAGACCCTGGATAGACAGGGAGAACAATGTGGAACAAAACTCAAAAGCATTTGGTGAAAAAAGGGGGGGGGCAGGTTTGCTTGTCTAATAGAGCCTAGTGGAACCACTGAGACCATGGCCCCTAGTTTCCCTGCAGGTCTAGAATTGAACCCACAGCTGTGGCTTCCAGCCAAGCAAAAGACAGACAAAGGATTTGAACATTTACCTGAGGTAAATACACTCCTTGGAGAGAACAATCATGAGAAAAAGAAAGGCCGTTTATGCCCAGGGAGACTGCTCAGGGGGCAGGAGTGCATGGAAGGATGGACACAGGGAAAAGGTGATGGTCAGAAGGAAGTGGGAGGGGAACTGTTGCATTGTGGTGAATTGTGGTAAATGTCATGAGACAAAGTGTATGTGAACTGCTGTATAGCAAGTGAATTTGATCTGTAAATTTCATCCAAATCACAATATAAATAGATAGATAGATAGATAGATAGGTAGATAGAAAGAAAAGTAAGAAACAGTCCCATGTCCCTAAGTATGGTACTGGGCACGTGATCTTAATCAATAATGTGAGATAGTTAAAAGAAAGACAGACAACAGCCAAGATCCTGGAATTTCCTCCCATCTCTGGTCTAGACGTGGGTCACATCATAACTCCATAAAGCCTCAGTCAAATAGAAACTTGACACTAAGCTCTTAGGGGAATTGGTTGTGAGAATGATATGAACTAATAGATGTGAGAGAACTATGAGGAGTGAAAGTACTGAGGCTTTTATTAAAATGGCAGGAGAGGCAGCGGAACTACACAGACCCTCTTCAAAAAGGAAACTATTAACCAATTGAAACAGATAGAGAGGATAATCCTGGAACCTTGAACTTTGAGCAGAAGTGTAAAGCAGTGGATTAAGTACTTACTAGTAGAACAAACTGAATGAAAGCAGTGAATGAGACAGATGGAGCTATGGACTGTTGAGTTGGCCTGGCTGTGCAGCCATTTTGAATATTCTTTAGTGTTGTTCCAATCTGGGCAACAACCTGATAATTGGCTCTGCTTGTCAAGAACTGTAGAGGCCACAACACTGATGGCTGATGATCAGAAAGATGTGATTTTCCCCTTGTACCCCACAGTCTCCTAGTGAACAGAGGGATGGTCATCACCCTATCCCCAGACACCTTCTGGATAGGAAAGAATTCCATCCCAGACTGGGTGCCCTGCCTTCTAAGCAGGCAGGAAATGGTCCTGGGACAAGGTACTCTGTTCCTGGCCACCTTTTAGGCTGGTAGGAACTTTTTCTGAGACAAGGCACCCTACATCCAACCACCTTTTAGGATGGCAGGAACTTTCTCTGGGACATGATGCCCTGCTCACAGCTGCTTTTTGGGATGGCAGGAACTCCATCTGGAAACAGGTGTCTTGCTCCCAGTTGGACTAGCAGAAACTTTTTCTGGGTCCAGGTTCCCTGCTCCCAGACTTCTTTTGGGTCATCAGGAACTCATCTGGAATCAAGCATCCTGTCCCTAGTTGTCTTTTGGAACTAGTGACAGGACCAGATACGCTATTCCCTGCCAACTCAGCAGCAAGAACACTGCCCAGGTACCCTGCCCCATAGTTTTCTTCTTTCTAAAAATTACTCTTTTCCCCTTCATTTTGTTCTTCTTTTTATTTTATATTTTCTTTTCCATCCTTGGTTCTTTTTTTTTAAAAAATCATTTTCTGATTCCTTTATTTTTTATTTCTTTTGCTACTTTCTTTGTCCCCCCCCATTTGTTTTTCTTCTTGTATTTTATTATTTTTTCTTTAATATTCTTTTGCTTTTCCTCTATTTTCTTTTATCCTTCTGCCCAAATTTTGGTTTATTTTCTTTGTCTTTTTTATCCTTTTTTCCTTTTAATTTTCATTCGCTTATTTTCTTTTTCTTTCTGTTGTTCTTGTTACTCATTTATGCTATTTGTGTTTTTATTTTGTTGCTGTTGTTTGGTTTGTTTGTCCCACCTGGTGGGAGAGAGCAAACCTGCCCACACAACCCAACCACACTGCACCTGCAGCTGCCCAATTCACTGAGTGAGGGCCATCACCCACTTCTCTATCACCTGATCAATGATAGATGACAACCAATACCAGCCCACTCTATATACAAATTCTCTACATAAAAAGCTAACAGAGATCTGGGCACACATTCTCATTCTTTATCACACCCATCAGGAGACAGTTGGCAAACAATTAAATGGTACCAAACTGGTTAATAGAGTAGCACACTAGCCTTTCTCACTCAGATATAACAAAACAAATCAACCTGGGTGAATCACACATACACAAACTCACCAATTAATAAATACAACATCACAATGTCTCAAAGGCAAGTGGCAACTCCAGTTCATACAAAGAAGCAAGGTAAAGTAGTACAAAGAGTGGACAAGAATATACAGCCAGACAGCATTCCCAAGGAAGAAATGTCATGAGAACTACTTAAAAAGGAATTTTTAAAATTACATTTAGGTACAACAATTGAGATACAGTTCAAGGAAAACACTGAAAAAAATCCAGGAAAATACTGAAAAAATCAGGGAAAACACTGAAAATATTAAGGAAAGCACAGACAAATGTCTAGAAGAATTTAGGAGAACAATAAAAGAACAAACTGAAAAAATAAATGAAAAATTAGAAAAAATACAAAAAGCAAAACCTACAGCTGTCAAATCCATTCCATCTCATAGTGAGCCCCATAGACTGAAAATATTTACAGAAGTAGATTTCATTATCTTCCTTCAAAAGAGCAGCAAATGAATTTGACCTGCTGAACCTCTGGTTAAAAACTAAATACGTTATTTAAACGATTTCAGAAATCAACATATTGAAAGGTGAAATGACTAGAATAAAATTTTAAAAGGCAGAATTAATGAAATTGAAGACAAATATCTCAATACAATATTTTTAAGGGAACAATAAGAAAAAAGAACAACAACAAAAAAAGAAAAAAGCCTAAGATTTATATGGGACACCAACAGGAGGATCAACTTATGTGTGATCAGAATTCTAGAACACAAAGAGACAAATAAAACCACAGAGAAAATTGTCCAAGAATTGTTGGAAAAGAACTTCCCTAGGAGAAAGGGGATTAAAAGCCAGGAAGCCAGAGAGAAGAGCAGTCAAATAAAGGGATTAGGTGAGGAGAGGCAACTCAGGCCAGCCCAGAGTAGCAGGCCGGAAGAGCAGGAGAAAGGGGATAAAAAGCCAGGAACCCAGACAGAAGAGCAGTCAGCCCCAGGGTTACAGGTGAGGAGAGACAACTCAGGGACGCCAGAAGTAGCAAGCGGGAAGAGCAGGAGAAAG
>NW_006921902.1:547511-559468 GCF_000298275.1 Orycteropus afer afer | reverse complement strand
ACCTAGGTGTCCATCAACTGAGGAATGGATAACCAAACTATGGTACATACACACAATTGAATACTATGCAATGCTAAAGAATAATGTAGAATCTGTAAAACACCATATAATGTGGATGAACTTGGAAGACAGTATGCTGAGTGAAATAAGTCAATTACAAAAGACAAATATTGTATTAGTCCATTATTGAAAAGGTCAAGGAAACGTTTATCTATGGAAGGAAATTTTCTTTGTTGGTTACCAGGGTTGGGAGGGGAGGGGAGGGAATACGGTTAGATAGATAGAGATAAGTATTGATTTGGGTGAAGAGAAGGGCAATGTACCAAATGTGAGTAATCAATATGGTGGCATTGAGGAAGAGAAAG
This sequence comes from Orycteropus afer afer, assembly GCF_000298275.1. NCBI lineage: Eukaryota > Metazoa > Chordata > Mammalia > Tubulidentata > Orycteropodidae > Orycteropus > Orycteropus afer. The sequence goes on along the minus strand of NW_006921902.1, from coordinate 559,103 downwards.
ACAAAGAGAGGTACATGGGAGGTACAGACAACAAAGATGAACCCTTTTGCACATATTGTACTGTATTGTCAGTGAAGGCAAACATGGGTATATGAGTAGATAGATGGGTGGACAGCCTGAACTATTAGGTATGTCCATGAAGTGGGGATTGTACCCAAGAACATGTATAGGGTTGCCAGATAATGGTCCTATAAGTTTATGTGCATGATCAGAATTCCTGGGTGTACAGTAGAGGTGACAAGGGGCAAGGTTGTAGTCACTGCTTGGTCACAGCCAGCTACCCAGAGGGACTGAGTAGTTGAACCTGTGGGATCGGGACCATAGTCACAGAGGATATCAAGCTCAATTGACATAACATACTACACAAAACATGATTCCACCTCCTACTTTAGCAAGTAGTGACTGGGAACTTAAAAGCTTGCAATCTGTCATCTAGATGCAACGATGGGCCTCTCCTCATCCAGAGCCAAGAAGAACGAAGAAAATTTAAAAAATCATGGAAACAATGGGTCCTAGTGACTGGTACACCATCCGATCTGCAGGCTATATGACTATGAGATCAGAAGAACTAGACGGTCCCCGGCTACTACTGTCAACCACTTGGATGAGGATCTGTGTAGGAGATCCTGGATAGAGAGGGAGAACAATGTGGTACAAAACACAAAATCATTTGGAAGAAAGAAAAGGGGGGGAGGATCAGGTTTGCTGGTCTGATAAAGCCTGTTGGAACCACTGAGACTATGGCCCCTAGCTGCCCTTCAGGTCTGGAATTGAACCCATGCCTGTGGCTTCCAGCCAAACAATAGACAGGCATATGAGTTGAACATCTACCTGAGGTAGATACACTCCTTAGAGAGAACAATCATAGGAGAAAGAAGGGCTGCTTATGCACAGGGAGACAGCTCAGGGGGCAGGAGTACATGGAGGGATGGACACAAGGAAGAGGTAATATCGGGAGTAAGTGGGAGGGGAGCTGTCGCATTGTGCTAAATTGTAGTCAATGTCATGAGACAAAGTGTATGTGAACTGCTGTATGGAAAGTGAATTTGCTCTGTAAATTTTCACCCAATTCACAATAAAAAAAGAGAGAGAAATATTAAACAAACAAACAAACAAACAAACAAAACACTGAAAGAAGAAAATCGCCAACCCAGAATTATATATCCAGCGAAATTGTCCCTCGGATATGAAGGCAAATTAGCACACTTCCAGATAAACAGAAATTAAGGGAATTTGTGAAAAGAAAACCAATCTTACAAGAGATAATAAAGGGAATCTTTCAGGCAGAGAACCAACAATAGTGGGCAACTGATGATTAACACAAGTGATAGCATAACCCAGAAACAAACCCAGATATAGAAGTGTCCAAACTGTTATAAACTTGCAAGACTATAAACATGGAACCAGAGACAACAATTGGTAAATAAGGACAGCTACAAAGCAAAAAGAGAGAATGATAATATAGGCACAGAACTTCCAAATGGAGAGAAAGTCAAGATGATTTCATGATGGAATGGATTGTTTTAAACTTGGAAAGTAAGTAATAAATTACAGAGTAACCTCAAAGAGAATTAATAAAGAAAAAAAAATAGCAAATACTAAAGCAATAGCAACAAAGGAAATGATAAAAAAAAATCATAAACAAAATGAGCTCAACACAGAAAATTACATGGAACAACGAAACAAACAACACCACTGTCTTGATCTCTCTAGTTCTACCATAAAGAAATACCATAATTGGAGGGTTTTAACAAACAGGAATTTAATCTTTCACAGTTTAGGAGGCTAGAAGTTCAAATTCAGAGTGATGGCTCTAGGAGCTGAATGATGGACCCTTAACCATGGGCTTCACCTCTGCCTCTTTTCCAGGCCTACTGGAGCTGGAGGCTTCTCCTGACTCAGGCAGCTACTGATTGCTTCAGTGATGAACATAAAATGGACAGGTAAAATGGTAAAGTCCCAAGACCAGCAAGCAACATGGCAAGACAGTTATTTAAATCCAGGAACAATTGCAAAATTGGCAAGAAACACAGCAAAATTGTGTCAAAAAGCTACAGAGTCTTCTCAAAACTTCTCCATAAATCCTGGAAGCAGGCCACACCCTGAAGGCAACTCCCATTCAACTGATTATGTGCTCACAGCAGATTCCATCAAGGAGGTGATTACAATATCATCATGGAGAAGAACTACATCCATCTTCCAAGTCACTCAAAACCATGGCACAACCATGGGGGGAGGGGGAATAAGAGCAATGAATTAATACTCATTGATTATTACATTGAATATAACTGAATTAAATGCACCAGTCAGAATACAGAGAGTTGCAGAATGGAGAAGACAATATGCTATCTACAACAGACACACCTTTGACACAAACATGAAAATAGACTAAAAATCAAAGGTTGGAAAAACGTATCAAGTAAATGGCAATTAAAAAAAAAAATCAGGAGTAGCAATATTAATTTCTCATAAGACAATCTCTAAGACCAGTATCACCCTAAGGGGTTAAGAAGGATATTATATAATGATTAAAGGGTCAATCGAACAAAATGACAGAACCATAATAATTATCTGTACACCCAATGAAATACCCCAAAAATACACAAATCAAACTTTAACAGAATTGAAAAGAGAAATAGACAACTCCACACAAATAGTAGGAAACTTTAATAAACCACTTTCAATGAAGGATAGGGCAACTAGAAAGAAACTCAACAAAGATATAAAATAGCTAAACAATACAATCAACCAAACTGACTTTATAAACATATACAGACCACTTCACCTAACAGAACAATATACATTCTTTTCCAGCACACATGGAACCTTCTTCAGAATAGACAATATGTTAAGCCACAAAGCAAGGCTTAATAAATTTTAAAACATCAAATTACTGCAAAGCATCTTCACAAACTACAATGCTATAAAATTAGAAATCAACAATAAGAAAATCAAGGAGAAAAAAGTAAACACATGGAAACTGAATAACACCCTCCTTAAAAACTACTGGGTGGTAAGAGAAATAAAAAATGAAATTGAATCAATTCTTGAAACAAATAAGAATGACAACACAACATACCAAAATCTTCAGGGTACAACAAAAGCAATGTGCACAGAGCAATTTATAGCAATAAAGGCACATATCAGAAAAGAAAAAAGAGCCAAAATCAACACCTTAACCCAACATCTGCAACATTAGAAACAGAGAAAGAAAAAAATAAAAGCCTACAATCACCAGAAGAAAAATAATAATAATAAAGATTTGAGCAAAAATAAATGAACAGAAAACAGAAGAATAATAGAAAAAGCAACAAGACTAGAAGTTGGTTCTTTGAAAAGATTGATAAGATTGACAAACCACTGGCAAGTTTAAGAAAAGAACATAGAGATGCAAATAACATGAATAAGAAATGAAATGTGAGAAATCACAACAGAACTGAAATAAAAAAGAATGATATTAGGATACTATGAAGAACTGTACTCCAACAAATTTGAAAACCTAGAAAGAAAAAAATGGAAAGATTTCTAGAAACACACTATTTCCCTAAATTAGCACAGACTGTGGTACAAAATTTGAACAGACCCCTAACAAAGAAGAAATTGACCAAGACATAAAACAACTACAAACAGAAAAACATCCTAGTCCAGGTGACTTCACTGGAGAATTCTGCCAAACAATCAGAGGAGAGTTAACACCAATACAATTCAAACTATTTCAAAACATAGAAAAGGTTGGAATACTTCTCAATTCATTTTATGAAGTAAGCATTCCCTCATAACACAAGTAGGCAAAGATACCACGAAAAATAAAAGTTACAGGCAATATCCCCATGAATATAGATGCAAAAATCTTCACCAAAATCCTAGGCAATAGAGTCCAACACTATATCCAAAAAAATTAAAAAAAAAATCAATATAATCCACTACATAAACAAAACAAAGGAAACGAGCAACATGATTACAACAAACAATACAGAAAAGTATTTGATATATTCCAACACTCATTCCTGACAAAAACTCTCAGAAAAATAGTAATAGGGAATTTGTCAACATAATTAAGGGTATATAAATAAACCCATGGTCAACATTATTCTCATAGGAGAGAGACTGAATACATAAGCCTTGTGAATGGGAAGAAGACAACCATGCCCTCTGTTATCAATCCTGTTTAATTGAATTGGAAGTCTGAGCCAGGGTAACAGGCATGGAAGGGAAAGAAAATTCATCTAAATTGGTAAAGAAGACATAAAACCATCCATATTTACAGACGATAGGATCCTATACATAAAGAATCCTAGAGCTTTAGCAAGAAAACTACTGGAACTACTTGAAACATTCAGCAAAGAGGTAGGGTACAAGCTCAACCTACAAAAAACAGAAGAATTTCTCTAAACTAACAAAGAGAATTCTGAAAAGAAAAAAGAAAAAAAAAATACCATTTACAACAGCTAACAAAAAGATAAAATACTTAGATTCCTTTATTCACATTCCTTTATTCAAATCTTACCAGGGACACAGAAGACCTATAAGAAAATACAAAACACTACTAGAAGAAACTATAATAGACCTACATAAATGTAAGAACATAAAATGATCATGGACAGGAAGACTGAACTTTGTGAAAATGTCAATACTACCCCAAGAAGTCTACAGGTTTAATGCAACTTTAATCCAGATTCCATGAACATTCTTTAAGAATATAGTAAAACCAGTCACTGATTTTATATGGAAAGGAAAGGGACCTAAGATAAGGTAAGCACTATTGGGCCTACTGGGGATCATGGTTGTGGGGGACATTGAGCTCAATTGGCATAATGCAGTACACAAGAACACTGCTCTACATCCTACTTTGATGAATAGTGACTGGGGTTTTAAAAGCTTGAGAGTACCCATCAAAAAGGCAACTATTGGTCTCAGCTCATCTGGGGCAAAGAAGAGTGAAGACAATCAAAGATGTACGGCAACAATTAGACCAAGGGACTAGTAGACCATGGGAACCTCAAACAACATGACTCTGAGACCAGAAGAACAAGATGGTGCCCATCTACCATTGCAAACCACTCAGACATGGATCAACATTAGGGATTCTGGACACAGTGGGAGATAAATATGGAAAAAATTCAAAATCATAGAAAAGACTAGCCTTCTGGTCTAGTAAAGACTGGTGAAACCCCTGAGACTATGGTCACTTGTTACCCTTCAGGCCTGAAACTGAACTTAGTCCCCAAGATTAACCTTCAGCCAAACAACACCAGGGAGGTCTACTCCTTAGAGCAATTAACCATACCAGATCAGAAGGGCAGCCTTTGTGCAGGGAGAAAGATTAAAAGGCAGGAATGCATAGGAAAGAAGGACACAGAGGAAAGGTAACCACAGGGAAGAAGTGGGAAAAGTTGTTACATTATAGAGATTGCAATCAATGTAATGTAAAAAAAAAAAAGTATATGAACTATTGAATGGAAAACAAATTTGCTTTGTAAACTTAGAGCCTGTTAATACATGAAATCAAGTAAAACCATAGTTAAAATTCTAAAACTCTAGACTAGTCTCAGTATAATATTACAGAATGTTTCTATGATCCTCTCAGATGAATATAGAAAAGTAAAATTTTCACTACGGAAAAAGTAAGAGAAGATCTAGATAGGTTAACGGTGTCTTATAGAGCTTCCTATACTGATGATGAGTTATCTTGTCTTCAGTGATTACCGTGCACAGGTACCTTGCATACATTGGTTCTGTTAAGCCTAACAATGATACTGTAGATGGGTTCACTCAATGTGATCCTAAACCCCTTATCACAATCTGTGTTCCTAGCAATCAAGAATTTGGTTTTCCTAGCTTCTTTTGTCACTGGGCAAAAGTTCTGTCCAATGCAATATAAATATGGTAGAAAAGATTCCCTCATTTAATGAAAAGACAAGGCCCCAGTGGGACAAAATACTTCTTCCCTTTCCCTCCTTCCTATCTAGAACATGGACACAATGGTGGAAGTATAGAATCTATCTTGCAACAGTGAGATAACAAGCCACGGCAAGGAGATGTAGCTGAACTAACACTACCACTGGAGTTCATCATGCTTTCTATGTAAGGAAAATTAACTGCTATTTTGTTTTTAAACCACTGCCTGCTCTATTCTTACAGCCAAATATAGTCCTGCATTTGTTTATCTATATAGCAAATATTTATTGAATGTCTATTAAGTGATGGGTACTGTAAGGCACTTGACTGCTAACTAGAAGCCTGGCAGTTCAAACCCACCAGCCACTTCTTGGAAGGAAGAAGGGGCAATCTACTTCCGCAATGATACTGCCTCGGAAACCCAAGGAAGGGTCGCTATGAGTTGGGTCTGATTCGATGGCACATAACAACAACAATAACAACTGTTCTAGATGCTGGATACAAAGCACAATAAAAAAAATAGACACAGTCCTGGTTCAAGAATTCATATTTTAGTGTGAGGTAGACAGATAGTATAAAGTAATTATGTCTGGGTGTTTCTATGATGGTGATAAGTGCTATGGAGAAGATAAAGTAAGGTATGGAAATAGGGCATACTGGAGAGTGGTGGGGTGGTAATGTTGAATTTGCTATTTCATGGAAAGTGGTTTGAGAAAGTCTGGGGCTAAAGGATATGGAAAGGGTGAAAAGCAGACAAGCAGTTTGCAAAGACAGTTTAAGTTCAACTGATGGGGTGAATCAATAGCCACCAAGTCTAGGTGTGGTAACCCATGACTGTCATACTAGCTCCCTCTGGAAGGTGAGATTGATGGATTGTCAGGAGTCATGTGGTCTTGGCTCAGTACTATGTCATAGGTATCCTGGCTAAATCTGGCACAATATGGCAATCCTCAAGAACAAAAGCCTACTAGGTTGCCTGTAGAAGTGTGAATCAGCTCAATCTGCAAACTATTCATCTCACACAGTGATGAGTAAGGCAGAAATATTATGCTTTAAATCCGTAACTCTGGAGCCAGAATACTTGACTTTGAATTCTGTTGTGCCAATTATTGCCTGGTGATGTTGGTCAATTGATTTAACTTCTCTGCTCCTCAGCATCCTTAACCAAAAAATAGAATTAATGCCACCTGCATTACAGCATGAAATAGGTTATGATTTGCAGGGACAGTTCTAGTACACAGGAAGAACTCAATTAGTGTTAAATATTATCTTGACTGTACTCAGTTGGAATCAAGGTATGCTCTATATATGTTGTTGTTGTTGTTGTTATTTGCCATCGAGTTGGCCCCGACTCATATCCTTGGGTTTCCGAGGCAGTATCACTACGGAAGTAGGAATGCCCAACCTTCCTTCTGAGGAGTGGCTGGTGGGTTTGAACCGCCAGCCTTCTGGTTAGCAGTCAAGTGCCTTAGGCACTATGCTACCAGAGCTCCTCCCATGCTCTATATATAGGTGCTCTCTATATAGGTGATGATATTCAAATACAAATCCTGCATTATAGAATAGTTTTCCCATTCCTGGGAAGTAGAATGATAAAGATAAGACGGGGCCTTAGGAATACATAAGCAAAAGAACTAAATAAAGTACAAGCCCATTTCTCTGCTCTTGAGCTTAATGTCATATTTGTAGTAGCAATGAAGATGAAGTTAATAAGTTGTGAAATAAACTTACACATCAAATCAAGGGCGATTTTGTAGACTAAACTTAAAGTAAAGTCAAAAAGTGGGAAAATCAAGTGGTGTTTGGGAAATTCAGGAGAATTAAGTATAATCACTAGATAATGCCTTGAAGGTAACATCCTGTTTTGATCTTATCATGCCTCTCTACTCCTGTTCATCGGAAATTGTTCAAATCATTCCTGGTTGTCTATTCAAAATATAATCACCAGGGCTTTCTCCAGAGGAATCTAATTTGATAGCTTTGGGGTCTTGTCTGAAATTTGTAATTTCACAAGAAACTGAGAAATTCTTATAATCAGGCAAATTTGGGAAACACTACACCAGGAGGAGAAGTAATACCTGAACTTAACCAGGGTTTCAGTAAAGAACTTTGCAAGTCAACATAGAATATGGTCCAATGGGTTGTGAACAAATTGGCCAAATGGTCTTTTGTTACTATCACTTAGTCCCTTTACAGATTGGAGATTCATATGTCCTTATCTAACTGGATTATGGGCCCTTGGTGCATAGTGCTGGGATCTGTACTTCAAAGGCCATACTTATTTCCAACCTCTCCCTTTGGGACCCCTCTTTTGGCAATTGGTCTTGATTCATTCAAATCTATGGGTCCTTCTAGGCTGTATCTACCAAAGAAGATTGGCACAGACAAACGGATAATCTTGTATGCCAAGAGGCACTACAGTCTTCACTAATTATGATATAAATGATCACAAGGCCACAAAGTTGTGCTCATTCCTACTATAAGCCATGCTTCTCACCATGTCCCATTTTCAGTGATTATTTCCCTAAAAAACACACAAAACCCACTGTTATCTAGTCAATTCTGACTCATAGCAACTCACATAAAGTTTCTAAAGCTGTAAATATCTACAGAAGCAGATTGCTTCATCTTTCTGTTGTGGAGCAGCTAATGGGTTCAAACTCCTGACCTTCTGGCTAACAACCCAATGCCTTAACTACAGCACCACCAGAGCTTCTTTATTTTCCCCATAGACATGATCATTTTATTTCTTATTCTTTTTGTTTATTGTTTTTGAAAATATACATCAATCCAATAATTTCTACATGTACAATTCAGTAGGATTGCTTACATTCTTGAAGTTGTGCAATCATTCTCACCGTCCTTTTCTGAACTGTTCCACTCATATTGAGATAAACTCACTACTCCCTAAGATTCCTGTATGACCTTTTGCATTGCAGTTGTCAATTTGACCACATATAGATAGTTATTTAAAAGAGCAGAATGCTCAAGGTACACATTCTTAATTAATTAAATGATTGCTTGGTTTAAAGAAGACTGTGAAGGATAGTTTTGGTTTAAGGTTTAAAGATTATCTCAGGGCAGTAATTTCAGTGAAAGTCTAGATTCCCTGAAAATTGGAAATTCTGTTCTGTATTTTTTTTTCCTTTTTGATCAAAATTCTTCTATAGAATCTTTGAACAAAGCACTCAGTTTAACAACAGATAGATTACCTTTACCTCTTGTCTTCCACTCTGAGGACACCCAATTTTTCTTATTCCCATGAACCACCAGTTCTTTAATAACAGTCTCTACTAATCTGCCAGGTTCATAAACTACTCTCTACTCATCTGGTTATCTTTGATCCTTTCCTTACCATTTCATTCTTATTATTTTTCCTGTTTTGGATAATTTTCCATTTTTCAGGTTCTCCCTTCCTCATTATCATGCACCCCTTTTAATATTAAGTAGCCTGATGCAGTCACTATCAATATGCCTTTTCTTCTGCACTTTTCTTTTTTTAAATCACAATTCTTTTTTTGTTTTCCATTATCTTCCTTGGCTAAGCCACTCCTTTTCTTTTTTGTAATTCCTCCTCTTCTTTTCTCTTAAACTCCTGCTTTCCCTTCTTCTTTCACTCCTCTTGGTTGCTTTCTGAAAGCATACAGGCTGACAGAATGAGGACACAGAATACAGTTAAAATAATGTCAGCAGCTCAAGGGAGAAAAATGAAAAAGGAAGAAAGTGGGAGGAAAAAGATGGTTTTAATTAGATATCCATGACACTGACTCCCACTTAATATTCAAATTCTCAGCCCTTCCATTGTTAAGTGAAATGAAGGCTTTGTTTAAATGTGAAAATGGCTGTGAAATGAGGAAGGGTAATTAAGTAACATTGAAATGTAAATCTATGTTTCACAAGGCCAGTAACAACATATAGAATCAAATGGAATCTAATTCTTGTAGGAAGTATTGATGTTTTGCTTCATATTACTCTTGTACAATGATGATGATGATGATGATCCATTTTTAGTGTATGCAGTGGATTAATGTTCAAATGTACTTTCACTTTCCTTATCCTATTTGATTTTTACATCAATAATCAAGGATTGTAGGACTGATTAACTCCATTGTAGAGATGAGAACTGAAGGTTCAGAAATGGTAGTTCTCCCTAGCTGGTAAATGGTAGAGTCACCTGGTACTCTTCCTTCTGTTCTGCACTGCTATAATCAAATAGAGACATCTGTGAAAATGATCTGATTACAGAGGCCATGGGAAAAACTTGGGCTTGGAAAAAAAAATAAAAGATTTTCGTATTTCCGTTTGCTAAAATAGTATTAGCAAATGGAAATACAAAAATCTTTTTTATGTTTTTAAGCCCAAGTTCTAATTGCTAATGCTATTTTATGGGAGCTCTGGTGGTGTAGTGCCTAAGACATTTGACTACTAACCAGAAGGCTGGCAGTTCAAACTCATCAGCCACTCCAGGGAAAGAATATGGGGCAATCTACTTCCACGGAGATATTGCCTGGGAAACCCAAGGAGGGGTCGCTAAGAGTTGGAAATGACTTGACGGTAGTGAGTTTGTTTTTTTTTTTGTTTTTTTTTCAATGCTGTTTTATTGTAACTGGGGGCTATGCTTTGTAGAAGGAAAATTGCCACCCATTTCAAAGGTTGTTCTTTGTGCCATTATTAGTACTTTCAACAAATGCAGTACTTAATAAACTGTAATTCATAGCATTCATTGCAGTAATAATAGCCATTAATTCTGTTGCTAGGATGTGTTGATCACCTGAGTATTTTCAGTCAACATTCAATTTCCTCTATGCACTATTGTATATATTGCTTTACTTATAAGAATACAACTCAATCAATAAATAGAATCTAACAATGCATTAAAAAATATAATGGATGTCAGAAATTAATTTCATGAATATAAGAATGTAGCAATATTATAAATGTGATTATTTCTAGAAATTGAAAAAAAGCTAATTTAGTAAAAATAAAACATTCTCTTATAATTCATAGTAAACTCAGAGTAGAATTATGTTTCTTTAATATAATTTGTGAGTTCTTTCTGAAAATAGAAGTTAGCATCACACAAATCATATTTAGTGGAAAAATCACTAGAGGTAATTCCATGCAAATAGAAATAAGAGAAAGAATATATATTATAATAATTAACATTCAACATTTAAAAAATTCTACCCAATGCAATGTGATAAGAAAAATTAAAAGGAATACCCCCAAAAAAAGACCAAAATCGCCCTTATTTAAAGTTGATATGATTTTCTACTTCAAAAACTCAAATTTATCACATCTTACCCAGATTTTTTGACAAGATTTACAGAGAGGTTGTATATCTCTTAAAGCAATCTAATATATTAAAGCTATAAAAGCAGCTTTTTTGTACTTTTGTTAAAAGCAAGGTGAGACATCCACTTCAAAATATAAAGGAAGAAGACCCAAGTGCATCTCTATATTCTTACTAAAACAACTTTCAAAAATTTAGGAAAACAAATGAAATTTCCCTTTTCTCTTTCCTGTTAGCTTTAAACTGCATATGGGCATTTTCACTGCACATGTTGTTGTTGTTGTTGTTATGTGCCATCGAGTTGGCCCTGACTCATAGCAACCCCTCCTTGGGTTTCCAAGGCAGTATCACTACGGAAGTAGATTGCCCAACCTTCCTTCTGAGGAGTGGTTGGGGTTTGA
>NW_006921902.1:542889-545206 GCF_000298275.1 Orycteropus afer afer | reverse complement strand
TTTTTTTTTTTTTTTAAACTTAGTAGCTTGAAACAATATTTATTATCTCACAATTTCTGTAGGTCAGAAATTGGGGAGCAGCTTAGCTAAAAGGTTCTGATGTACAGTTTTTCATCAGAGAGATTTCAAGATGTCAGTAGGGGCTGGAGTCATATAAAAACTGGGCTAGGCCTAAAGCTTCCTCTTCCAAGGTGGCTCACTCACATGTCAGGCAAGTTAACTCTGGTTATTGGTAGGAGGACTCAGTTTCTTACCACAAAGTCTTCTTTATGCCCCCAGAACATGGCAGCTAATTTTTCTCAGGGTTATTCAAGAGGGCAAGAAAGGGGTCCAGGATGCCTTTTATAGTTTACCCTTGGAAGTCATTTACTATTCCTATATTTTATGCCATGGTCACACAGACCAACACTGATGCAATATGGAAGGAAAATGCACAATTACCTAAATACTGACAGGCAGGGATCATCAGGGTTTCTTGGAGCTTAGCTAGGTTTCCTTAAATATAAGGAAATACAATGGATTTATAATATCAGTGCAGCTTCAAGCTAGATTAACAAATGTCTTTAATCCCTCATTTCTTCAAAGTATTGTGTCTTCATTATAAAGAAATCTCTTATGATTTCCATATATAAGAAATCTCAGAGGACAAAGAGAAAAATAGCATTTCAATAAACCAGAGATATGATGTAAATTAACCGAAAGCTCTTCATCTTGATATATATTTCAGGAGTAAAATTAAAAGGTAGTCAAACACTATATGAAGGGCAAAAAGAAGGGCACAAGGCAACATTCATTCACCCATAATTGCACCATTTTTGAGAGTGTGTATGAAGATAACACTGTAGAAAAATGAAAGCGAAGACTATTCACAGGAACTCCAGGGAAAGCATACTTACAAATGGTTTTTGGAAACTTAAACATTTAGTAAACAATAAAAAAATCTTAAAATAAGCAAGAAAATATGGTCTTCATGTAAACACTTAAGGGAACAAAAACTAGAAAAGTATGACCTAGGATATGGGAAGAAAAGTTAAAAGATGGCCTATAAAGTGTAATTAATATGAAGGCAAGTAAGGAAGTAAAAGGTCTTAAAACAATAATCAAACATAAATCTACACTAGAAATGAAAAATGTTATAGTTGAAGCTGCAAAAAATAAAATCAATGATACAGAGTCCAAACCTGAGACTCCTCCAGGACACACAAGAAAAGACAAATAGAAGAAAATAGTAAGAGAGACAGAGAGTACCTGATGTAAAGAAAAATAGGATGAGGAATGAACATGCATATAGTTAAGATTACAGAGGGAGAACTCAGAATAAGCTACACAGAACCAATAATAAAATATTTAAAAGGTACTCTCTTGAGTTAAAGGAAGGCTTGTGTGTACATAATAATTGATTCACTATACATCTGGAGAAATCAATTAAAAGAAATACCTAGATCCCTCCAGGAAATATTTTTGAACCCAAAGATAAATAAAAAATATCTGCCTACCTTCAGGCAGAAAATGGATTTCTCACAAAATCACAAAAATAAGAAAATAAGATCTCAAATTGTTATACTTCATCACTAAATGCCAAATATAATAAAGGAATAACCACAGGAGTTTTGAGGGTAAAGATTACAACCTTTGAATTTTACACTCAGAAAATATGCCACTCACATTTATGGACAACGAAATGATCTTCCTAGGTATATGTCCCTGAGTAATGCTGTCTATTTTGCTTACTAGTTTTATTCCCAATACCTTGTAAAGATATTGTTGTAAAAGAGATTACATTATTGAAAAATAAATTTTTATCACATGAAGGAAAAAATATTGAAAGAATCAGAAAATATACAACTCAAACATCTTTTTAGTAAAATTTTTTAAAAAATGTATTCCAACTAACTTAGAGATTTAAAAAAAAAAAAAGAAAAAGCTAAAGAATGGAGACAAAAAAAAATGATTCCTGATACAATAGGAATAGTAAGGAAAGTATTCATAAAGAAATGGCTAAAGAATTGTCATAAATCTGATAATTAAGTTACATGAAAATAAGTGTCTCAAAATATAACTGTGAACTACAAATTCAAAATATGGCTTTGATAAAGTCTAAAAAGTATGAGTGCTAAGGTAGGTGTGAGGATGGAAGAGAGGTCATTGCGATTCTTTTTTCAAATAGGGGGCCCATGAGAAACCATTTCATTAAGTTTATATAGAGAGATTCACATAGGTTAAAATTGCTTTGGGGAAACTTAAATGTTAAGTACCAGTATAATAGGAGCTCTGGTAGCATAGTGGCTAAAGCACTTGACTACTAACCAGAAGGCTG
>NW_006921902.1:540661-542368 GCF_000298275.1 Orycteropus afer afer | reverse complement strand
TAAAGTTAAATGCAATGATATAAATATTAATTTGTACAAGAAGACTCATTTTATACTGATAAACAATTTATAATAACTCTCTAATTACTCTAAACATTATGCATGAAATACATACAGCTAAAATTATTAGAACTGAATGGAAAAACTGAAAAGAAAAATATTAAAATATAGTTATCTATCTGTCTACATAAATCTGAATGCAGTTTGTGTTTTATATAAATATATATATTTAATTTCATTTGTACTTATACATTACATAAAAACGTGTTAGCCATAGCACATTTATCGAATTTGATCATTGCTATGAATTAAACTATGTCCTCCTAAAATACATGTGTTGAAATTCTAACTCCTGTAACCTGTAAATACAACCAGTTTTGAAAATGGGGGTTTATTTGTAAAATGCAGTTGCTGCTGCTGTCACTACTGTAAAGTCAATACGACTCATAGAGACCCCTGCTTGGGTTTCTGAGGTGGTATCTCTATGGAAGTAGATTGCCCAATATTTCTTCCAAGTAGTGGCTGGTGGGTTTGAACCACCAGCCTTCTGGTTAACAGTCAAATCCTTAGGCACTATGCCACCAGAGCTCCCATTTGTTAATTAGTCCATACAAAAGCAGTCTAGTCACTTCTGAGTGAAAAAGAGCAAAATAGACACAAAGACAAGCACAAGGAGGGGACATTATATAAACACAGGCATACAAAGCAGTTGAATTTATAAGCCAGGGACTTCAAGAATTACTGGCTATTAGAAGCTGAGCATCTTGCGAGACCAATGATTTATTCATTGCAAATACCTATTTTCAACAGCATAAGTGGCAACTATACACATGGACCTCACCAAATGAGATGATACAAAGGAATCAAATTGGCTATGTAGAGAGACAATGGAGAACTCAACATCATTTGTCAGAGCACGGCCAGTGGTCAACTGTGGTACAGACCATGAATTTCTCATATACAACTTCAATTTGAACTTGAAGAAAATTTAAACAAATCCACAAAAGCCAAAATATGAACTTGAGTATATCCCACCTGAATTTAGAGCCCATATGAAAAATAGATTTTACGTATTGAAAACCAATGATCCAAGCCTAGATGAGTTGTAGTACGTCATCAAAGACCATGCATGAAGAAAGCAAAAGGTCACCAAAAAGGGAAGGAACAAAAGACCAACACAGATATCAGAAGAGTGTTTGAAACTTCCTTTTTAATGTAGAGTACCTAAAGCAAATGGAAGTGATGAAGCAAAAGAGCTGAATAGAAAATAGCAAAGGGTGGCTGTTGTTGTTGTTATGTGCCCTCAAGTCGGCCCTGACTCATAGTGACCCCTCCTTGGCTTTCTGAGGTGGTATCACCACAGGAGGATTGTCCAACTTTCCTTCTGAGGAGTAGCTGGTGGGTTTGAACCGCCAGACTTCTAGTTAGCATTCAAGAGCCTTAGGCACTATGCTACCAGTGCTCCTAAATGGTGTCTGGAGAAGACAAAGTAAAGTATTATATGTTTTACTACATCATATATAATAAATGTATATTATATAATTATATATTAGATCATATCAATATATAGATATATTATATATTACATAATTTGATTATATTGTAATAAAGCATATTTATTTTATATGTATACTGTTTTATTATATATTATAATGTTGCTAAAAATTTGGACATTAAATATGTTTCTGGTTAGGCTTTAAAAAAAAA
>NW_006921902.1:526751-540441 GCF_000298275.1 Orycteropus afer afer | reverse complement strand
AAAAAAAAAAAAAAAAACAGAACGTAAACAAAGAGAAGGACCTCCACCCAGAAACCAAATAGCATGGTTAATGCCCAGATTCTAGAGGGTAGGGTCACGGCCTGCATATGCCTAAAATACAGAGGGTTATTATCAAGTCTGGAGAGCTAATGAGATTTTCTCTGCTGGACTGGAACTTTCTTGGAACAAATGATCCCTTCTTTCCCTTTTGGAAATAGCAATATCTACCTTGTGTCTAGGAGCTCTGGTAGCGTAGTGCCTAAGGCACTAGACTGCTAACCAGAAAGCTGGCAGTTCAAACCCACCAGCCACTCCTCGGAAGGAAGGTTGGGGAATCTACTTCTGTAGTGATACGACTTCGGAAACCCAAGGAGGGGTCGCTATGAGTTGGGTCCGACTCAACGGCACATAACAACAACAACACCTTGTGTCTGTTTTACCATTGTAGTTTGGAATTAGATACTTATATTCTAGGTTCACTGCCCAAAATAGGGAGGAAAAAAAAAAAAAGGCCAAGGATGGAACATCCCCAGAATCTCACTCATATGGAATTTAGACTATTCAGAAGATGAAACTTTATACATACAGTTGATGCTGGAATACATTAAGACATTTATGGGTGACATGATAGGGTGAATGTATTTTATTATTATTATTTTTTTTTTTTTTTTACATTGGAAGGTCACAATTTTTGAGGACCAAAGGGTGAAATGTTAAGGATTGCTTTTTCTTCCCACAAATATGGTTAGGTTAAAACCTAATCCCAGTACCTACAAACGTGACCCAGTATGGGAATAGAGGTTTTCTTTATAATGTCAATTGTTGTTGTTGTTGTTATGTACTGTGGAGCGGACCCGACTCCTAGCAACCCCTCCTTGGGTTTCAGAAGTGGTATCACTAGGGAAGTAGATTGCCCAACCTTCCTTCCGAGGAGATAATGTTAATTACATCCTACTTAATTGTACTTAGAGTCCTAAACCTAATAATTTCTGCATTATAAAAAGAGAAGAGTAGACACAGAAGGAAATCATTTGTAAATAAACACATATGGCAGATGTATCTACAAACCCAGAAACTAAAAGGATTTCCCGTAGCATAGTGCCTAAGGCACTTGACTGCTAACCAGAAGGCTGGTGGTTCAAATCCTTCCTCAGAAGGAAGGTTGGGCAATCTACTTCGGCAGTGATACTGCCTCAGAAACCCAAGGAGGGGGTCACTATGAGTCGGATCTGACTTCACGGCAAGCAACAATGATCTGAAATAGACAAAGAAAGACCTCCGCCTAGAGCCACATTCTGAATTCAGACTTTTAGTGTCCTGGACTGTGTGAAAAAAAAAAAAAAAAATTCCTTTTTTAAAAGTCATATACTTGTAATGTTTGTGTTACAGCAGCATTATTCTTATTTATGACTATTCCTATTTATGAATATTAATGTTAAAACATAAATACAATATTAACAAATAGATTTCAAAATATAATAGAATATTTCAACATTAAAAAATGCAATATCATTATTTGCCACACAAATAAGTGAAAGGATAAAATATATAGGTGATGAAAATTGATCTAAGATGTGCTCAAAGTCATTTTTTAACTTTCTTCTCTTTCTACATTTGGCAAAGCAAGATCACAAAGTGTGTCTTGACCCATGTTGTTGTTGTTGTTTGCCATCAAGTTGGACCCAACTCATAGCAAACCCTCCTTGGGTTTCCGAGGCAGTAACACTACGGAAGTAGATTGTCCAACCTTCCTTCCAGGGAGTGGCTGGTGGGTTTGAACCTTTAGCCTTCTTGTTAGCAGTAAAGTGCCTTAGGCACTATGCTACCAGAGCTCCCATAGAGGTTCTCAAATATGAAAGTATTAGTTTTAACTTGCTGAATGATCTCTCACACCTGGCAGTGGAAATTGTGATGGTTAATAGGCACTGCTCAGTGAAGAATCCCTTCTGTGGAACCCAGGACATATGACATAGCTGCAATAGTTTAGATGTGCCTCAGGCAGTCTGACACCTCAGCCCTGTGGGTGACAATTAATGTATTACAGAATTTTGGTGAATCCAGAGATGGGCATGAGGAGAAGTAGGCTCAGCACAGAGTCTGGGAGATTCTGGCAGAGGGTATGCAGAGAGCTCAGCTCACTGTGCCCACTCTGGAATGGGAATGAACAACACTCTGAACAAAGAATTCAGGCAGAAGTTAACTGTGGATGATGTAGTCCCATTAAGGAAACACAGACTAGCTGTGGGAGATTACAGGGAGTGGAAGGAAGCCAACGTGTTTCTAGTGGATCCTGTTGAATCTTTCCAAAACCAGAAACTGAGGAGCACTCTGATCCAGATATACTGAAAGATGAGTGTCACACACACAAGCCAGTGTGAGAAAAATACATCAAATAAACAACACAGTGGGAAACAATTGGTTTCCAATCCACAACTGAGTGCTGTAGGAGAACTTGTATATGGTGGCCCATGAGAAAAGGTCATAAAGCACTCCCAACCCTCACCTTGGGAAAGCTGAGTTCCTCCACTTCCATCCACTTCCTTCACTTCTATCCATAGTAGGTGTTTTCCAGGTCAGAAAATTCCCATGCCCGCACAATGAACCACAGAGGAGAAACAATCCCTTAATTTGACCCTGAGAACTAAAGAAATTTAACCCTAGCAGTGCACTCTGGGCTACAGCCAAAGAAGAGAAAGAACCCTCACACAAAGTAAAGTCAGCTACCCTTCTGAAAACTACCAGAGTAAGCACTCAGAGACTTAAAACTTTTCAAAATACCTAAAAGCTGTGGCAATAAACTAGAAGCCAACAACAACAGACATATGTCCTCAGACAGAACTGCTGACCTAGTGTAGAAAGATGCTAAGGGCAAGAGTGCCTAATAGTGGTACTTAGGAGAAGATAATGGACATAAATCTAACAAAAGTATAGCTATTAAAGTAATAATAATAACAAAAACTATTAAACACATTAAATGATTTAATAAAAATAATAAAACAAAGAAAATCACAAAAGAGGAAGATCACTCAAAGAAAAATATGAAGAAGTAGTTCTATGGAGATCAAGATAATGGAAAAAATAGAAGACTTCTAGAGAATTGCATTTAAGATATTTAAAGAAAGCACAAAAATGCACACAAAAAAACTAATAGATATCAAGAAACAAATCAAGGAACAAAATGAGAAACTGAATAAGGAGAATGGCAACATTAAGAAAAAGGGAATTATTGGAAATGAAGAATAAAATAATTGATTTAGAAAAGTCAAGAGACATAACCAACAATGTATTTGAACAGACAGAACGTACAAAAAGTGAACTGGAAGACTGATTAACTGAATTTATTAAGTCCCAAGATATATAAGAGAAAAGAACAAACAAAACTGAACAAAACAAAATGGAAACATGAGGCTCAATTAATAAATCTGATATTACAATTTTTTGCAATTCCAGAGCATCATGATAATACTAAAAGCATAGAAATAATTTTCCAACAGATAACTTACAGAATTACCCACACTTGAATAGGGCACTAAAGCTTACAAATACAGGAAGCTACACAAACTTCAACTAGAAGAAATGCAAAGAGATCCACCCCATGTTACATCCTGACAAAATTGCTGAAAGCCAAAGACAAGGAGTGAATTCTGATAGCAACCAGAGAAAATTTCAGTATAACATATCAATGTGCTTTCATAAGAATTAGTATGGATTTTTCTCCAGAAACCCTAGAGGCCAGAAAATAATTAACCAACATACACAAAATATTGAATGAAAACAATACAACATATTATGACAATATGTCATCCAATAATTCTTTACCCAGCAAAGTTTTCATTCAAAATGGAGGAGGAAATCAAGACATTCTCAAATAAACAAATAAATAGAAGCTATAGGAATTTGCCACTGCCAAATCAGCTCAGTGGCCAGTTTTCCAAATAGAAAAGAAAGATCATTAAACAAATACTCATGGAATTTGTTTAAAACATTAAACAAAAAGAGTTGGAAGATAA
Organism: Orycteropus afer afer; assembly: GCF_000298275.1. Taxonomy (NCBI): domain Eukaryota; kingdom Metazoa; phylum Chordata; class Mammalia; order Tubulidentata; family Orycteropodidae; genus Orycteropus; species Orycteropus afer. The sequence continues at coordinate 536,431 of NW_006921902.1, read as the reverse complement.
AGAGAAAAGACATATCACAAAAAAAAAGCAACAGCAAAGGAAAATATAAAGAAGAAGTATACAATATTTTCAAATGATTAGCTTCTATTAGCAATACAACATAGTAAACCAATCTGATACAGGATATACAATGACATCAGTGGAGACTCTTCAACAGAAATGGAGAAGGAAAGAACAAAACAGGAATAGTTTTTGTATACTAATGTTATATGTTATTTATTGCTTGTTTGTTAAATATTGCTATAGGGAGATATATAATATTTATAGGAGCAACTAAGAAACCATGTAGACAAAACAGAAGAAAGAAAAGAAGGAAGAAATAAAAAAGAATCTTGAGAAAGCAGCCAAACACAAAGAACAAATAGTAAAATGATTGATGTAGATACTTTGTTTACAGCAATAACCTTAAATACAAATTGTCTAGTCTAAACTCCACTTGCAAAGACAGACAGTGATACAATGGATTAAATTCATGATCAATCCTTTTGAGGCCTAAGGAAATACACTTTAGATATAAGGATACAAGCAGACTGAATGAAAAGGAATGAAAAAATATATCATGAAACCAGTAAAAAAACAAAAATAAATCAGGATTGACAGGATTGGCCTTACTGATATCAAACAGAATAGGCTTCAAATCAAAATCTATTACAAGAGATAAAAGAGTATTACATAATAATAAAACATATTAATTATATATTATAATAATATATATAATATATATATATAATATTATAATAATTATATATATATAATATCATTCTTCCCCCAAAAAAAGACAAATATTGACTAATATGAAAGAAGAAGTAAACAACACCACTTCACAATGATAGTTGAATACTTCACAGTGATATTTGAGTACTTCACATAAAATAAACAAACAAACAAACAAACAAACAAACAAACTCACTGCCATCAATACTGCTAAGAGGTCAATTGCCTGTGATGTGATCTATATTTTCCATGTATTCCCAGTCAGAATCTTAACAAAGTTACTTTTTTGTGTTTGTGTAAATACTATCAAGCTGGTCATAAAATTATATGGAAATATAAAGAACACAGAATGGTCAAAATTTGAAAAAGAACAAAGTTGGCAGACTTACACTATCTATCTCAACTTATAATAAAGCTGCCAATGGAGTTCTGGTGGTTCAGTGCCTAAAGCATTTGACTGCTATCCAGAAAGCTGGAGGTTCAAACCTACCAGCCACTCCTTGGAAGGAAGATTGGGCAATCTACTTCTGTAGATATACCACCTCGGAAACCCAAAGAGGGGTCATTATGAGTCATATCTTACTAGAGGGCAGTGAGTTTGGATGTTTTGGTTTGGTTGATATCGTTAGGTATTGTTGAGACAGTTCTGAATCACAAATACCCTAAATTACAGAGTAGAACTGCCCCATAGGGTTTTCATGATTGTAATCTTTAGGGAAGAAGATCAATAGTCTTTCTCCTATGGGGCTGCTGGGTGGATTTCAACTGTCAGCCTTTTGGTTAGGAGCTAAGTGCTTAACCATGTGTGCCACCAGGACCAACCCCTTATTGCAAAACTTGTTGTTGTTATATGTGGTCGAGTCAAACCTGACTCATGGCAACCCCTCCTTGGGTTTCTGAAGTGGTGTCACTAGGGAAGTAGATTGCCGGACTTTCCTTCCAAGGAGTGGCTGGTGGGTTTGAACTGCCAGCCTTCTGGTTAGCAGTCAACTGCCTTAGGCACTATGCCACCAAAGTTCTTTATTGGAAAGTTACTGTAATCAAAACAGTGTGGTACTACTATAGGATGTCTAGATTAAGAGAAAAAAGTAGAGGGTCCAGAGAGAGAGTCAACAAATTGTGAATTAATTTAAAAGGTGATGTGTGTATCCATTTTAACTAGTTTTATGTGTAAATTCAGTGACGTTGATTGCATTTAGAATGTTGTGCAATCATCACTACTACCTGTTTCCAAAAATTTTTCATTACCAAAATAGAAACTCAGCCAATTTAGCTTCAATTGTTGTTGTTGTTGTTATGTGCCCTCAAGTCAGGCCTGACTCACCGCGACTCCTCCTTAGGTTTCTGAGGCAGTATCACTGTGGAAGTAGATTGCCCAACCTTCCTTCCGAGGAGTGGCTGGTGGGTTTGAACCTCCAGCCTTCTGGTTAGCAGGCAAGTGCCTTAGGCACTATGCTACCAGAGTTCCCTTAGCTTCAATAGCATACAAAAACTCAGTTCCTACATATCTCTCCTTTTAAGTTTTTGTCACAAATTATACCTTTATATATTATGTGTCTTTAAACAAATTTATAATTTTTTGTTATGTATTTGCCTTTTAGAGTTGCCAAAAATACAGTAAAACTAGGTTTTGCATTTGCCCATGATCTTTACTTCTTCAGATTACTGTGTAGTATTTTTTTCTTTGAATCTTTCTTCTGAAAGATTGCTGTTAGCAATTTTTGTAAGGCTAGTCTAGTGGTGATCAACTTTCTCAACTTCTGTTAAATTGTAAAATCTTATTTTCACCCTTATTTTTGAAGGACAGCCTTACTGCATAGAGAATTCTTGATTGACTGTCTGTTTGTTTGTTTTGCTTGTTTTCAACACTTTAAATATCTTCTCACTGGTTTCCAGCCTCCATGGTTTTCGAGAAAATAACAGCATTTAATATTATTAAGCATCTCTCTATGTGATGATTGTCTTCTCTTTTGCAGGTTTCAAGATTCTCTCTTTGTCTTTGAGGTTCAATAATTTGATTTTAATGTGTCTTGGTATAGATTTTTTTAGTTTATAACACATGGAGTTTATTCAGCTTCTTGTATATGTAGATTCATGTATTTCACCAGATTTGAGAAGTTTGGGATCATTATTTTTTAAAATATTCTTGTGGTCCCATTTGCTCTCTCTGTCCTCTTTCTGAGACAACCACAGTGTGTACAGACTTGCTCATAGGCTGTGCTTTCTGATAGGAGAAAACCTGCCATGTGTTAGCTGCAATTCTTTTCAAGAAATGATCAGTATCCTGCCGCTAAAGTTCTTTTAAAACAGTATTATGTGGAAAAAGGGAATTTGGTTTTCACTCATCTGATTACTGATTTGTCTAATTTTTTTTTTTCTTTTGCTACTCAGGCTAAAATATTTCAGTCGTTCTACTTTCCAATTCACTGATTCTTTCTTTCATCTGCTCAAATTTGACATGGCGCCCCTAAAGTGAATTTTTATATCATTTATTTTGGTTTTCAGCTCCAGTATTTCTGTTTTATTCCTTTTTATAATTCCTCTTTAATGAAATTCTCATTCTATGCCTGCATTGTTATTCTTATTTCCTTTATTTCTTTCTTCATGTTTTCTTTTTAGCTCATTGAACATATTTACTATAATTGTTTTAAAGTATACAACTAGTAAGTACATTATCTGAGCTTTCATAGGTACACAGAGGCAGTTTCTGTCATCTTATTTTGTTCTTTTGAATTGGTCATCTTATCTTATTTCTTTGTATGACTTGTTTTGTTGTTGTTATTGAAAAATTGACAATTTAACAATGTAACATGATAACTCTGAAAATTAGATTCTCCCTCTTCCTGTTTGTTTTGTTTTGTTGTTTTTTTAATTTTTTTGTTTGCATTTGTTGTTGAAGACTGTGGTACTCCATTTATTTAGTGACTTCCTCTATTTTTCTCAAAACCATCTTCTTTGTTGTATGTGAATATTAAAGTCCCTTTTCTCTTTGTTTTCAGCTACTGTTTTGACATAAATTTCCTTCAACACTGAGGGTAGAGGGGGCAGAAAGCAAGCTTTTGCAGTATCGGCTCTTTGTTGCCAACACACTTCAACATTTAGCCAGTCTGGTAGCATAGTGGCTAAGGCACTTGCCTGCTAACCAGACGGCTGGCGGTTCAAACCCACCAGCCACTCCTCGGAAGGAAGGTTGGGCAATCCTACTTCCATAGTGATACTGCCTCGGAAACCCAAGGAGGGGTCGCTATGAGTCGGGGCTGACTCAACGGCACATAACAACAACAACAAGCAATGAGCCTAGGTATCTATACAAGGTGAAAATATAGTCCTTTTTGATATTTTATGAGCATGCATATTCTTTCAATATGTGTGGCCTTCTCAATTTCTGCACACACTTAGTTTTTTGCAGTTCTCTAATTTTCAAAAGGAATTCTTTCCAGGCTTCTCTTCCTAGTCCTTAAGTTTCTAATGTATGTCTTAATCATACCCTTTAGTCCAAGGTAACTACAGATGGTTACACTTTTCATACATTGAGGTTGCTTCTTACCCTATATGAGCTCTGTGATACACGAAATTTAAGTAAGCAATTTGCTTTAGTTTTTCAAGCAGCCTCAAGATTGTTTAAAACAGGCATACCTCATAATCTATGAATAAATGCTTCTCTGCTTCCTCCAAGCCTGGAGATCAGGATCTCACTGTAGAAGTACAGGTCACTACTGCTATAAGATGATCACTAAACTAGAGAAGTAATTAGACATTAGCCAATAGAAAAACAAGGTGTTCCTTTCATTGTAAAGTCACCTTTTTCTTTATTCAGCATTTGCTTAGTTGCTGCCACCCTTGGACTAATTTCCAGGGCACTGGCAAAGTTGATTGTACCAGTTTCTCCCTATTTATTTATTTATTTATTTATTTTTCAAGTGTTTTTGTTAGGATACAAAAGCATGGAACTACGTACATCACTATCTTGCCCACTTCCTTGATCAACTGATTTTGACAAAGAAACCAAGGTAATTCATAAGAAGGAAGGAAATAGTGTTTTCCAATGCTGGATCAACTGAATCATCATAATAAAAAAAACAAAAAAGAAAAGGAGAACCTTGACTCTGACTTCACATGCATATAGCCAAACATACATATCAATCTTAAAACTAAACAATAAAGGTAAAACACAAAACCTTTTAGAGTAAGACATAGGAGAAAACCTTTATAATATTGCATTAACTCCTATTTTTTAGATAAGCCATAAAAAGCAAGAACTATAAAATATCAATAATTTAGACTTCATCAAAATGAAAAATGCAAGCTTTTCAAGAAACACTATTAAGAAAACAAAAAGACAAGACATATTTAAGAAAAATACCCTTTAATACACAAATCTTACAGAGTACTTGCATGTAGAATAGATAAATAACTATTACCACTCACCACTGCTTGACTGTCAATTAGTTACACTGTGGTGGCTTATGTGCTGCTATCATATGGGAAGATATGCCACTAGTATTTAAAATACCATCAGGGTCACCCATGGTTGACAGGTTTCAGTGGAACTTCCTACAAAGAGTAGGAAGAAGGATGTGACATTCTACTGATGAAAAAATTGACCACTGAAAACTTTATGAATAGTAGTGAAACATTTTCTGATACAACACAGTAGGGGAAGAGTTGCCTCCTCAAAGTTAATTGACCTTGATGACGTGGATGGATTAGAGCGTGTGGGACCTTCATTTGCTGATGTGGCATGACTCAAAATGCGAATAAACAGATACAAAATCCATTAATAATTGGAACATGGAATGTATGAAGTATGAATCTAGGAAAATTGGAAGTCATCAAAAATGAAACAGAATGCACAAAGATCAATATCCTAGTCATCAATAAGTGGAAATGGACTGGTATTGGCTGTTTTGAATTGGACAATCATATGGTCTACTGTGTTGGGAATGATAAAGTAAATAGGAATGGTGTGTCACATTCATCATCAAAAAGAACATTTCAAGGTCTATCCTGAAATACCACACTGAGAAAATAGGATAATATCCATATTCATACATGGAAGACCATTAATACAACTATTATTCATATTTACACATTACTCCTACAACAAAAGAAGAAATTGAAGATTTTTATCAACTTATGGAGTCTGAAATTGATCAAACATGAAATCAAGGTTCATTGATAATTACAGGTGGTTGGAATGTAAAGGCTGGGAACAAAGAACAGGCATCAGTAGTTGGAAAATATGGCCTTGGTGATAAAAATGACACTGGGGAGTACATAATGGAATTTTGCAAGATCAATAATTTAACATGACAGATACCTTTTTTTTTTTTTTTCAAAAACACAAACAGCAACTATACATGTAGACATATGGAATACACAGGAATCAAATCAACTACATCAACTACATACATGGGAAGAGGCAATGGACAACCTCAAAATCATTAGTCAGAACAAGGCCAGGGTCGACTATAGAATGGACTATCAATTGCTTCTATGAAAATTTAAGCCAAAAAAAATTAAAACAAATTCACATGAGCCAAAAGAAAACCTTGCCAGAAATTCAAGCTGCATTAAGTAGAAAATGTGGAATGAAGGACCCAAGATGGATCTTGGGTCACAACAGAGAATAACAGAAAGATGTTTAGCTGTGTTTCATGGACTATGGAAAGGCATTCAATTGTGTGGATCATAACAAATTATGGATAACATTGCAAAGAATGGGAATTCCAGAACACTTAATCGTGAGCATGAACAATCTGTATGTATACCAACAGGCAGTCACTCAAAACAGAACAAGGGGATATTGTATGTGCTTTAAAATCAGGAAAGATGTTTGTTATGGTTGGATTTTTTACCAAATTTATTAAATCTCTATGCTGAGCAAATAATCTTAGAAGCTGGACTATATGAAGAACAACATCAGGACTGAAGGAAGAATCTTTAACAACCTGTGATATGCAGATAACACAAATTGGCTTGCTGAAAGTGAAGAAGATTTGAAACATTTCCTGATGAAGATCAAAGACTATAGTTTTCAGTATAGATTACACCTCAACATAAAGGGAAAAAACAATCTTCACAACTGGACCAATAAGCACCATCATGATAAATGAAAAAAGACTGAAGCTGTCAAGGATTTCATTTTACTTGGATCCATAATCAGCACCCATGAAACAGCAATCAAAAAATCAAATCACTTTTTGCATTAGGCAAATATCCTGCAAAAGACCCTTTTACAGTGTTAAAGAGCAAAGATGTCACTTTGAAGACTAAAGGTCACCTGGCCCAAGTCACAATATCATCTATCATATGCACCTGAAAGCTGCACTATAAATAAGGAAGACAGGAGAAGAACTGATGCCTTTTAATTATGATGTTGGCTAAGAATATTGAATGTACTGTGGACTGCCAGAAGAACAAATAAATCTGTCTTGGATGAAGGACAGCTGGAATCCTACTTAGATATGAGGATGGATAGAGTTTGTCTCTCATACTTTGGTCATGTTATCAGGAGGGACCAGTCCCTGGAGAAGGATATCATGCTTGGAAAAGTAAAGAGTCGGTGAAAATGATTACATAATTAAAAGAATGTTGTTTCCACCTACAGTCTATTTAACCAATTTAGGTCTCCATTTCTTCCTTCATAAAAAATATATATTTTAGTCTCTGCATTTTATTTCTCTTTGGTTTTGTCCTGTCCACTATCCTGTCCTCTCCTATTGTAGCATATCCTATCTTATCCTATTCTATTTTTCTGCCTGCCTTTATGAAGATGTGGCTAGAATCAATGACCCAAAATAGCAATGGGCAGTCTCTAGTGAGACAAAGCTGAAAGATCCATATGTCTTAAAAATGAAGGCAAGCTGTTTGAGTGTCAGAAGAAAGACAATTTGAGGCCACAGCACAAGGAGATAGGGATAGGTAGGCAAGTTGATGGATCCTTAAGCATTGCCTGAAGTCTTCCTTCTCTTTCTGGATTCCTGCTGAGTATTGAATGGCCTTCTTAGGTGTTTTATCCAACTAGAGAAGAATCAGAGGCTTCAAGGTACATTACACCTTAAGCAGGAGTGGAGCTAGGAATATCAGGATATTCTTAAAATGTGACTCAAAGCTTTTTACCCAAATTGCTTTAGTTCCAAATGTCTCTGCTCTCTGGGATAGGAAATCCTGCTGAAAGATATATGGAGTGTTGTGAGGAGTTTGGAATTTGTCCTGGGATGAAAACAATAAAAGAAGGATTCTGGGTAGAGGAAAGAATGAGGAGTGGGTTGGAAGTACAGACTGGCCCAAGGAGATGAATCTCCGAATGCAAGCTTCTTTATATCATTCTGTCTTATATCCCAGAGCTTCTCTCAGCCCCATAACACTTTGAAAAAACAGGCTCTTTGTTTTTAGCAGTGCTGGCAACATCCTTACAGACTACAGGGGAGACAAACACTTTCACTGCAGCTGTAATTCCTGCATCCAGCTCAACTTGAGCAGGGACAAATAGGCATAGGCTCAGTGGAGTAGGAGGATGCCCCTGATTAAAGCATTTATAGAATTCAATAGAGTGGAAAACAGAGGTGTGCTGAGTTTGCAAGGAAAAGGAGGAGAACCAGGGATGCAAACACAGGTAGACCTGGTTACATCAGTTATTTTACTAAAAACCTCTCTTAGGAAGCAAAATCATCCAGAGTATCATCAAAACAATACTATTTCCAATATGCTGGTAGGAGGGTAACTTTCAACAATAAGAATTTCTGGAGTGGGAACTGTTGTAGTATAAGAAAAAATGAAAAGGAAAAACAAGAACAAAAGCAGTAAGAACTTTAATGTCTGTCTCTTTTGACTAAAGATTCTTTTCGTGTTACCAGAGGGACATGGAATAGGGCCCAAAGCCTATCTATGTTTTAGATGTACCATGGGAGATCAGTCTCCCTCACCTCCTTGGTCAACTCTAGTTTTTGTTTATGCATGAATCAATCACATCCTCCAGCTGAAAAGCCCAGATTCATAATGACAATCAACAATTTTTGCTTAATGTGATCATTCTCCTAGATCTTACTTACCTTCAGTGGTTCTTCTCAGAGTCTGGAATATTTGTAAGACAGGAGGTTCCAACTCCAATTAAAATCCTCCAAACCACAGTCTGTTTCTTCTTCCTTTTCATTCCTCTTTTGGTACTCATACAAAAAAAGGCAGCTAATTATACATGAACACTACATTTGAGCTGAAAAGGGAAATATTTCCTCCCACTCTCACCATTACTGGAATCATACTTCAACCTCAGACATGTTTGAGCTAAGCTTGGAATCCTATGATTGCAAGTGCTCTATAAAAGGAGATAGAAAGAAAAGAGCCTGCCAGAGACAGGGAAGTTCGAAATTTTAGTGTTCCACACAGAAATTCATAAATGTGTGGTTAAGATCACTGGTCCAATTTGTAAAAATTGAACTGTATATGTTTAGACAAACCATACCAACACTTGTGTGTGCATCCCTTGATAAAGTTAGTGAGTTTTACTAGTCCTAGTGTTGGATAATAGTCTGCTGTACTGCCTTTGTGCTTCCAGTACAGGCCGCCCAAGCAAAGGTATTGGGCCCAGAGCATCTCTGATGAGGAGGCTAGGAATTGAGTCTTTCCCTCTTTCCCAGCATCTTCTCTTTAGTGGGGAAGTCTCCCCTCAGTTCTGGGAACGTAATAACTTTCTATGTCTCTTGCACATGCATAGTGCCCTATTACACCTGGTCACCCTACTTCTATATCTGTACCCTAGAGGGAGGGATGGGGTCTCTTAGCAACAGCATGAGAGTGGTGAACTCAGAACATCTACCCTACAATTACCATACCTGAGAATAATCTTTCTGCTATGAGAGACCACTGCCCATTAATGAAACTGATCTCCCTCTGTCTCTTGTCTATGTGAGGAAAGCATTGCCCAATCATTGATAGAATACATGTGTGATCTATGTATTTTGTTT
>NW_006921902.1:514964-525216 GCF_000298275.1 Orycteropus afer afer | reverse complement strand
AAAAAAAAAAAAAAACAGAGAAAACCCCAGAACAATTTCAAAAGACAATACAAGAACAACATGACAAAATAAATGGAAAATTAGAAATGATACAAAATCTGCACACAGAAATCCAGAAGATTAAAACTAAATTTTCAGAAATAGATAAGACATTGAATGAGAAAAGGAGCAAAATTGAATCAATGGAAGACAGAATTAGGGCTATTGAAGCAAATACCTGAACAATTCTTTGGAAAGGAATCAATCAGAAAAAAAGATCAAAATAAAATGAAGAAAGCCTAATGTTCATGTGAGATATCATTAAAAGGAATAACATATTTGTAATTGGAATTCCAGAACAGGATGAGAAAAATAAAACCATAGAGAAAATTGTCAAAGATTTGTTAGAAGATAATTTTCCTGGTATGATGAAAGATGAGAATATATTCATTCAGGAAGTCCAACAAACCCCAAACAGGATAGACCCCAAAAGCAAATCACTAAGACATATCATCAAACTTGATAAAACCAAAGACAAAGAAAGAATCATGACAGTTGCATGGGAAAAATGAAAAGTTATTGGGCAACCAATAAGACTAAGCTCAGATTTCTCAACAGAAACCATGCAGGTGAGAAGACAATGGGATGATATATATAAAACACTGAAGAAGAAAAATTTCCAACCAAGATTTATGTATCCAGCAAAATTTTCCCACAAATATTATGGTGAAATTAGGACATATTCAGATAAGCAGAAATTAAGGGGATTTGTTAAAACCAGACCAACCTTACAAGAGATGCTAAAAGAAGTCCTTTGGACAGAGAAGCAACAACAGCCAACCACAACTAATCATTAACACACATGATGATATAATCCAGAAACCAACCCAGCTATGGACGTATCCAAAGTAAATAAACCTATGAGATTGTAAACAGGGAACTGGAGACATCAATTGACAAATGAGGACAACTACAAACCAAAAAGAGGGAAATACTGTGTCATTACAGAACTTCTAGATGGTATGGAAGTCAAGACAACGACAAGATAGAATGGACTGTTCTAAACTTGGGAAGAAAACTATAAATCACACAGTAACCTAAAAAAAAAAAAAAAAGATAAACTTTCACACCAAAAAAGAGGACCAGCATAAATATTCAGCAAATACTAAAACAATAGCAATGAAGGAAGTGATAATATTATTCATAAACAAAACGAGCTCAGTAGTGAAAATTATATGGAGCAAAGAAAAAGACACCACGGAAAAGCACATAACAAAAATGACTGCAACAAATTCATATTTGCTGATAACTACATATCTGACAAGAGACGTATCTCTAATATTTACAGTGGAAGAGTGGATGACCAAACTATGGTACATACACATAATGGAATGCTGTGCAGTACTAAAGAATAATGTACAGTCTGCAAAACATTGCATAATATGGATGAACTTGGAGGACATTATGCTGAGTGAAATAAGTCAATCACAGAAGGACAAATATAGTATTAGTTTGTTATTGTGGAGGGTTAAGGAAAGGGTTATATATGGAGGGAAATTTTCTTTGCTGGTTGCCAGGGGTGGGAGGGGAGGGAAGGGAACACTGCCAAAAAAAAAAAAAAAATGCATTGACCTATGTCACTTTAGTTTCGTGTATTTCACTGTACATAAATTACATTTCAATAATATGCATTAAGGAAAAAGAAAGAAAGAAAGAAGGAAAGAAGAAAAGAAAGAAAGAACTAGTCTAGACAGATTCACAATGTCTTTACCCTTGTTTTTCTCTGGCATAATCTGAGATAAATACATGCACATGAATATATTCAATCTGTACTTTTTATTATCTTTGAAATACAAGACATTGTGCTAGATGCTATAGAATGTGACAGATGTGCAAGACTGTGTATCTGTTCACAAAGGACCCAAGTATGGAGAAGGACAGGTTCACTTTTGTCCAAGGTGCAGCACACCACTTTGAGGAAATATTGTGAATTACTTAATTAACTAAGACAAACTAATTGTTTGAGCTAAAAGAATTCATCCAGAGTAGGGAGAGCTTGATGAGGGTAGAGGCTCTGTTTAGGGCACTGATGGCTGAATCCTTCCTGCCTAACTCATGGTTGCTTCTGTTAGCTTCTGTGGAGTTGTCCCTTGACTCATGGTGATCCCATGCACAATGGAATGAAACACTACCCTGTAATTCCTGTGCCATCCCCATGATTTGTTGCAGATCAGGCTGTTGTGATCCATAGGACTTTCATCAGATGATTTTTGGATGTAGATCACCAGGTCTTTCTTCCTATTCCACCTTAATTTGAAAGTTCTGTTGAAAATTGTTCAGCATCATAGCAACACACAAGTCTCCACTGATTTACAAGTGGTGGCTGTCCATAATTTTCATTGGCTGGGAATTAAACTTGGGCCTTACCCACATGGAAGGTGAGAATTCTAGAACTGAATTTCTTGCTCACAGTAGGCATGCTTAAGTCATGCTGGTCATCCAAGTAAGCATTGTGCACAGTGATGTACTGAGGTGTTTAATACTCCAGATGTTGACTAATGCCCAGAACCAGAGCAAGGGTATCAGTCTCAGACTTATTCTAGCTGATTTAGCTGTGCAACCCCTCGGTAATCCATCCAGAACTTCTAAGCCAAACCATAGGTCTTCTTAAACCCATGATGGAAACAGTGGTTTTCAAAAGTTAACCAAGGATTCCAGGTATCTCCTACTGCCTCTTGCACAGAAAAGAGGAATCCTCATAGCTAGTTTGGACCTTACAACATTATGTTGCAATTTTGTGTTTATTGTCTCTCTCCTATTCCACTATAAGGTAAGAACAAGGACTATGTTTTATTCACCTCAATTACATATTGCCTTGTACGTTACATGGTGAATATAATCAGAACTACTTCGCTGTAAGTGACAGACCCTCAATTTAAAATGGATAAAGCAAGAAAAGGTGATTTATAGGAAGTTTCACCCTTGAGCTGCAACACTTACTCCAAAGAGTTGTACATGCTTGTGAAGAGAAAATACCAAGGGGCACTGGTGAAAATAGTTAGCCTTGAAAGTCTTCTATGTCTATTATCAAGGGTAGTTGTCAAGGAGGGAGAGGAGAATCAAAGTTTTCAAGGGTTCCTCAACAACTGGTTAAATGAAAGTGTTTGATGTCTACATTAAAATACATTATCTCCAATGGTGGCTACAAGGTATTAGTGTGCAACCAGGCTGGTTATTATTTTCTACCAAAGCTCATGATTTTCGTTCAGTAGCAAGAGTCACTGTGAACACACTGCTGAAGCCAATTAGATCTACACCACCAGTAAAATTGGTCTCAATGTTATCAGTGCCCAACGGACTTCTGCAGCATACTTTCATATAGCAATTGCATAAATATGGCTTATAGAAGACAGCAGCACAGCAATGGATGCCTTTCCAAATCCAAATTTACTTTTGAGTTAGTTGGGATTTTCACTTGCTATTCGGAGCTCTGGTGACATAGTGCCTAAGGTATTTGACTGCTAATCAGAAAGATGGAGGTTCCAACCCACCAGCCACTCCTAGGGAAGAAGATTAGGCAATCTACTTCTGTATGGATACAACCTCAGAAACCCAAGGAGGGGCCACTATGAGTTGCTATCAACATGATGGAAGTGAGTTTTTTTTATTACTATTATTGTTTTAAAAAAATACATATAAATATTCATTATTATATTATACTCTAAAAGGTATTGGAATAGATATTATCAAATACCATTTTCCCTAACTCTATAGGGTAGCATATTACTATCCCCTATCTGTTTGATAGCTGGGAAGATTGGGACATTGGTATAGTGATTGCCCAGATTTACAACGAGAAAAAGTAATTCAGAAATTAAATATTCCTACTGAAATCCTGAATTATCTTCAGTAAGATCTTACATGCATGTGATATTAATGATATTGTTCTATAATTTCTACATTCTGTGGGATCACCTTTCTTTGGAATGGGCACAAATATGGATCTCTTCCAGTCAGTTGGCCAGGTAGCTGTCCTCCAAATCTCTTGGCATAACTGAGTGAGTGCCTCCAATGGGGCATCTGTTTGTTGAAATATCTCAATCGGTATGCCATCAATTCCTGGAGTCTTGTTCTTCGCCAGTATATTGATAAAGAACTTCCAGAGGTTCAAGCTAGATTCAGAAGAGGACGTGGAACAAGGGATATCATAGCTGTTGTCAGATGGATCTTGGCTCAAGGCAGGGAATACCAGAAAGATGTTTACTTGTGTTTTATTGACTATGCAAAGACATTTGATTGTGTGGATCATGACAAATTATGGATAACATAGAGAAGAATGGGAATTCCCAAGCACTTGATTGTACTCATGAGGAATCTGTACCTTGACCAGGAGTCTGTCATTTGAACAGAACAAGGGGACACTACATGGTTTAAAATCAAGAAGGGAGTGTGTCAGGGTTGTATTCTTTCTCCACACTTATTCAATCTATATGCTGAGCAAATAATCTGAGAAGCTGGACTATATGAAGGAAAACGTGGTATCAGGATTGGAGAAAGAATCATTAACAACCTGAGATATGCAGATGATACAACTTTGCTTGCTGAAAGTGAGGATGACTTAAGGCACCTACTGATGAAGGTTGAAGAATACAGTCTGCAGTATGGATTACATCTCAACATAAAGAAAACAAAAATCCTCACAACTGGACCAATGAGCAGCATCACAATAAATGGAGAGAAGATTGAGGTTGTCAAGGAATTCACGTTGCTTGGTTCTACAATCGATGCCAACGGAAGCAGCAGTCAGGACATTAGACGACATGTAGCATTGGGAAAGTCAACTGCAAAGGAACTGTTTCAAGTGCTGAGGAGCAAGGATATCTCACTGAGGACTAAGGTGCACCTGACGCAAGCCATGATATTTCCAATCACCTGGTATGCATGTGAGAGGTGGACAATGAATAAGGACGACCAAAGAAGAGTTGATGCTTTTGAGTTGTGGTGCTGGAGAAGAATGCTGAAAGTACCGTGGACTGCTAAAAGAACTAACAGATCTGTCCTGGAGGAAGTGCAGCCAGAATGCTCCTTGGAAGCAAGAATGGCCAGACTTCGTCTCACCTATTTTGGTCATGTTGTAAGAAGGGACCATTCCCTGGAGAAGGATGTCATGCTTGGTAGGGTGGAGGGTCAACAAAAGAGGGGGAGGCCTTCAAGGAGATGGATTGATATGGTGGCTGCGATGATGGGCTCAAGTATAGCAGGGATTGTGGGGCTGGTGCGGGATCAGGCAGTGTTTCGTTCTGCTGTGCATGGGGTTGCTATGAGTCGGAAACGACTCGATGGCACTTAACAACAACAACAACTGAAATCTAGACACATGAACATTTCACTTCCAAGATCCCTCTTTTTCCTTTCTTGAAACTTTCTTTGAATTTTCTCTTGCTCTGGGAATAATGACCAAATTCCTTAAAAGGCCCTGTGTGATCTGGCCTTTGATTAGTTCATCTCCCCTTTTTCTCTCTTCTTCTTTCTAAACATCCAAGTTAGAGTTTTTGTTTGTTTTTTGTTTCTTGAAGAAACACATTCTTCCAAATCTAGAGCATTTAGACACGCTTTTGCCCTAGCCTTGAAGGTGTCTACTCAGTCCAGCCCTGACACATACGCATATTCCAGCTCTTTTCCCAAATTAACTCCTATTCATCTTCAGACGTCAGCTTAAGCATCATTACCTCAAGGAACACAACTCAGAATAGATCACTCTTTCCTGTTGCCAAGCTTCATAGCTGTTAAGATATTTTGAGGTTATATGTTCTGGTTGAGGAGCTCTGGTGGTGTAGTGCCTAAGGCATTTGATGGCTAACCAGAAAGTAGTCAGTTCAAATGCACCAACCATTCTGTGGAAGAAATACTGGGCAATCTACTTCTATAAATATTTACCACCCCAGAAACCCAAAGTGGGTTGCTATGAGTAGAAATCGACTTGATGGAAGTGAACTTGGTTTTGTTTTGTTTATATTTTGGTTATTTGTTAAATATCTATCTCCCTTACTATACTATAAGCTTCATAAGAGCAGGAAAAATGTCTATTTTATACACCACTGTTTCTGTAGGGGTTAGGAAATATTACTAATAAATATGTATCAAACGAATGAATGAATGAATGAATGACAAGTAAAAATAGAGAAGGCTTTAGAACTGATACTAGGCACCATTGGATACCTTTCCAATTTCAATTTTACTATTGAGTTAATTTGGCTTTTCACTTGTTTTCACACATCTTAGGGCATTCTTATATCTATAATGCTTGAAGAAACTAAGCATTATTTCAACAAAAGCCTGATTTCCAGCTGCCTAATTTCTAATATGCATACGTCATTAATTGAGGAATGAGGAGTCTGAGCAATATTAATCCTAGTCACACATCAAGACTCACACTTCATCATGAGTTATTTAACCTGGGGCCTTAGAAAGTGTACCCTAGGAAATTATTATCCATTTGTCAAGTGAGAGTTTTGTCCTCTAGGGAGAGAAAGAGGGGACCATTACCAAGGCATTATAAACTTATATTTCCTAGTCTTCCAGTGTTAGATTCTCCTTTGAGATCTGGGTCAGGGACATCAGCTGCACAATGATAATGGCTGTTTGCCTCAATTTGCTGAGATAGCTCACGCTGCCCTCCCTCTGCTAACACAAAAGAACTTCAGCCTCCCAAGGACGAGATTCTCAAGGATTTATGACTCTATCAACTCACCCAAAAGGAGCATAAATAGAATTAGTTTTAATATTGTTAAGTTGCAAAAATACAGGCATATGTGCATGCCAAAGCGAAAATGTACTCAAGCAAAGGGGAAAACATATGGGTATCCATATGGTGAAAAGCGCATTGCTAGACCTTCATACGCTTCTCATTTACAACAGGAACCAAAGTTAGTGAACATAAATTTGCTTTGCAAAATGTGAGAGGAACAGCTTGTTTGCCCATAACTGTTCCACTGAGCAAGATATGTATAACCTTGATTTCTCATCTCTGACACCTCTTTCTCACACTCTAGGGATTAATTAGGTTCTAAACACAACTTCAGATTAGAAACAAGTATCCTGGCTGCCTTAGAGAGATACAAAGAAGTCATAATTATACTGGATGATGCAGTGGGTCAGAATATACACAATTCATATTATGGCTGGAACTTGTACCTGAAATGACTTAGAAGTGAAATGAGATTGGTATGTCTCAGGAAGTTTATTTTAATTAAAGCAGAGGAAAAACAGAGAATTACAGCAGACAATGATGTGAATGCAGCTTCCCATTGGAGATTGCTTTTGTTCGCGTGGTAGCTAAAAAGTGCCGAGGTAGGTAGGTGAATAGCTTGGAAATGAAATGTAAGAATATGGGCATGCTCTAAGCTAGTGCCAGAGATAACATGGAGAATTCAATAAAAACCATCATTCATATTGTATCTATTACAATTTCAAACCATGGAAGACAACCTTTATAGTAAAAAGAGCTCCAGACTTGAAAATCAGGAACTATGTCATTTTCATAGGAGCCCTGGTGGTACAATGGTTAAGTTCTCAACTGCTAACCAAAAAGGTAAGAGAAAAAAAAAAAAAAAAAAACACAGGAATTTTCTCCTGTGAAGTTTACAGATTAGGATACCCTATGGGGCAGTTGTAGTCTGTCATATATGGTCAATATGAGTTGGAATTAACTTAATGACACACAGCAACAACAGGTCCCTTTCATAGATGCACTGCTTCAATTATTAATGAGTCATTCTGTCACTTCTTAACATTTCCTAGACTGTTTCTCACCTGTAAAACAGGTAAAATAATTGCTTCTCAGACCTACTTTTGAGGGTTTCTGGGTAACTCATTTTAGGTGACACTTGAAAATACCTTACAAACAATAATTTTCTAAATAAGTATATTATTATTAAATACTACAGGTTAATTTTATTTTTACTCCTTAATTTTTATGATTTTATTTAGAAAAATTGTTGATTCATAAGAAGTTGCAAAAGTAGAAGAGAGAAATCCACTATATTCATCACCAGCTCAACAAATGATGATATCTTCTCTAAGTACACTATAAAACTAGGAAATTGATATTGACACAATACAATTAACTAGATTATGGGGCTTGCTTAAATTTCACCAATTTTTTAATGCTCTCACATTTTCTCATGTCTTTGTGTATGTTTCTATGACAGTTTGTATAGATTCATATAACTACCACAGCAATTAAGACACACAACTTGATATATTTCATACAACTCCTTTATAGTCATATCTTCTCTTCCCTCCCTTAATCTCTGTAAACCACTGATATATTGTCCACTTTTATAATTTTGTTATTTCTGAAGTGTTAAAAAAAAAAAAAATTGAAATCATACTGTATACAACTTTCTGAAATTAGTTTCTTTTTTTACTCGGCATAATTCCTATAAGATCCATCAAGTTGTTGTGTGTATTAAGAGTTTATTCCTTTTAACTGCTGTGAAGTATTTTATTACATAAATGCACCACAACCTATTTAACCATTAACTTACTGAGGATATTTTTATTATTTCCTATTTTTTGGTTATTATAAATAAAACCATTATATCATCCCCATTCTTTAGGTGAATCAAAGAGACACTGAATCACAAGTGGATCACTTATAACTGCCAAGGCATAAGAAACAAAGATAGAGATAATATAATAACAAATATTAGTACATTTTCCTCAGAGTTGCTGGGATATAAATGAATTAAAACTTGCAGTATGTGTGAACAAAACTTAGTACATAGCTGTTTTTGTTGTTAGTTTTTGTCAAGTTGATTTTGGCTCATAGCAATCTCATGTGTGCAGAGCAGAAATAGTCCAAAGAGTCTAGCCTATGACCTTTTGGAAGTAGATCACAAGGCCTGCCTTCTAAAGTACCTCTGAGTGGAACTGAACCTGCAACCTTTTGGTTAGTAATTCAGCACATGATGATTTGCACAACACAGGGACTCTTTGGCACATAGTAAACCAAAAAAACAAACTCACTGCCATCGAGTTGGTTATACCTCATAATGACCCCCATTAGATTTCCAAGCCTATAAATCTTTATGGAAGTATATTGACCCATCTTCTTTCCACTGAGTGGCTGGTGGGCTTGAATCGCTGACCTTCTGGTTAGCAGCCAAATGTCTTATCTACTATGCCACTGGAGTACTATTATTACCAATTCTTAAGCTACAAAGTTTCAGACTCTCAATTAAAATATGCTACAAATGTAATTGAGAAATAACTTCTGAGCCTTTAAAAGGTATTCAGTATTATTACATACTTTTGATTCATTTTCTCTTTTGAACCTTAAAATAATCTGGTGAAGTTGGCCTAATTGGTCTTATTTTACAATCAAGGAAATTAAGAATCATGGAGATGAAGTACATTTTCTAAGGAACCTCAGCTTGTTAACATTAAGAGTTCAGTCCAGATTTCAAGATCAGATCTGTAAGATTCACGTTCTTTCTATGAGTTAACGCTACCAACCAAAGTGTACTAACAGCTACACACAAGTGCAGGTTAGTATTTCTTTTATTTGTAGTGTCAAAAGCGTGGAACTTTCTTCTAAGTCTTTATTCTCTAGAATTTCCAGCGTGAAAAGTAAGAGCTACAGTAGAAACAGTTTTGAATCAGGTTATTTCCTAACTTCAACATCTAGCACAGTGAATGAAAGAAAGAACTGTCCAGATAGATCAGGGTTTTGGATTATGATTTTGCTAAGATTGGCTCTTCACTTACATGGAATTGTATGGGGCTAACTCTTGAAGCAACTTCACATAGCTAGTACAGAGTCAAACATTATTTTCCTCTAAACAGTTATCATCAGTGCCTTTCATAGCATTCATGAAAGCTTATGTTTTTTCCTCAGAAAAAGTCCTCTCCCATCACTAGGTTCTTATTCAAGACTAATCAATTTAGTCACGGATTTGTGGTCTTGACACACTAGAAGCAAAACAATCAAGAAGAAATGTGACTTCTAAAAGACAGATACACTGACATCAATTGACAATTAATAATAATATAATTGACAATTAATAGTCTGATTGGAGGGAAGAAAGAAAAATAGAGAACCTATAAAAAGCAGATGCAGGAATTTAACCATCGTATTTTAAGGCCATATTCCAACCTATCCAAGTTTCTAAATATTGCAATATAATTGATATATATAATGCTGATTTTACATAATAAAAAGAGGCTCAATGACATTCAAATGCTCAAGGAAACAGAGAAGAAAGTAATA
>NW_006921902.1:510622-511699 GCF_000298275.1 Orycteropus afer afer | reverse complement strand
CGATGTGCAAAGCATTACAGTCACTTTCCATGTGTTTGACAACCCTTCCTTAGAACACAACAATATATACCATTGCTTTCTTCTTCCTCCTTAGTCTTTGTTTTCACATTACTCATGTCTTTCGAGCAGCCTTCTAATTATTACTAATCTGGCTCCCTTTCTCTCATACTTCAGGAAGGGAAAATCAAATAATTCTTGAAACCCCTCTGTTTCACAAATCTTTTCCAACACACTTTGCCTTGCTGTTCTGTAACCTGCTCACAATACTTGGTAGAAAATTTATTGAAGTAGTGTCCTGTGATTTCATTATTATCTTACTTTTAGAACTGTAAGTTTCAGTACAGATGTTTAGGTATGGTAAGGATTCTAAAAAGGACATCATGCAAATCCACATAAAGTGATTTTTTAAAGTCAATATTTGCTATTCACAAAACAAAATATTGGTTTCTATGCCTAAAGTTAAAGAAATGCATGATCAAATAAATGTTCAGAAGTTTGTGTGTTAACTTCAAAACCCCAATTGTATGTTTACATAGCACTTTTCTTAGAGATCTTCACAACACTTAATAATCATGATCCTGTAATGTGTTCAGCTTTCCTCAGAAGTGAGCAAATGTCCTGTGGAGATAACTCGTTTCCTGGAATTCAGGTTCATCCTGTCAATATACTGAAGGATATAGGTAGTCAGGAGGTCTCCAGCTACAAACCCAGTCTGGAGATCAGAAATGCTGAAGGTCTTCAATCATTCATTTTATCTTCATAAGAAGTACTAGGTTTTGCCTAATAAGAAATATTATCTGAAACACAAAGCTACCTCAAAGGAGCTCTCAAGAAATTGCCTTCCCATGAAAGTAGAGCTACTATGAAAAATGACCTACCCATCTCTGCCTCACCTGCTTGAATGTCAGGCTACATTGATTGTTTAAGGTAAAATATCCCAAGGACAAAAGGCTTAGTTATTCTATCTGTAAATTTTACAAATTTTTGTACTGTTGATTACTAATACCTTCTCCATCTAATTTATTTTGTGTAACTTATTTTTTCTTTTTCAAAGAATGTCTGCTATATGTCTGCAAG
>NW_006921902.1:502791-503338 GCF_000298275.1 Orycteropus afer afer | reverse complement strand
GGAAGGAAATTAATAAATGAAGAAAAAATAGGAAGATTGCAAAAAGAAAAACAAGGAATGGGGTTAGTCAGGAGAAAAAAAAATGGGGAAAAGAAAAAAAACAAGCAAACAAACAAAAAAACCCTTAAATTGGGGGTGGGGGGACAGAATTTCAACCAGGCACAGAGAAAATAAACTGCTGAAAACTAGGACCTGGTAGGGGAAGATAAGAATAATAATAAAAAGGACAAAGGTGTTAATAATATTCATTGGTTTGAAATGGCCAAATACAAGCAAACTAATCACCGGGAAAAAGAAAGCCAAAAAGAAAAACATTAAAAAGAAAGGAAAAAGAAAAAAAATCAGTGGAGGACTGTGTAGGGTACCCAGGCTCCATCTGAGCACACAGACTGTGATGGAGTTCCTGTGGGCCCAGGAGGTAGGTGGGAGTGGGGATTGCCACACCTCTCTGTTCACCAAGCAGGTGTAGGGTGTAGTAACAAGAAGAATGTTGTACCTTTCCAGTCTTGCAGGCCCCAAGTGTCCTTGGGGTTGCTGGAAAGCAGAA
>NW_006921902.1:496725-502078 GCF_000298275.1 Orycteropus afer afer | reverse complement strand
TGGTATTTTCATGCAAATTCTTCTGCAGTTGGGGTTTATTCTACTTCTGTATCCTTCCCTTCAAGGCTCAGCTGTCCAAGATTATCTTCTGCGTCTGTGTTAATTGGTTTCCCTTTTCTTTGTTGAAGAGGGTCTGTGCAGTCTTTCTGCCTAGTCCGCCATCTTGCGGGAACTCTGATGTCATTTTCTTTATGGAATGTTCTTTTTATTTTTGGCTTCCATTCTGAAATCTCAGAGGATTTTTTCATTATCATTGGTATTCTAAAATTTTGCCCTACCATGTGTCAAGGGATGGAAACAAACAAACAATATGAATAGCTTATGGTGAGCTCATGTCGTAATGGAAGAATCCATTATGAGAAACTGTTGATTATTCTCTCTTTGAGTTGGCTCCCTTTCACAATCTCTACTGATGAAGTATAATTATGTATATACTGAAATTTCTTGATCCATTCTTCAGGTCTCCTAGCTTTAACCCTTCTGTTTGCCCCCTTTTCCTACAGTGCTCTTTTCTGTTCCAGGCCACTGACCTACTTTTCAGCTATTATTATTATTATTATTATTATTTTGCTATTAAGTACTTATTGTTTTCAGGTACTATCGAGTTGATTTTTAACTCAAAGCAACTCCATGTGACAGAGTGGAATTGCACCGTAAGGTTTCCTAGGCTGTGATCTTTATAGGAGAGATTGCCAAGTCATTCTCCTGCAGTGCTGCTTGGTGGGTTGAAACCACCAAACCTTTGGTTAGCAGCCTTAGCAACTAAATGCTTAACCTTTGCACCACCAGGATAATGTTGAGTATATGTTTTATTTTTCAACATTTGCCATTTATATTTCATTATTTCCTACTAGATTATTCTTTTGGAATATTAATTATTTGGTGCTTCTCTGACAGTATTAATTACACATATTCTAAAGTTTTGATCTTCTTGGCATATTATCCTTTATCCTTAGCTGTAAGGTCTTCTCTTGGAACAATTCAGCACCTTTTTGGTATTGAGTTTCTCAAATATGTAATGATTCTAAATTTTGTATATCTTTCAATGTGAGTTTCTGTGTCAGAATACTCACATAACTAGTGGGGAGGACAGAATGTGTTACCTTAGTTTAAGAATGCCAGATTTAACAAAATAAAGTACAGAGCACAAATTAAATTTAAATTTCAGTTAAACAAAAATTTTGTTTTAGTAAAATCTGTCCAGTGTGATATTTGGAACATACTATATTAACTAATTAAATAAATAAATACTTGTTTACCTGAAATTCAAATTTTACTTTAATTTATTAAATTTGGCAACCCTACTTTGTTGTGTAATCCTGCAGCCTCTTTACTTGTGGATAGAGGAAGAATTGGTGGACTAGTCTTCTATGATAGTGTTTTCTTTCAATTCACCTGGGGCACAATCTAGTCTCTCTGACTGGTTTTTCTGTCTGTGGAACTGACCCAGAAACAAAGATAAGGTCTAATTTTCTAGCTGCAGATAGTTATCATTGATGGCTAAAATCCAAGTGTGCTAGAGTGGCTCCTAGAGACTCTTAAGAGTTAATTGGTAGCATCTCTTCTCAACTTCTCATTTAGTTACCTTACCTCTAGTAAGTAACTTAGGAGCTCTGGTGGCATAGTGCCTAAAGCATATGATTACTAACCAGAAGGCTGGTGGTTCAAACCCACCAGCCACTCCTCAGAAGGAAGATTGGGCAATCTACTTCCATAGAGATAAAACCAGAACCAAACTCACTGTCATCAAGTTGACCCTCCTTGGGTTTCTGAGGCAGTATCACTATGAAAGTAGATTGCCCAACTTTCCTTCCAAGGAGTGGCTGATGGGTATGAACTGCCAGCCTTCTGGTTAGCAGTCAAATGCCCTAGGAACTATCCCACTGAAAACCCAAGGAGGGGTCACTATGAGTCAAATAGCCTCAAAAGCAGTGAGTTTGGATTTTGGTTTAGTTGGTAACTTGAAAATGGGTATAGTGGGAGTATTTATACCATGAAAAGTGCTAGATGCTCCATATTCCCAACTTTGCCCACAGAATCAGTTTTAAACATTTTTTCCAGTGCACTAGGAGCTCTGGTAGTGTAATGCCTAAGGCACTTGACTGATAACCCACCAGCCACTTCTTGGAAAGAAGGTTGGACAATATACTTCTGCAGTGATATCATCTCAGAAACCTAAGGAGGGGTCATTATGAGTTGGGTCTGACTACACTGCATGTAACAACAACAACAACCTAAAAACCCTTTTTAACTACCCATCGTTACAAGTGTACCACATAGTTCTGCATTTTGAGCTATATGTTTTATTTTAATTGCATCCATCTGCTTTTTATGTTTCATAGATTCCTCATAGTTTATAATCCATCAAACTAACCACTCTTGTTCTCTAGTATCTTCACTTGTTTTCTGTAAATTCTAGGGATTGGCAGCAGGTTCTCAGTCTGTCAGAATAGAGATTATATTAATAAATATTCTCATTTAGATATATTTTTTTCTGCATGAAAAATTGTTTATGTATTCTTGATATATAGTTCCCTTAAGTTAAACAGTATATTTAAAAAATTGCATTAGCATTTTGGGAAACTGGAAATAAACCTGTTTAATGAACAAGTCCTCCAGTGTAAACCTGTTGACATTTCAAAAGCAATGTCATTGTAAGTTTGTTTCTAATTCTCACATGGTGAACTTACCTGTACATTGTTCTGAAAATGCTGTTTAATGTCCAAGTTTTATTTGCTTCTCTTCTGAAACTTTGAAACAATTTCCCCAAGCCTCCCAACCTCCACCTTGAGAAGGAGCTGTCTTCTAAAAAGAGATATTGGTAACTACCCTACAAATATAAATTTTAAACTTGCAAACCCTCAAAGTTCTAAAGCTTTTCAAGTTTGGCAAACATTATTTTTAGTTTAAATATTTAAATATCACTGAGAGAGGGGAAAAAAAGACAATAGGAGAAATGAAATAGCAAAGTGAAGGCCAAGGCTATAAGAAAACAAAAGGCAACTTGAGAGCAGAGTACATCCTGTGAGATTTATAAAGGAGAAGGATAATTTAAATTTAGGGTCTTTCAGGTTTTTCTGAGGCTGACTTTCAACTATTACATTATATAAAAGGTTGAGAATAAGAACGAATCTCCCTTATTTTAAGAGAGAAATCTTACCAGTGAACCATAATAAAGAATTGCTTCAAAACCCTTACACAAAGTCAAAATTTGTCTCCAAAGAGTTCTAGGCTTAGAGAACTGTGTATTTAGGATCAAATCAGTATACTCTGGGATTTGAAATATTTGAAAAAGCCATCTTACTTTACCAAATACATGGAATTTGAAACTTCCCCTGACTTTAGACAAAATCCCCAAGGAAGACTATGCCTTGAGTACACACGCTATTGCTATGTTTATATTGAAATTGTGCTTTGTGATATCCCTTATGTATATTTTAATTTTCTTGTTAATATGACTTTATAATACTGACATTTTCTATTTCAATATCTGAGGTCTTTATACAAAGAACATTAAACAGATTTATTACCATTAACTTTGTTTGTGAAAAGTAGAGAAACATTAAATGATGTTCCCAGTAAAAAAAAATCCAGTCTCCATTTATTAAGTACTGCTTGCATCATAAGGAGCCCTGGTAGTGCAGTGGTTAAAGCACTTGTATGTTGACTGGGTTGTTGGAAACCACTAGATGCTCTTTGGGAGAAACACGTGGCAACTTACTTGTGTAAAGATTACAACCTTGGAAAAATTTTGGGGTAGTTCTACTCATTCCTATAGGATTGCTATGAGGTGAAAGGTGTAACAGGGCTCACTCACATCATTGATGTTCCAAATTAGAAGGAAATTTTTATATCATTTTTTTGTAAATCTGTCTATATATATGTTTTCAAATTTTATTGAGGCTTAATTTACATGTAATAAAATATATCAAGTCTTATTAGACATTTTGCTTAGTTTTGACTGAATCAAACATCACTTTATCTACTGCTCCAATCAAGATTGTAATATTTCCATCACCCTAAAAAGTTCTCTGTTTCCCTTGCAGTCAATTCCTCTAAGTCCCTGTCCTAGGTGACCACTGAGTTGATTTCAGTCAAGATATTTTACCCATTCTAGAATTCCATAAAATCATACAAGGTTGAATTTTTCTTTGTGTGACTAGATTATTTTGCTCAGCAACATGTTCCTGAAATTCCCTCATTTTATTAGGTATCAGTAATGTGCTCCTTTTACTTGATGAATAGCAGTGTCTTATTTGAATATATCACAATTTATTCACCATTAATTATTTATCAATGGCTATTTTTTTTATTTCTACCTTGGTCAATTATGAACAAAGTTGCTATGAACATTTTTGTACAATGTACATTTGTGGATATGTGTTTTCATTTGTCTTTGGTAAATACCTAGAAGTAAAATTTCCAGATCATATGGTTAGCTCAAAACCTCATAAAGGACCACAAAACTGTTTTTCACCAAAGGGCTTATATCATTTTACAGTCCCTTCATTAATATGTGAGAGTCTCAGTTAGTCTATACCTTCACCAATATTTGAATTTCTCATAGTCTTTTTAATTTTATACATTGTAATGGTATTTCATTGTGGTTTAATTTTCTTTTTTCTAATAATTAAAGATGTTAACTATCCTTTCATGTGTTTCATTTTTCATTTAGGTAATTTATTATATGAGTTATCTGTTCAATTTTTTTTTCCACTGTTAGGTGGATTGTTTGTATTAGAATAATGTTGTAAGAAATCTCTATATAGCCTAGATATAAATTATTTGGCAAATATAATTATGCCAAATGTTTTCTCTAATATTGTGGCCTGCATCTTCATTTATTCTTACTGTTGTTTTTAATTTTTACAAAGTCCAATTTATCTTTTTCTTTTTCTCCTTTTATGGTTAGGGATTATTGTATACTAAGAAATTTTTGTCTACCTCAAGATTACTGATTTACTTCTGTGCTTTCTTCTAGATAAGGAACCATTGTGGTACAGTGGTTAAAGCACTCAGCTGCTAAACAAAAAGTCAGTGATTTGAGTCCACTAGTCACTCCCCAGGAGAAAGATGTGGCAATCTGCTTCCACAAGGACTTACAGCTTGGAAACCCTATGGGGCAGTTCTACTCAGTTCTTACATATTTGAGAAACTCAAAACCATAAAGGTGCTAAATTGCTTCAAGAGAAGCCCTTACAGCTAAGGGTAAAGGATAATATATGAAATAGATCAAAACTTTAGAATATGTATAATTAATAATGTCAGAGATGTTCCAAATAATTAATATTCCAAAAGAATAATCAGTAGGCAATAATGAAAATATAAATGGTGAATGTTCAAAAATAAAACA
>NW_006921902.1:493869-496365 GCF_000298275.1 Orycteropus afer afer | reverse complement strand
GGGTTTGAACTGCCACCCTTCTGGTTAGCAGTCAAATGCCTTGGTCACTACACCACCAGAACAAGCACACTATATACATTTCACATTTGAATTTTCTAATGCCTGAAGTATATTTATTTCTGGTATTATTTCTAGAATTAATCACAGATAATAATAAGAGTGTAAATATATCAAAAGTGTCCATCACTTCAAGATCAACCTTGACTAGGTTTTAGTTCCAATGGAATAAAGTTCACTGTCCTTTTGATTCTCTTCCTGTCAGTTTGGGGATGATCATAGCTAATGCTTCAATATCAACCATTGGGAGTCTATGCCAGGTATGCCCAGTTGTTTTCAGCCATTGCCATCTTCCCTCTTCAACTCAAAGTGATCCATTTATGTATAGATTAAATAGATGTTGATACGGGTAAAGGTCTAGTAAGCATGGAAACAAGAAGATCCTTTTTCTCCTGATTATTGTTAACTCCAAAATTGTCAGTGGACATTCTGCCATTTTAGCATTCTGCTTCAAAGAAGGCCAAACCATCAACTTTTCTCCCCCTTGAGAAATTAGAATGTTCACTGGAAGGTATTCTTATGGAACATCTGCTCTCCGTAATTAGTAGAATAAAACTATTCTGAAATCAGAAAATGAACTTGTAAAATAATTAAGTAAGTTTTCTCTATAAATATTTCTTTTTGATTGGAACACTTGATGATTAAAACATTACCCATTTGGTTTTACATCAATATGTTACAAATATAGCCCTACTTTTTTTTTCTGATTCTTGAAGTTCCACTGTGCAAAAGAACCATGTCTTTAACATGCTAACCCTGAAATCCTAACACAGGTAAATACCTTACCCTTAACCGACAGGTGTCTCCATGTCACAGTTGGCTCAGGTCTGCCAATAGCGAGACATAGTAGGGTCACACTGCTTCCTTCATTCACGGTGATATCAGAGGAGATATTCATGATCTGAGGAGGAACTATAAAGAGGAAAAAAGAAACATCTGAGAATTATTCTTTGCACTTAAAAAGGGGTTTGAGTATGTACAAATTTTATAGTGTATATATTTGATGAGTAGTATTCTCAGGAATACTTTTATTTGCCTTAATTTGTCAAAGATGTAGACATAGACAACATTTACATGTTTTCATAATACAAGAAGCTCTGTATTCTGCCTAGCTTGTAGCATGGAAGCTGGTGTGTGCGTGTGCGTGTGTGTGTGTGTGTGTGTGTGTGTTGGAGAGCAGAGAAATCAAAGATGGCCATTACTGCTTATTGAGTGAAAGGTAAAGTTAAAGTCTTGATTAAGCAGATGACCCATGAGGATTTCCCATTTCAGCACTTTTTGTCCAACAATTCACTCAAAAAAGCCAACATTACTAAGTTAGCACCATTTCCTGAGTATTCCAGACCCTTTCAAATTCTGTGAACTTTCAAAGGATGTCCCATTCTAAGATGCACTCATTTCTTTACATGAAAATTCCTACTCATTTCTTAAAACATATTATTTAAAACTCAGTGATTTTCTTCTGACTCCCCTGGTCAGAGTTAGTTACTTTCTCCTAAGTCCTCAACAGCAATGTATTCATGTCCCTGATGCTATTGTGCCATAAATTATTATAAATTGCATTTTTAACAGAATCATATACTAGTTGTTAGGAGCAGGATTCTAGAATTATATAGACCAAGGTTTGAATTATAGCTCAATTCCTTACCTGCAGTGTGACTCTGGGCAAGGAAAACTTCCTTTGCTTCACTGAGCTTTAATTTCCTCATTTCACAGATGAGACTGTAGTAGTAGCTAAACTCAGCAAGTTATGAACTCCAAATAAAATAACATACAGAAAGGCTTAGTAGAGTGCCTGACATAAAGTAAGCACTTAGTAAATATCTACTAAGGTGATGATGGTGATGATGACAACAGCAACAATACATCTTTCACAACAGACTGTGTCTTCTCATGGGCAATAGCTATGTTCAAATACCTTTAACTCTACAAAGTCTGACATGATACCTGGTCTTGTTGTCTACTATGTCCCACCTCCAATACTGAAAGTCAAAGTTCAATATTGGAAAATACCTATAGTCCTTCCCAACATTTGTTACTCATTGCCATTCTCCTGCTGTAGTTTCTTACCAATTTTCACATGGATAACTGCATAGCCTCTCACTTGGTTTCTTTCCGTTTTTAGTTCCCATCGCCTCTCCATTATATGTTGTTGTTGTTGTTATGTGCCATCAAGTGGGATCCGACTCATAGCGACCCCTCCTTGGGTTTCTGAGGCAGTATCACTACAGGAGTAGATTGTCCCATCTTTCTTCTGAGGAATGGCTTGTGGGTTTGAACCACCAGTTTTCTGGTTAGCAGTCAAGTGCTTAGGCACTATGCTACCAGAGCTCCTCTCCATTATATATGACCAGAATAACATTTCAAGTAATGGTCTAATCAAATTACTACCCTATTTACTCCATTAGTTCATCATGGCCTACAAGATTTAACATACAA
>NW_006921902.1:492168-493424 GCF_000298275.1 Orycteropus afer afer | reverse complement strand
GACTGCTCTAATGTCCAGGTTCAAGGCTTTTATCCCCTTTCTCCTGCTCTTCCGGCGTGCTACTCTGGGCAGGCCTGAGTTTCCTCTCCTCACCTAATCCCTTCGGCTGATTGCTCTTCTGTCCGGGTTCAAGGCTTTTATCCCCTTCCCTGCTCTTCCGGCCTGCTACTCTGGAGTCCCTGCATTGTCTCTCCTCACCTGTAAGCCTGGGGCTTGGTCAGCTGCTTGGTCAATGTATTTCCTTGAAATATTCCTCTTTTTTTGCTGACCCTCTACTTCACCAAGTATGATGCCCTTCTTCAAGGACTCTGTTTAACATTTATTAATTCCCCAAACTCAGTATTTATATCCCCAATATTTACATATTATTTCCTTGGCTTCGAATGTCCTCTCACAACTTCTTCTGTCATAGCACTTACCACTTTGAACAAAACCATCTCATCTCAAGCAGCTTCTCTAATATATTTCGAAGTCCTTGAAGACAGGGATCAGTCATAGCCATAGAAACTTCTCAGAATCATGTGCATTGTTCACCAAGGGAGGTACTCAGTATTTTTAATTTTAAATCTTAATTAAATTCAGCAGTGCGGTCAAAACCCTCTCTTTTTTCCCATGATAATTTTTGGAAGAAAGGAGCAGTTAGGAAAAACTTTAAATGCTTTTTCATATTTAGAAAGGAGATAATGTTTTAATTTTCAGTAAATTATCTGTCTCTATTTAGTCTGTATATGTTGTTTTTTTGTTATGTGCCATCGAGCCAGACCCAACTCATAGCAACTCCTCCTTGGGTTTCCAGGGTAGTCTCACTACGAAAGTAGATTGCCCAACCTTCCTTCCAAGGAGTGGCTGGTGGGTTTGAACCACAAGCCTTCTGGTTAGTGGTCTGTATATATTACTAACTAATAGACAAATAAACACAAAGAAACAAATAATAATCTTACCCAAAATGTCTAGATTAGTCAAACTAATATTAAAATCACAGAGTCCAGTTAAAGAATTACAAATTACACAGTGTGATTTCAATCTTGTCTGTAGGACTGCTAATGGTGCATATATCTGTCAACTTTTCATCAATGACAATCAATGACAGTAGGTCCAACAGGGCATTTGGTTGTGTAGACTATTCAATGCTCAGGTATAATGACTTCACATGTGTAGTCATTCTGCATGGGTGTGTGTAGAATGAGATGGGGGTGGGGTGGGCAAGGAAATCTCTCATATATATATATATATATACACACACACACACACACACA
>NW_006921902.1:491290-492068 GCF_000298275.1 Orycteropus afer afer | reverse complement strand
AAAAAAAAAAAAAACACACTTTTGAGCCTCATCTCCAGGCATACTTCCCCTGACACAGCAAATTACCAACAGTGTATCCCTTACTTCACCTGAACATGTCAAAACCATAAACCCTTCCATAGTTTTTCTTTGGCTGCCCTTGATTCTCTACCTGAAAAGAAATGACTCAAATGCTACCTCCCCTCTGCAGTTTGCTCAAACCTCTCCTAAAACCTGAAGGCAGCTTCACCTGTGTCCACCAAGGCAGTTTGTCAAAATCTGTACAGGAAGGAAACAGAGCATGTTGCATTGCAGTCGATTGCTTTATACTCATCTCTTTACCTAAAGAGTAAGGTAGCTGAGGATAAGGATGGAATTGTATATATCACTTTTGCCTTAATGTTGAGCACAGAGGCTGGCAAGGGTCTAGGCTTCACTTCACTCTGAGAGAACAATCCAATAAACAGATTGAATAAAAAGAACAAATGGAAGATTTCAGATACTTAAAGCTTTCTTTCCAATTTTCTTTCAGATCCTCAAAAAGAAAATTCACATGTGTAAATGACCTAAGTGCCCATCACCACATGCATGGATAAACAAAATGTAGTACATATGTGCAATGAAATATTACTCAGCCACAAAGGGATGTAGCACTGATAGATACAACAACATGAATGAACCTTGAAAACATTATACTAAGTGAAATAAATCAATCACAAAAGGACTAATATTATATTATCTCACTTATATGAAATATCTAGAATAAGCAAATGTATAGAGACTAATGTTTGTTGGTGGT
>NW_006921902.1:490204-491190 GCF_000298275.1 Orycteropus afer afer | reverse complement strand
TTCCAATGACAGGTTGTTTATTCCTTTTGATGCTATCCCACATGAAACATAGGCTTTCTTCTCTTTGTTTTGAACTTTTTTCTGATTGATCCCTTTCCAAAGAAGCATTCAGGTATTTGTCTTCAATCTCATTAATTCTGCCTTTCATTGCATCATTTATACTCCTTTGCCCTTCCAAAGTGTTATCTATTTCTTACAATTTACTATTAATATTCTGGATTTCTATATTTAGATTTATAATCATTTCTAATTTTTCATTTCTTTTGTCATTTGGTTCTTGTATTTTCTTCCAAAATTCTTCTAGGGCTTTTTCTGTGTTTTCCTTGGTCTGTCTCTCAATCCTTTGATGATACCTAAATATAATTCTTTTGAATTCCTTATCAGAGAATTTCAATTCTGCTTCTTCCTCAGGGATGTATTCTGGGTCTGTATCCTGCTCCCTTCCTTCTACCACTTTACCTTGCTTCTTTCTGTGGAAAGTGATGGATTGTTGTCTCTGAGACATCGTGGCATTATTTTATTTAGATCTCTTTTAACTGTTTGTGATGAGCAGCCAAGGGTGAGTCAGGCTGTTCTTGGTGGTTGTTTATCATAGGCCTGCTAGTGGAGAAGGAAGTGGTGGCTCTCAGTAAGTGAAGCCGCAGGAGGTGTGGGTGTAGTTGTGTCATATGAGGACTGTTGCTATCTCCCACTCAGTTAGACAAAAATAACAACTGAATCATCATCAAACAAGTAAAAGCAAATGTACAAAAAATTTACCATGTAATCACACTGGAACTGTAATTAAAAAAAGAAAAAAGGGAAAAAGAAGAAAAAGAAAAGAAAGAAAGAAAGAAACAAACAAACAAAACAAGTATCAGGGTTAGAGGGCAGTAAGAAAAAAATGTACAGAAGAGAATAATGAAGAAAAAAATGGTAAAAATGCAAAAAGAAAGACAAGGAATGGGCTTACCCATGAGAATGAAAAAAGAAGGAAAAAAAAAAAA
>NW_006921902.1:489411-490104 GCF_000298275.1 Orycteropus afer afer | reverse complement strand
GATTTCTAAACCCCAAACTAATTTTTAAACAAAATATAAAATGCTGAAAAACAGGTAATGTAGTTTTCTCAGGAGAATGAAGTGCAGTTAGAATGTACACTATTTTTTTTTCATAGTGTACTTGAGTTAAAATATGTGCAATGATATTTCAGGCCAAACCTTAATGCAGAAATAATCCAAAATATGACAGATTTATAAGCAAGGTAATTTTTATTTATTTGCTAACATGGATCCCCTTAAGAATTCAAATGTTCTTTTTGTTACTTATGACTTCTCCTTGAGAAGAGTTACATCTAAGGGCTTGACAGCATAAAACTCCATGCTACACGGCTGTCACATTCAGGCTTCAGTAATAATTCTCCTTTGCCACACACTTTGGAAGGTTTGGAGTCTACTGGAGCTCTACCTACTTGATAATTAAGAATTAATAATTAAACTGGCAATAAGAATAAATCAGCATATCTGTAGGTCTGGTGCCACCTCATTTTCTGACTCTTTATTCAAATTTTAATTATTACAGAATGTATGTAATGCAACATTTGTTAATTCAACATTTTCAAGTGTACAATTTCATGGTATCAATTACTTTAATTATGTTGTACAATCAGTGCCTTTAATCAATGCCAAATTTCCCATCACCATAAACATAAACTTGCTGCTTCCCAAACTATAGTTACATATTCCCCTCTCTCT
>NW_006921902.1:487196-489311 GCF_000298275.1 Orycteropus afer afer | reverse complement strand
ATATACATATGTATATATGAGAGAGAGAGAAAGCCATATTTCCGAAAGAATTTTTGGTACCCGTAAGGTTGTATATCTTTAAGGAAGCTGACTTCCACATCTTTTTCCCACAAAGGGGCTGGTGGGTTCAAACTGCTAAATTTAGGTAAGCAGTTGAGTGTTTTAACCAGGCTGCTACCAGGGCTCCTGTTAGACTCTAAATTACCATGAAGTGTTTACACATTTTCACGTTCTCTTCAGTATGGCCTCCTGCTTTTAAACAACCTAAATGTGTTTTGAATCTGGTCCTTCCTCTCCAACATCACTGCCGTTGGCTTAGTTAAGATTTTTATTATCCCTTGCTTGGAATATTACAAGAGTATCTTTATTTTTTGACCTACCATCACCTTGTAATTAAAATCCCATACTGCTGCCACAGTTACTATTTAAATATCTTGCTTTTGACTAAAAGCTCTAGTATCTGTCTTTGGTAAGAATGTAAAATCCAGACTTCTTGGTGGGATTTACAAGATCATTCACAATCTGACCACAGTCTGACTAATTGCCCCTTTTCTAAGAATATCCCCATGGATCTCTCAGGGGCTGCATCATAGTCTCATCTCTGTGTCTTTAGTTCTTTCTACTGGAAACCACTTCCCCACTTCTGTGCCAAATGAGCCACTCATTCTTCAATATTCAGATCAAATAATTAGCTTCTTCATGATGTCTTCACTTCTTTTTATTCTATTCCCAAGGCATTCTTGTTTGTGTCTTTATCCTAGTATTTATCTTTGCATCTGAATCTGTTGCAAGGAAGGGATCCTGTTCTATTTATCCTTGTATTCCAAACACACAGCAAAGGCCCGGCATGGCATCACTCCCATTTACCCTCTAAATGTAATGGATAGATTCATACTTGTGTTAATTGAGTATCTTATAATTTGCTAAGTTTTTCTGATTCTAGACATTTTAAAAATACTGTTTCATTTTTCTTTTCTAATTTTTTTATGGTGTTATGGTGAAAACTACAGAACAAGACATTCCCCAACATAACAACTTCCACATTTACAGCTCATGGACATATATAACATTTTTCATGTTGTGCCTTCATTATCGCTATCCTTTTCCAAAATATTCCACCATCATTAGCATTATCTAATGCCCTGAAAACAAAAGCTTCCCCTTTCCCCATTCCTCCTGTCCCTGGTGAACACTATATATATACATTTTTTTTTTCAACCTATCTACGAATTTTCCTTCCCTTTCCCTCCCATCCCTGGTAACCAACAAAGAAAATTTCTTTCCATGTATAAACCTTTCCTTGACTTTTTACAATAGTGGACTAATACAATATTTGTCTTTCTGTGATTTACTTATTTCATTCAGCATAATGTCCTCCAAGATCATCCACATTATGTGGTATTGTGCAGATTCCACATTATTTTTTAGTGTTACATAGTATTCCATTGTGTGTATGTAACACAGTTGATTTATCCATTCTTCCATTGATGGGCACTTATGTTGTTTATATTTTTGATATTGTGAATAATGCTGCAAAGAACATGGGCATGCTTTTCGTATTTGTGTCCTGGTTCTCAATTGGGTAAGATGTATAACTAATAATGACATTGTTGGATCAAATAGGATTTATATCTTTTTAAGGAATCACCATACCAATTTCCACAGTGGTTGTATTGATTTACAGTTCCATCAGGAGCAACTGAGAGTCTCAATCTCTCCCCAACCTCATCAATATTTGTTATTTTCTGTCTTGTTGAACTTTGCCATTAGTGCTGGGGTGAGATGCTAACTCCTTGTTGTTTTGATTTGCATCTCTCTAATGGCTAATGAGAGCTCTAGTGGTGTAGTGCCTAAGGCATTTGACTGCTAACTAGAGAGCTGGTGGTTCAAACCCACCAGCCACTTCTTGGAAGGAAGACTGGGCAATCTACTTCCATAGAGATACTGCCTTGGAAACCCAAGGTTGCTGTGAGTTGCAATCAACTCCACAACAGTGAGTTTTTTGTTTGTTTGTTTGTTTGTTTTGTTTTGTTTTTTTTAATGGCTAATGATCATGAGCTCTGGTAGCATAGTGGCTAAGACACTTGCCTGCTAACCAGACGGCTGGCGGTTCAA
>NW_006921902.1:485537-487096 GCF_000298275.1 Orycteropus afer afer | reverse complement strand
AAAAAAAAAAAATCCAAACTCACTGCCGTTGTGTCAATTACGACTCATAGCAACCCATCCTTGGGTTTCCCAGATGGTATCTCTATGGAAGTAGATTGCCCAGTCTTTTTTCTAAGGAATGGCTGGTGGGTTTGAACCACCAGCCTTCTTGCTGGCAGTCAGATGCATTAGGCACTATGCCTAAAAAGACAAGAAAAGGAGAAAAGACCAAAATGGATGTCAGAAGAGACTCTGAAACTTGCCCTTGAGCAGAGAGTAGCTAAAGCAAAAGGAAGAAATGACAAGATAAAAGAGCTGAACTGAAGATTTCAAAGAGAAGCTCGAGTAGACAAAGCCAATTACTGTAATGAAATGTGCAAAGACCTAGAGTTAGAAAACCAAAAGGGAAGAACACACTCAGCATTTCTCAAGCTGAAAGAACTGAGGAAAAAAATTGAGCCTCAGGTTGCAATATTGAAAGATTCTATGGGCAAAATATTTAATGAAACAGGAAGCATAAAAGAAGAAAGAAGGAATACACAGAGTCACTGTACCAAGAACATCTGGTCAATGTTCATCCATTTCAGGAGGTGGCATATGATGAAAAACCAATAGTATTGAAAGAAGAAGCTGAAGCTGCACTGAAGGAATTGGTGAAGAACAAGGCTCCAGGAATTGATGGAATACACATTGAGAAGTTTCAACAAACGGATGCCCCACTGGAGGAACTCATTTGGTTATGCCAAGATATTTGGAAGACAGCTACCTGGTCAACTGACTGGAAGAGATCCATATTAGTACCCATTACGAAGAAAGGTGATCCCCACAGAACATGGAAATTATCGAACAATATTATTACTATCACACACAAGTAAAACCTTACTGAAGATAATTCAAAAATTGTTGTAGCCGTATATTGACAGAGAACTTCCAGAGGTGCAGGCTAGATTCAGAGGAGGATGTGGAACAAGGGATATCATTGCTGATGTCAGATGGCTCTTGACTCAAAGCAAAGAATATCAGAAAGATATTTACTTGTGTTTTATTGACTATGGGAAAAGATTTGATTGTGTGGATCATAACAAATTGTGAATAACATTGAGAAGAATGGAAATTCCAGAACACTTCATTGTACTCATGGGGAAACTACACATAGACCAGGAGGCTGTTTTTCAAACAAAACAAGGGGAAACTGCATGGTCTAAAATCAAGAAGGGAGTGTGTCAGGGCTGTATCCTTTCACCATACTTATTCGGTCTGTATGCTGAGAAAATAATCTGAGAAATTGGATTATATAAAGAAAAACATGGCATCAAAATTGAAGGAAGAATCATTAATAACTGCGATATGCTGACAACACAACTTTGCTTGCCGAAAGAGAGGATGACTTGAAGCACTTACTGATGAAGATTGAAGAATGCAGCATGGATTACATCTCAATATAAAGTAAACAAAAATCCTCACAACTGGACCAATAAGCAGCATCATGATAAATGGAGAAAATATTGAAGTTGTCCAAGACTTCACATTGGTTCTACAGTCGACACCAATGGAAGCAGCAGTCAGGACATCAGACGACA
>NW_006921902.1:482910-485437 GCF_000298275.1 Orycteropus afer afer | reverse complement strand
TTTTTTTTTTTTTTTTTTTTTTATGAAGAATTATGTGTTAGATTTTATCCAATGCCTTTCCTATATCTATTGATATGATCATGTGATTCTTTTCTTTTCTTTTATGTAATGGATTGCATTGATTGTTTTTCTTATGTTAAACCACCCTTGCATACACAGTCTGAATCCCACTTGGTCATGATGTATTACTGTTTTGATAAGTTGTTGGAGTCTATTGGCTAGCATTTTTTAAAAGATTTTTACATCTATATTCATGAGGGATATTTTCCTTTTTAGTTGTGTTTGCCTGGTTTTGTTATCAGGGTTATGCTTGTTTCTTAAAATGAATTTGGGAGGATTTCATCCTTTTCTATGTTCTGGAATAGTTTGAGTAGGAATGGTGTCAATTCTTCTTTGAATGATCAGTGGAATTCTCCAGTGACACCATGTGAGCAAGACATTTTTTTGTTGGTGGTAATTTTTAAAGATCTTCAGATTCTTCTTTTGTTGTGGGTCTGTTCAAATTTTCTACCTCAGTCTGTGTTAGTTTAGTTAAATTTTGTGTTTCTAGAAATCTGCCCATATCTTCTATGTTTTCAAATTTGTTGTACTACAGTTCTTTATAGTATCCTGATATTCTTTTTATTTCTGTTGATTTTGTTGCAATGTCATCCATTTCATTTCCTACTTGTATTAGTTGCATCTTGTCTTTATTTTCCTTTGTTAAGTTTGCCAGTAGGTTGTCAATTTTATTAATTTTTTCAAAGAACAAACTTCTAGTCATGTTCAGTTTTTCTATTGTCTATTTTCTGAGTCACTTATTTCTGCATGAATCTTTATTTCTTTTCTTTTGGTGACTGTAGGCTTTTTTTGTGTCTCTTTTCCTAATTGTTGGAAATGTTGGATTAAGTTGTTGATTTTGGCTCTTTCTTCTTTTGTGCTGTGTATATCTATTGCTATACATTCCCCACTGATCACGGCTTTTGCTGTGTCCAAAGATTTTGGTATTTTGCATTTTCATTCTCATTTGATGCAAGGAATTTTTTAAATTCATTATTTTTTATTTCTTCTATTATCCAGTTATTTTTAAGGAGAATGTTATTCAGTTTCTATGTGTTTGCTCTTTTTACATTGGTCTACATAGTGTTGATTTCTTATATTATAGCATTGTGATCTGAGAAGATACTTTGCAATATTTCAATGTTTTTAAATTTATTGATGCTGGCTTTGTGGTCTAACATATGGTTTATACTGGAGAATATTCCATGTTTGCTGGAAAAGAATGTATATTTTGCTATTGTTGGGTGAAGTGCTCTGTAGATGACTATAAGGTCCAGCTGGTTGATTGTACTCTTTAGTTCTTCTACATCTTTGTTGAGTTTCTTTCCAGTAGTTTCATATTTTATTGAAAGTGGTATATTAAAGTCTCCTACTATGATTGTGGAGTCATCTATTTGTCTTTTCAATTCTGTTAAAGTCTGATTTATGTATTTTGGGTCTCTTTCATTGAGTGCATAAATATTTATTATGGTTATTTCCTCTTGCTCAATTGATACTTTATCATTATATTATGTCTTTCGTTATCTCTTATGGTGGCTTTTGTCTTAAAATCTATTTTATCAGATATTAATATTATCACTCCTGGTCTTTTTTGATTGTCATTTGCTTGATATTTGCTTTTTAGACTATTTTTGTTTTTGTGTCTAAGGTGAGTCTCTTGTAGACAGCATATTGATGGGTCATTTTATCTCATCCAGTCTGCAACTCTCCATCTCTTGAGTGGTGTATTAAATTCATTTACAGTCAATATAATTATGGACAAGTATGAATTTACTGATGTCATTTTATTATGTTTTTTCATGATGTTGTTCATTTCTTTGTTCCATACAATTTTCTGTGCTGAGCTTATTTTGTTTATGAATTTTGTTATCATTTCCTTTGTTGCTATGGTTTTAGTACTTGCTAAACATTTTTGCCTCTCCTCTTTTTTATCTTTATTCAAAGGTTTATCATTTTTCTTTGTGATTACCTTGTGATTTACACTTTTATTCTCAAGTTTAGAATAGTCTGTTCTCTTTTGCAATTATCTTGACTTCCTCACCATTTGGAAGTTCTGTGTCTACACTATGTATTTCCTCTTCTTGGTTTATAGTTATCCTCATTTACCAATTGATGTCTCTGATTCCCTGTTTACAGTCTTGTAAGCTAATTTTACTTTGGATACTTCTATAACTGGGGTGGTTTCTGGGTATGTCATCAAGTGTATTAATCATCAGTTGTTGTCTGCTATTGTAGATTTTCTGTCCGAAGGACTTCTTTTAGCATCTCTTATAAGATTTTTCTGGTTTTAACACATACCTTTAATTTCTGTTTATCTGGAAATGTCCTAATTGCACCCTCATATTTAAGGGACAATTTTGCTGAATATAAAATTCTTGGTTGGCAACTTTTTCTTTCAGAGTGTTATGTATATCACCCCATTGCCCTCTCACTTGTGTGGTTTCTGCTGAGAAATCAGAGCTTAGTTATTGGTTGCCTTTTTAGGTAA
>NW_006921902.1:479898-482810 GCF_000298275.1 Orycteropus afer afer | reverse complement strand
GCAATCCTACTTCCGTAGTGATACTGCCTCGGAAACCCAAGGAGGGGTCGCTATGAGTCGGGGCCGACTCGACGGCACATAACAACAACAACAATGATCATGAACATTTCCTCATGTATTTATTAGCTGCCTGAATGTCCTCCATGGTGAAGCATCTGTTCATGTCTTCTGCCATTTTTAATTGGATTGTTTGTCTTTATAATGTAGAGGTTTCAGAATTTTCTATAAATTTTAGAGATAAGTCCTTTGTCAGATATTGCCAATTTTTTTTTTTTTTTTCCAAAAAAATCTGTAGGGCTCTTTTTACTCTTTTTGATAAGTCTTTTGATCACAAAAGGATTTAATTTTTAGAGGATCCCAATCATCTAGTTTATCTTCTGTTGTTTGTGTATTTTGGGTTATGCTTGATAGTTAAGGAATTAAGGCCCCTAAGTTTGCCCCTATTTTTCCTTCATGAATTTTATGTTTTTAGGTTTCACATTTAAGTCTTTGATTCATCTGGAATTAGTTTTTGTGCATAGTGTGAGATAAGGATCTTGTTTCATTTTTCTACAAATGGATATACAGTTTTGCCAGCAGCATTTGTGAAAGAGACTATCTCTTCCCCACTGAATGGATTTTCGTCCGTTATCAAAGATCAGCTGACTATTGATGGATGGATTTGTTTCTGGGTTCTCAATTCTGTTCCACTGGTCTATGTGTCTGCAATTGTACAAATACAAGGATATTCTTACAACTGTGGCTGTATAGTAGGTTTTGAGATCTGGGAGCATGAGACCTCCTACTTTGTTGTTCTTATTCAATGGTGCTTTACTTACCTAAGGTCTTTTTCCTTCCATATAAAATTAGTGATTGGTTTTTCATGTCCTTAAAAAATGATGGAATCTGGATTAGGATTGCATTGAATGAATAGATTGCTTTGGATGGTATTGACATTTTCACAATGTTTAAACTTCCTATCCATGAGCATGGTACATTCTTCAATTTATGCAGATCTCTTATATTTTCTTGAAGTAGTGTTTTGTAGTTTTCTTTGCATAGGTCTCTTGTGTTCTTGTTAAGATTCATTCTCAAGTATCTTATCTTTTTGGTAGCTGTTGCAAATGGTATGAGTTCCTTATTTCCTTTTCAGAAACCTCTTTGCTAGTATAGAGGATTCCAAAAGACTTCTGTATGTTAATCTTGTATTCTGCCACTAAGCTAAATCTCTTAATTAGTTCCTGTAATTTTCTTGCTGAGTCTCTTGGGTTTTCTAGGTATAAAATCATATCATCTGCACATAGGGATAGTTTTACTTCTTCCTTACCAATTTTAATGCCTTTGACTTACTTTTCTTGCCTCATTTCCCTGGCTAGGACTTTGAATACAATGTTGAATAGAAATTGTAATAGAGGACATCTTTGTCTTGTCCCTGATCACAAGGGAAATAGTGTCGGTCTCTCTCTATTGAGAATAGTGATTGCTGTTGGTTTTGTATGAGTGCCTTTTATTATGTTCAGGAATTTCCCTTCCATTCCTACTTTTTTTGAGAGTTTGTTTGTTTTAAATGTCAAACTGTCCTTATTTCTTTCCTCTTTTTTTGTGTGTGATTTGGGTGAATATTTACAGAGCAAATTCACTTTCCATACAGCAGTTCACATATACTTTGTCTCAAGACATTGACCACAATCACCACAATGCAACAGCTCTCCTCCTACTTCCTCCTGACAATCACCTCTTCCCTGTGTCCATCCCTCCATGCACCCCTGCCCCCTGAGCTGTCTCCTTGTGCATAAACAGTCCTTCTTTCTTTCATGATTTTTCTCTCCAAGGAGTTTATTTACCTCAGGTAAATGTTCAATTACTATGCCTGTCTTTTGCTTGGCTGGAAGCCACAGGTGTGGGTTCAGTTCTAGACCTGAAGGGCAGGTAGGGGCCATAGTCTCAGTGGTTCCACCAGGCTCTATCAGACCAGCAAACCTGCCCCCCCCCTTTTTTTCCAGATGCTTTTGAATTGTTCCACATTGTTCTGCATCTCTATCCAGGGTGTCCTACATAGATCCCCCTCCAAGTGGTTGACAGTGGTAGCTAGCCACCATCTATTTCTTCTGGTCTCATAGTTATACAGGCTGTGGATCATATGGTTTACCAGTCACTAGGACTAATTCTTTCCATGAATCTTTGATTTTTTTCATTCTTCTTTGCACTGGATGAGGAGAGACCCATTGTTGCGTCTAGATGGCTGCTTGCAGGTTTTTAAGAACCCAGTCACTACTCACCAAAGTAGGAGGTGAAGCAACGTTTTATGTAGTATGTTATGCCAATTGGGCTTGATGTCCCCTGTAACTAGGGTCCTGAGCCCAAGGTCCTACAACTCCATCCCTCTGGTTAGCTGGCTGTGACAAAAAGTGACCACAAATTTGTCCTTGTCAGCTCTACTATACACATGGGAATTCAGATCATACAAATACAGTTTTATAGGACCATTATCTGCCAACCCTATACATGGTCTTGGGTCAACTCCCCACTGCATAAACATACCTAATAGTTCAGCCTGTCCACCCATCTATCCACCCACATACCCATGCTTGCCTTCACTGACAATGCAGTACTGTATGTGCAAAAGGGTTCATCTTTGTTGTCTGTACCTCACATAAACCTCTTTATGTCTTAATCTTCCTCAATGCCACCATGTTGATCACTCACATTTGGTACATTGCCCATCTCTTCACGCAAATCAATACTTATCTTTACCTATCTAACAATGTTCCCTCCCCTCCCTGCCCACCCCTGGTAACCAACAAAGAAAATTTCCTTCCACAGATAAACTTTTCCTTGACTTTTACAATAACAGACTAATACAATATTTGTCCTTTTGTGATTGACTTATTTCACTCAGCATAATGTCCTCCAAGTCCATCCACATTATATGG
>NW_006921902.1:478359-479798 GCF_000298275.1 Orycteropus afer afer | reverse complement strand
TGCTCTGTGGGGAGCTCTGGTAGCATAGTGCCTAAGGCACTTGACTGCTAACCAGAAGGCTGGTGGTTCAAACCCACCAGCCACTCCTCGGAAGGAAGATGGCACTATGAGTTGGATCTGACTCAACGGTACATAACAACAACCACAACAAGCTGCTCTGTGGGAGGAAGATATGGTACTTTGTTTTTATAATGATTTAAAGTCTTAGAAACCCTGGGGGCAGTTCTACTCTGTCCTAAAGGATTGCTATGAGTTAGAAGTGACTCAACAGCAGTGGGTGGATTTAGATGGATAAAGTACTCTTTCTCTAGAACCCAGAGCTTTCCTGGTGGTGAGAAAGACACACCTGAAAAGGCAGTCAGGTGAGACCATTGCAGTAATGATATCCCAGTTGGTTTTCTCAGTGAAGTCCTCTGACTCAGAACCATTCTTTTCATAGATACTTGTTTCATCTGATAATCTGAGGCATGTTGGATTAAGACATGTTTGTAAAATTATTTGGGTACCTAGCACTACCTATTCATTCCCAAGGTGTTTGGTCAGTGTTACACATTAGGAGGGAGCTGCCTGGCAATAAATCCTAAAATTTAACCCAGACTCTTTCACTAAGACCCAGCTATCTGGCATCTTGTTTAAGTCCATAGTGCTCTCTGTCATTTTCTTAAAGGAAACAAGATAAGTATAGTTTCAAGAATCTAGGTAGCCAATGAAAAAGGAAATACTGAGAACAAATTGAAAGAAAGGAAGGCCCTTGCTGTTCTCAAAGGAGCTCTCTGGTGGCACAGTGGTTAAGACATTTGGCTGCTAATCAAAAGATCTGCAATTCTAATTCACCAGATGCTGCACAGAAAGGTAAGGCTGTCTTCTTCTGTAAAATATTTATAGCCTTGGAAACACTATGGGACAGTTCTACTCTGTCCTACAGGGTCACTATGAGTCGGAATTGGCTTGATGGTGGTAGGTTTTGTTTTTATCATAATATGAATTATGATAGCCATAGAAATGAACATTATAATATACCTTTATCATTTTCAAAAAAGTCTTCATGTGCATTATTGCACATGGTCCACACAAAATATGAGATGAAAAGAGCAAACACTCCACTTAAAGAAATTGAGACATGAGGAAAGTTAAGGAAATTGCCTAAAATTATAGGGTTACTAAATGGCAGAGTTCTTTCCATCATAATATGTTGCCTTTTTGTTTGTTGTTGCTGTTAAAACTGTTGAATTGATTATGGCTCATAGCACCACCATGTATAACAGAACACAACACTGCCTGGGCCTTTGCCATCCTCACAATCATTGCTATGCTTGAGCTCATGTTGCACCTGCTTCTTGTTGTTGTTGTTGTTAAGTGCCGTGGAGTCGTTTCTGACTCATAGTGACCCCATGCACAGCAGAATGAAACACCGCCCGATCCCTCGCCAGCCCCACAAT
>NW_006921902.1:476510-478259 GCF_000298275.1 Orycteropus afer afer | reverse complement strand
TGATTGATCATTTAACAAAGTAGTATTGAAGTACTTCTCTTCAATCTAATTAATTCTGTCTTCCACTGATTCAATTATACTCCTTTGTCCATTCAATGTGTTATTTATTCCTGAAATTTTAGTATTAATCTTCTAAATGTTTGTTGTTTTTGTATGACTTTTAATTTTTTTGTTTACTTTTTCCATTTGTTCTTATATTGTTTTCTTAAATTGTTCTAGAGTTTTATCTGTGTTTTCCTTAATTTTTTCAGTGTTTTTGTTGATCTATCTCTCAATCTGTTGAGTGTACCTAAATATAATTCTTTTGAATTTCTTATCAGGGAGTTCCAATGCTGCTTCGTCCTCTGGGACATTTTCTTGGTGTATATCCTGGTCTGTTGTTTGTACTACTTTTTCTTGCTATTTGTGTGGACTTTTATGGCTTTTTGACTTTGAGCCATTGTGATGTCCTTCTGTTTGTGTTTAATTGGTGATTGTATGTTGTTGTGATTTTCCCAAGATTGATTTTTTCCCCTTTGTTTTGATATATATGTAAGCTGGAAACTGTGCTCCTCTATTTGCTTGTCAGTAGCACTTAGGAATTCACCACAAATCTCCTGATGGATGTGATAGAGAATGAGAATATGTGCAGAGATCTCAGTTAGCTATCTGTGAAGAGCAGTTGAAGGTTAATTGAATGGGTAGTAGTTTTCATCTATTGATGGTCAGTCTGTGCTGGAGCAAGTGGTGGCCCTCACTCAGTGGGTGAGGTTGCAGGAGGTGCAGATATGGTGT
Organism: Orycteropus afer afer; assembly: GCF_000298275.1. Classification (NCBI taxonomy): domain Eukaryota; kingdom Metazoa; phylum Chordata; class Mammalia; order Tubulidentata; family Orycteropodidae; genus Orycteropus; species Orycteropus afer. The sequence goes on along the minus strand of NW_006921902.1, from coordinate 477,485 downwards.
GATGTGTGGGAATGGTTACTATCTCTTACTCAGACAAAAATAATAATAAAGAAAGAAAGAAATCAAAAAATAAAAACAAAGGAACAAAAATCACAATTGTATAAACAAACAGGAACAATTGTGAAAGGAAAAAAAAAGGAAAGACAATAAATGAGAAGAAACTTCTAAAAATGTGTTTTAAAAAAGATAAAATAAATATAATGAGGAAAGAGAAGAAAAATTATCCCTAATATCGGGTGTGTGTGTGTGTGTGTGTGTGTGGAGAATTGTAAAGAAAAAATGAGAAAATTCTAAAAGGAAGAAGAAGATGGGGAGAACTAACATAGGAAAAGAAAAAAAAAATGATGGAAATCAGAAAAAGGGAAGAGAAAGGAAAAAAAAAAGAATAAGGTAGTGAAAGAATAGAAGAATACATTAAAAACAAATAAACAAAAGCAAAATGATTGGGGATGGGGCAGGGCACCCAAGCTCTGTCAAGGCACAGGCTGCGATGGAATTTCTATTGGTCAAGAAGAAGGGTGGAGGAAGGGGAAGGCCACACTCTGTTCACCAAGAGGTTATGGGATATATGCGTAACAAGGGGAATATCTCACCTTTCTAATCATCAGCCTCCAGTGGAGTTGCCCATGCTGTCCTCAGTAAGCAAAGCCTATTTCTAGATCAATGGGCAGGTCAGAGCACTGCTTGCATATATTCAAAGTGTCCAGACCACTGGCAGATATTCAAATGGCTGTGCCTTCAGGACTGCCAGTAGTCCACAGCTCTGTTTATCTCTTTCTTTGCTGTGTTCCTGTCTAGATGTCAGGCACCAATGCATTCTTTGCCTGTGCAGTCCTTGGCAAGCAGAGGTGATTCTTAGGTTACTGCCAGATCAGGACCCAGCTTTCAAATATTCAAAATTGCTGCATCCCCAGGACAGCCAGCACTCCACTGCTCCATTTTTCTCCTTATTCACTGTTTTCATTCAGGATCTTC
>NW_006921902.1:474804-476410 GCF_000298275.1 Orycteropus afer afer | reverse complement strand
TATTGTAAATAGTGCTGGGTGTGCATATGTCTGTTCTTGTCATGGCTCTCACTTCTATAGGATATATACCTAGCATATAGGTATATGGCTGGATTAAATGGTATTTCTATTTCCAAACTTTTAAGGAGTCACTGTACTGCTTTCCACAATAGTTGTATCATTTTACAATCCTACCAGGAGTGTATGAGAGTCCCAATTTCTCCACCTCCTAGCCAGCATTTATTATTTTCTCTCTTGTTGAACTTTGCTACTAGTGCTGGGACAATATGGTATCTCATTGCTATTTTAATTTGCATCTCCCTAATGGCTAATGATCATGAGCATTTCTTCATATGTTTGTTGGCCACCTGAATATCTTCCTTGGTGAAATGTCTGTTCATTTCTTCTGCCCATTTTTTGAATTGTTTGTCTTTTTGTTACTGAGGTGTTGAAGTTTTCTATAAATTTTAGAGATAAGTCCCTTGTCAGATATGACATTGCTACATATTTTTTTCCCAATCTGTAGGTTCTCTTTTGACTCTTTTGTAGAATTCTTTGGAAGGACATTAAAATTTAATTTTTAGAAGGTCCCATTCATCTACTTTCTCTTCTGCTGTTTGTGCATATTGAGTTATATTTGATAATCTATTTATGCCATATATTAGGGCCCCTAAATTTGCCCCTAGTTATTCCTTGAGGAACTGTATAGTTTTAGGTTTCACATTTAAGTCTTAGTGTATGGTGTGAGATACAGATCTCATTTCATTTTTCTGCAAATGGTATCCAGTTTTGCCAGCACCATTTACTAAACAAATATTCTGTTCTCCATTTAATGGATTTTGGCCCTTTGTCAAAGATCAGCTAACCATAGGTCGATGGACCTATTTCTGGGTTCTCATTTCTATTCCATTGGTCCATGTGTCTGTCATTATACCAATACTATGCAGTTTTGACTATTGTGGCTGTATAGTAGGCTTTGAGATCTGTCAGTGTGAGACCTCCTACTTTGTTCTTCTTCAATAGTGCTTTTCTTATCTGAGGTCTCTTTCCTTTCCATATAAAGTCAGTGATTGGTTTTTCCATATCCCTAAAGAATGTTGATGGGATCTGGGTTGGGATTGCATTGAATGTATAGATTGATTTGGTTAGAACTGACATTTTCACAATGTTCAATCTTCTTATCCATGAGCATGGGATGTTCTTCCATTTGTATAGATCTCTTATGGTTTCTTGAAGTAGTTTTTATAGTTTTGTTTGTATAGGTGTTTTGTGTCCCTGGCAAGATTTATTCCCAGGTATTTTATTTTATTTTGGTAGCTATTGAGAATGGTATTGATTTCCTTATTTCTTTTTCAACAGTCTCTTTACTGGTATAAAGGAATCCCGCTGATTTTTGGATTTTGAACTTGTATCCTGCCATGATTCTAAATCTCTCAATTAGTTCCAGTAGTTTTTTTGACTTAGTCTCCTGGGTATTTTAGGTATAGGATCACATCATCAGCAAATAGGGATAGTTTGGCTTCTTCCTTACCAATTGGGATGGCTTTGTTTTCCCTTTCTTGCCTTATGGCCCTGGCTAGGACTTCCAGAACAATGTTGAAATGGTGATGGTGGGGCATCTTTGTCT
>NW_006921902.1:467569-469014 GCF_000298275.1 Orycteropus afer afer | reverse complement strand
GAGACTCTCAGATCCAGTAAACATTAGGCTCTATAAACTTAAATAATTACAATCACCCTTGGTACATAATAAATGGTTTTGTAAAAAAAATATTGAATGAATAAATATCTCCTACACGTATAATAAGAGCTCTGGTGTTGTGGTTAAAGCATTTCCAAAATGCTAGCAGATCAAACCCACCAGCTGCTCCATGGGAGAAAGATGAAGCAGCCTGCTTCCATAATGATTTACAGAAACACTATGGGACAGTGCTACTCTGTCCTATAGGGTAGCTATGAATTGGAATTGACTCAGGGGCAGTGGATTTGGTTATATATAAAGAGAGTCACAGAAGTTATTGCACACTTGTGAGAGGACACACTTTTTATTATTATTATTATTTGTTTTTTAAATTTTTATTGTGATTTGAGTGAAATCTTACAGAGCAAATTAGTTTTCCATACAGCAGTTCATACACAATTTTTTTTCATGACATTGACTGCAACTCCCCACAATATAACAGCTCTCTTCCCACTTCCTCCTCATAGTTACTTCTTCCCTGTGTTCTTCCCTCTCATGCACTCCTGTCCTCCCTCCACCCCCAGCTGCCTCCCTGTGCAGACACTGCTCTTCTGTTCTCCCACAATTGATCACTCTAAGTGTATCTACCTGATGTAGATGTTCAGCCCATATGCCTGTCTATTGTTTGTCTGGATGCCACATGAGTGAGCTCAGTTTCAGTACTGAATGATAAATAGGGGCCATAGTCTCAGGGCCCTCACCAAGGTCTATCAGATCGGTGAACCTGGTCTATTTTCTATTTTGTTTTATTTTTTTGTTATTATATTTTTATGATTTTGAGTTTTATTCCACATTGTTCTCCCATCTACCCAGGATCTCCTACATGGATCCCCCTCCAATTGGTTGACAGTGGTAGCTGGGCACCATCTAGTTCTTCTGGTCTCATGATCATATAGGTTGAGGATCACATGGTCTACTAGTCCCGTGGACTAATTGTTTCCACATGTCTTTGGTTTTCTTCTTCTTCGCTCTGGAAGAAGAGACGCTTGTTGCATCTAGATGGCTACTTGCAAGCTTTTAAGACCCTGGTCACTGCTCACCAAAGTAAGATGTAGAACAATGTTTCTGTGTAGTATGTTATGCCAATTGAGCTTGATATCCCCTGCAACCATGGTCCTGAGCCCACAAGTCCAACTACTTGCTCCCTTAGGGTAGCTGGCTATGGCCAAGATGTCACCACAACCTTGTCCTTTGTCATACCCTACAAATTCACCCAGACATTCTGACAGCATATACAAATATGCTTGTCTGGCAACCCTGTACATGGTCATGGGCACACTCCCACCTGCCTAGACATACCTGATTGTTCATCCTGTCCACCTATCTGTCCACCCCTAGATCAATGATTGCCGTCACTGACGATGCAGCACTGTACATGCAAAAGG
>NW_006921902.1:462623-466569 GCF_000298275.1 Orycteropus afer afer | reverse complement strand
CAACACTACAGCTCAAAAGCATCAATTCTTCATTGGTCTTCCTTATTCATTGTCCAGCTCTCACATGCATATGAGGTGATTGAAAACACCATAGCTTGTGTCAGGTGCACCTTAGTCCTCAAGGAGACATCCTTGCTCTTCAGCACCTGAAATAGGTCCCTTGCAGCTGACTTGCCCAGTGCTATATGACAAATTTCAAACTTTTTTCCATTTATTGTAATGTTGCTTATAGGACCAGTTGTGAGGATTTTTGTTTTCTTTATATTGAGATGTAGTCCATACTGCAGACTGTATTCTTCAATCTTCATCAGTAAATGCTTCAAGTCCTCACTTTCAGCAAGCCAATTGTGGCATCAGTGTATCACAGCTTGTTAATGACTCTTCCTCCAATCTTCATGCCACATTCTTCTTCATATAGTCCTGCTTCTCGGATTATTTGGTCGGCATACAGATTGAATAAATATGGTGAAAAGATACAACCATGACACACTCCCTTCTTGATTTTAAACCATGAAGTGTTCCGTTTTTCTGTTTGAATGACAGCCCCCTGGTCTATGTACTGATTCCTCTTGAGTACAGTTGAGTATTCTGGAATTCCCATTCTTCTCAAAGTTATCCACAACTTGTTAAGATCCACACAATCAAATGTGTTTGCACAGTCAGTAAACACAAGTAAACATCTTTCTGGTATTCTTTGCTTTGAGCCAAGATACATCTGACATCAGCAATGATATAGCTTATTTCACATCCTCTTCTGAATCCAGCTTGCATTTCTGGAAGTTCTCTGTCAATATACTGCTACAACTGTTTTTGATTTATCTTCAGTAAGATTTTACTTGCATGTGATATTAATGATAGTGTTTGATAATTTCCACATTCTATGGATTACTTTTCATTGGAATGGGTAGAAATATGAATCTCTTCCATTCAGTTGGCCAGGTAGCTGTCTTCCAAAGCTCTTAGCATAACCAAGTGAGTTCCTGCAGTGTGGCATCCGTTTGTTGAAACATCTCAATGGATATTCCATCAATTCCTGGAGACTTGTTCTTCGCCAATTCTTTCAGCACAGATTTGACTTCTTTCTTCCATACCATTGGGTTTTGATCATATGCCACCTCCTGAAATGGATGAAGATCAACAAGTTCTTTTTGGTACAGTGACTCTGTGTATTCCTTCCATCTTCTTTTGATGCATCCTGCATCATTCAGTGTTTTCCCTATGTTGTTTTGTTGTTATGTGCCATCGAGTTGGACCCAACTCATAGTGACCCCTCCTAGGGTTTCTGAGGCAGTATCACTTGGGAAGTAGATTGCCCCATCTCCCTTCTGAGGAGTGGCTGGTGGGTGTGAACCACCAGCTTCTGGTTAGCAGTCAAGTGCCTTAGGCACTACACCATCAGATCTTTAAATATTACAATTCGAGGCTTAAATTTTTTCTCCATTTTTTCAGCTTGAGAAATGCTGAGTGTGTTCTTCCATTTTGGTTTTCGATCCCCAGGTCTTTGCACAATTAATTATAGTAATTGGCATTGTTCACTCAAGCTGCTCTTGGAAATCTTCTGTTCAGCTCTTTTATCTTGTCATTTCCTCCATTGCTTTAGCTACTCTTCTCTCAGGGAGCTCTGGTAGCTTAGTGCCTAATGCACTTCACTGCTAACCAGAAGGCTGGTGGTTCAAACCCACCAGCCACTCCTTGGAAGGAAGGTTGGGCAATCTACTTCCATAGTGATACTGCTTCAGAAACCCAAGGAGGGGTTGCTATGAGTCAGGTCCGACTCCATGGCAAATAATAAAAACGACAACAACAACAACTCTTCACTCAAGAGCAAGTCTCAGAGTCTCTTCTGACATCCATTTTGGTCTTTTCTTTCTTTCTTGTATTTTTAATGACCTCTTGCTTTCTTCATGGATGATGTTCTTGATGCCATCCCACAATTCTTCTGGTTTTCGGTCACTGGTGCTCAATGCATCAAATCTATTCTTTAGATGGTCTCTAAATTCTGGAGGGATATATTCAGTCAGATTTTGGCTCTCACAGACTTGTTTTAATTGCCTTCAACTTCAAGTTGAACTTGCATATGAACAGTTGATGGTCTGTTCCACAATTGGCTCCTGGCCTTGTTTTGGCAGAAGATACTGAACTTTTCCATTGCCTCTTCACACAGATTTAGTCAATCTGATTCCTGTGTACTCCATCTGGTGAAGTCCACATGTATAGCCACCATATGTGTTGTTGAAAAAAGGTATTTGCAATGAATAAGTCATTGGTCTTGCAAAATTCTATCATGTGATCTCCAGTGTTTTTTCTGTCACCAAGGCCAAATTTTCCAACTACTGGTGATTCTTCTTTGTCTCCAACTTTTGCATTCCAGTCACCAGTGATAAGCAACACATCTTGATTGCATGTTCAGTCCATTTCAGACTGCAGAAGTTGATAAAAATTTTCAATTTCTTCATCTTTGTTTTTGGGGGTTGTGTATAAATTTGAATAATAGTAATATTAATGAGTTTTCTTTGTAGTTATATGGATATTATCCTATCAATGACAGCATTGTACTTCAGGACAGATCTTGAAACATCCTTTCTGACGATAAATGCTATGCCATTCGTCTTCAATTCATCATTCCTGGCATAGTAGATCATATGGTTGTCTGATTAAAAATGCCCAAACCCATCCATTTCAGCTCACTTATGCCTAGGATGTCAATCTTTCTGCAATCTACTTCATTTTTGACAATTTCTAATTTTCCTAGATTCATATTTTGTACATCCCATGTTCCAATTATTAATGGATGTTTGCAGCTGTTTATTCTCAATTGTAGTTGTGCCATGTCAGCACATAGAGGTCCTGACTTACTTTATCCATATCATTAAGGTAGGTTCTATTCTGATGAGGCAGCTCTTTTCCAGCCCTATTTTGAATGCTTTCAGACCTAAGGGACTCATTTTCCTGCACTGTGTCAGACAATGTTTCCAAGCTATTCATAAAGTTACCCAGTAATGTATCAGATAGTGTTTCTCTGCTATTCATAAAGTTTTCCCTGGCCAATTTTTGAGAATTGAATGGGCTCCTCCTTCTTCCTAGTCTGTCTTAGTCTGTAAGCTGTGTTCAAATTGTGCACCATGTGCAACTATGTTGGCATCTGAATCACCAGTGGCACAGCCTCAAGCTTCACAGCAACATACAAGCCCCAAAGGATGACAAACTGACAGACAAGTTTGTGTCCTTTGGATGTTGGAAACCTCTGCCTCCTCCCATTATCTAATTCCTACTTGGAACCTGCCACATTGTGGTGCCTGACCTCTCCCTCCCTTTCCTGGCTCTAGGGGTTTGGGGGCCTAGCCTTGCCTCTCACCTATTTTTACTTGGATATGCTGCCATTGTGTAGGTCCCTGGTCTCTCCTGCTCCCTCCCTTTCCTGGCTCTAGCGGGCTTTTGGCCTAGCCTTGCCTCCTGCCCCTTTTTACCTGGATATCCTTCTGTTCTGCTGGTCCCCATCCTCTCTACTTTATTCTTTAGTGCTGCATAGCATTCCATTATGTGTATGTACCATAGTTTTGTCATCCACTCTTCTGTTCATGGGCATGTAGGTAGTTTCCATCTTTCAGCTATTGCAAATAATGCTACGATGAACATGAGTGTACATGTATCTGTCCCTGTACTGGCTCTCACCTCTCTGGGATATATACCTAATAATGGCTTTGCTAGGGCAAATTGTATCTCTAATTCCAGCTTTCTAAGGAATCACCATATTGCTTTCCAAAGTGTTTGCTATCACTTCACTCACAGTCCCACCAACAGTGTACGAGTGTCTGTGTTAGATTGGGTTCTCTAGAGAAACACAAAAACCAGCAAAGTGTATATATATATTTTTAGAGAGAGAGAGAGAGAGAAATTTATCTTAGGAAAGTGGCTCACAAGCGTATAGAAGCTGACAAGTCCAAGC
>NW_006921902.1:453900-462443 GCF_000298275.1 Orycteropus afer afer | reverse complement strand
GGGAAACTCCCCTTAGTCAGACTGTCCACTCAGAACACAGTCATCTGATCCCATCATGGGAACAACCACACAGAACTGGGGTCCAGCCAAGTTGACACACAGCTCCAACTATCGCAGTGTCCCAATATCTCCACATGCCCGACAGCATTTGTTACTTTCTGTCTCATTGAACCTTGCTATCAGAAATGGGTTGAGAAGGTATCTCATTGTTGTTTTGATTTGCATCTCTCTGATGGCCAATGATTGTGGGTGTCTTGTCATGTACTAGCTAGCCACATAAATATCCTCCTTTGTGAAATATCTATTCTTAACTTCTGCACATTTTTTCAAATGGATTGTTAATCCCTTTGCTGTTGAGGCATTGGAGTTTTCTATAAATCTTAAAGATAAGTCCCTTGCAAGATACGTAATCATTGGCAAATATGAATTTGCTGCTGTCATTTTTGTTAGGTGCTTTTTTGTGGTGTCAATTTCTTTGTTCCATATAATTTTCTATGCTGAGCTTGTTTTGTTTATGAATCATGTTATCACTTCCTTTGTTGCTATTGTTTTAGTATTTGCTAAATATTTGTGCTGGTCTTCTTTTTTATTTTGATGGGAAGGTTTATCATTTTTTCTTTGAGGTTACCTTGTGATTTATAGTTTTCTTCTCAAGTTTAGAACAATCCATTCTATCTTGTAGTTGTCTTGACTTCCCTCCATCTAGAAGTTCTGTAACAACACAGTTTCTTTCCCTCTTTTTGGTTTGTAGTTGTCCTCATTTGTCAATTGATGTCTCTGGTTCCATTCACAATCTTGTAGGCTTATTTACTTTGGATACTTCCATGACTGGGTTGGTTTCTGGGTTATATCATCATGTTTGTCAATGGTCAGTTGTTGTTGGATGTTGTTGCTTCTCTGTCCAAAGGGCTCCCTTTAGCATCTTTTGTAAGGTTGGTCTGGTTTTAACAAATTCTGTAAATTTCTACTTATCTAGAAATGTCCTAATTTCACCATCATATTTGAGGGAAAGTTTTGCTGGGTACATAATTCTTGGTTGGAAATTTTTCTCTTTTAGGGTTTTATATATAACATCCCATTGTCTTCTCACCTGCATGGTTTCTGCTGAGAAATCAGAGCTTAGTCTTATTGGTTGCCCCTTGTAGGTAACTTTTCATTTTTCCCATACTGCTCTCAGGATTCTTTCTTTGTCTTTGGTTTTGGTGAGTTTGATGATGATATGTCTTGGTGATTTTCTTTTGGGGTCTATCCTGTTTGGGGTTCATTGGACTTCCTGAATGGATATATTCTCATCTTTCATCAAACAAGGAAAATTCTCTTCCAACAAATCTTTGACAATTTTCTCTGTGGCTTTATTTGTCTCTTCTTGTTCTTGAATTCTGATTACATGTTGGTTATCACTTTTGATGGTATCTCACATGAACCTTAGGCTTTCTTCATTTTGTTTTGATTTTTTTTCTGATTGATCCTTTTGCAAAGAAGTATTCAGGTATTTTTCTTCCATCTCATTAATTCTGTCTTCCATCGCATCAATTCTTCTCCTTTGCCCTTCCAATGTGTTATCTATTTCTGAAAATTTAGTATTAATCTTTTGGATTTCTGTGTGTAGATTTTGTATCATTTCTAATTTTTCATTTATTTTGCCACTTTTTTCTTGTACTGTCTTTCAAAATAGTTCTAGGGTTTTCTCTGAGCTTTCCTTGATCTGTCTGTCAATTCGTTGAAGATACCTAAATATAATTCTTTTGAATTCCTTATCAGGGAATTCCATTGCTGTGTCTTCCTCAGGGATATGTTTTAGGTCTGTATCCTGGTCCCTTGTTTCTCCTGCTTTGTCTTGCTTCTTTTTGTGAACTTGGATGCTCTGTTGTCTCCAAGGCATTGTGACATTTTTGTGTTTATATTTAATTGGTGATTTTGTGTTGGAGTGACTTGCCCACAATTTTTGTTTTCTTTGTTTTGTTTGTATGTTATCTACACAGTGTACTGTGCTGTGCTCCTCTCTTCACTAGTTGACAGCACTAATACACTCACCACCTGTCCCCTTTCCTGTTGTCAGTCTCTTGTATGTCCCTGCCAACCTTGGCAAACAGAGCCTATTACTAGGTCCCTGGAATCCAAATGAGAATGCTATCATTTTAAAATTTGAAATGGTTTCCACTAGTAAAGATTCAAAATGGATGTGCCCTCAGGCACTTTAAATATCCAAAATGGTTTCCATGTGTAAAAAATCAAAAAGGCTGCACCCTCCGGACAGTGGAAAGTCAAAAGCTCAGGTTGTCTCCCTCCTTGCTGTTTCCCTTCCTAGTCATAGGCCACCAGCGATGTCATCCCTGCAGCCCTTGGAGACTAGGGCTGATCTTTAGGTCAATTCTCAGGTCCCAACACCACTTGGAAATATTCAGGCTGTTGGTCCTGTAAGGGTAGCTAATAATCCACAGTTCCGACCATCTCTGTACTCACGACTTTCGTCCAGGATTTTCCACTAGTTGGTGTCTAATCCACTTCTGTATAGTTCCTTTCAAAGCTCAGGGCTCCAAGATTATCTTCTGTATTTCTGTCAATTGTTTTTTCTTTTCTTTGAAGAGAGTCTGTGTCACTTGTCTGTGTATTCCTCCATCTTACTGGAAGTCCCAGAACATGCTTTTTTAAAGGTTTTTTTTTTTCTTTGTGCAATGTTAATTGGGAAACAAAATTAGTGATTCTAGGCATATAAGCAGCATGCTTAATAAAGTAGATATGATATGGTGGAAAGAGCATGTGAGAGTCCAGGAACTGTTTCTGAGTTTCTGGAGTCCAGCAGACCTGTGTGACCTTGGAAAATATTTCTTTAACCTCTCTGAGTTACTGGATCCTTACATATAAAATGAGGGTGATAAAATGTATCTCTCTAGGATGTTCTATGGAGCTCTGATGGCATAGTGTGTAAGGCATTTGAATGCTAAACACAAGGTTGATGGTTCTAATCCCACCAGTGGGAGGAAAATAGGGCAATCTACTTCTGTAAAGATTTACCACCTTGGATACCCAATGGAGTTGCTATGAGTCAGAATCGACTCAATGACAGTGAGTGAGTGAGTGAGGTTTTGAGAGTTAAGTGTAAATGTATGTAAAACACTTAGTATAGTGTCTGGCAATAATTAAGTAAATTAATAAATACAGCTGTTAAAGCTCACTTTCATATTGTTGTTGTTGTTGTTATGTGTCGTGGAGTCAGACTCGACTCATAGCGACCTCTCCTTGGGTTTCTGAGCTAGTATCACTACAGAAGTGGATTGCCCATCTTCCTTCCAAGGAGTTACTGGTGGGTTTGAACAGCCAGCCCTCTGGTTTGCAGTCCAGTGCCTTAGGCACTACACTACCAGAGCTCCCCACTTTACTCATTGATATATCTATGCTAATTAAAACCAAATAGACAGTTTCATCTTGCTTAATTGTACATTTTCTAAATGTCAGTTCTTTCAACTTTAAGTCAGTGCTTATAGAAGAAACTCATTTTGTATAGCTGGAAAGGTTTTATGAAACATATATATAAAGTACTCTGAAGTAAAAAAGTAATATTCAATAAATAAATGTCAGTTTTCTCCTCTCACATTGAGCTATTGAACCAAATAAAATGCATGGGGTAAATTCCACCTATACATATAAAGAAATTACTTGGCTCTCTCTCCCCTTTCTACTTTTTACAAGGGTACTTGTTTCCAGAAGAATAGATACAGGACATCAATACCCCACCCAATTAACCAGGAATATGCACCTCATCTCAAGTGAAAGGGCAGGAGCAGAGCTGGTGTGAGACAGAATGCAGAGGTGCATGCCCCTGCTTCCATCCCTAGCTCTCATGAAGTTAGACGTGTATCACCCTCAGGCATATCATAAGTAATACTTCATTATTTAATTTGATCTTGAACATGTCTCCATAAAGTAGTTAAGAAAAGTGGAGAAACCAAAGTCTGTCAGGGATGCATGGTGCTGGTACCTAGTCTCACTCTCTAGGGACAGACTCACTGGGAGATGGCTGAAGACAGTAAAATGACACTGACTTTGGGGCTAGAAAACCTCAGATTCCATTTCTGGTTCTGTCATTTACTAACTGGATGTCTGTGGGCATTTCTTAATTCTTTTGGACCTCATTTTTCTCTTTCTGGAAATGAAGATAAATAATATGCATTATGATGGAGACATTGGTACAATTCCAGCCTTAATGCTTGGCATAGAATGGTGGTTGACTCAGCAAATACTGGTTCTGTGTTTTCTCCAGATTTCCACTTACTTCCTTTCTTCATCAGAAGAGTTCCAAACCAGTCGGGACTATCAGGGGAGCTTCCCCCCACCCCCATTACAGATAAGTGTATCTGGATCAGATAAGGAAGTTATATTGTTAAAAAGTTTTCAAGCTTAATCTGATGTGTAGCCAAGAATAAGAGGTGTTTCTATATACCAATTCAGGCCCCTGTTCTCTTTAGACAGTCACCTCTCAGTCACCAACACTTCACTTAAGGTCTATTTCTCAGTATCCTGTACCTTCAGGGCCTGGTACTACAGTAGGCATTACCAGTCATGTATCGCTCCTAGAGTTAGTTCAAGGACAGTGATTTCACCCACTTTAACTATACCCTCTCCCTGTCCAGTTTAGTATTTAACTATGCCCTTTAAAATATTTTGTTTAAGACTGTATGGCACAATTGAAAAACAAAAACAAAACCTTGTCATTTGAAGGAATAGAAACTGAAGTTTGAGCACCTTTTTTCTCCCCCATTTTCTGTGATTTCTGAGAAATTACTTAATTTTGTTATGCCTCATGTTTTCCCGATGTAAAATGGGCATAATAATAACTTCTTACAGAAATATGGGAAACATTGGAGATGATGATTGCAAAGTGCCTAATACAGCTAATACTACTGTATTATTTTATTTGCCCTAGGAAATAATAAAGTGTTAATAGATTATATGAATAATATTGATATGACATATTTTTCATTATATCTTCAAACACTCAAGAATAGTTTATAAAAATAATACAGTAAATGATTTTAAAGACAATGTTTTATCCTAGGGTTATCATATTGCATTTTAATAAAGAAACTTATTTCCTAATACATATACAAGAGGACTTTGAGAATTATGATATGTGTGATAGGCTGACATTTGCTGAAATGTTATAAAGAAGATTAAGTGAAATGTCAGGAGAGGTGAGTTTTCCTTGTGATTCTTCCATAGCTGTGTTGTCTTTTGAAAATCATTAACTTTGTAACAGGTATATGTGTGAGTAGGTGTGTTCACTGTTTTTTTTTTTTTTTTTTCTTGTTATTGTAAGTTTCAGAATGAATGAGTTGGATTGTGGATTATCAGACCCCTTCTGGTCTAAAATTTTGTGAGTTGATGATCTTCTAGCAACATTACAAGCCTGGTCAATAAGGGGGTTACTGCTGGGAACAAAGATAATAACACCACCAACAACAACGACAAAATAACTGTTTTTTTTTTTTTTCTCTGAGTCTGGATTTAAATTCTGTATGTGCTTAACCTCTTCTCTTTTAATCCTCAATATATCCATAGGAAATACTCACTGTTAAACATCAGCATAACGATAGAAAAATGGAATAGAATTGAAATAGACAAATAATTACTGTTAGTTGTTTTTTGACAAGAGTGCCAGAGTAATTCAATGTGAGGAAAAAGTTGTCAAATGGTACAGGGGCAACTGGATCTCCATATACAGAGGAATGAAGCTGTACTCCTATCTTGTACCATTTATAAAACTGAATTCAAAATGGATCAAAGGACTAAATGTAAGAACTAAAACTTAGAAGAAAACATAGGCATAAATCTTGATGACCTTGGATTAGGCAATGGTTTCTTAGATATTATATCAAAAGCACAATTTTTTTAAAAAAATAGAGTAATTGGACTTCATTTTTTTTTTTAATGTTTGTGGAAGAATACTATCATGAAAGTGAAAAAAGACAAAGCACAGAAAAGGAGAATATATTCTCAAATCATATACCTGATAAGTGACTCATATTAAAAATATATAAAAATCCTTGCAATTCAACAATGGAAAGACAATTCAATTTTTAAAAAGGTACAGAGGATTTGAATAGACTTTCTCTAAAGAATATATACAAATGGCCAATGTGAACATGGAAATATGGTTAATATCTTTTTTCATTAAGGAAATGGACATCAAACCCATGATACCACTCCACACTCATTGGAAGGCTAAACTTAAAATGAAAGAAAGAAAGAAAATAATAAGTAGGGAAAGGATAAAGAACAATTGTAACTCTCATACATTGCTGATCGGATTGTAAAATTGTGCAGGCTATTGGAAACAGTCTGACTGTTCCTCCAAAGGTTAAACACACAGTTACCACATGATGCAAAAATATCACTGCTAAGTATATGTATATACCTAAGAGAAACCAAAATATGTACACGCAAAAAATTTGTACATGAATATTCATAGCAATTTTATTCATAATAGGCAAAAAAAGTCCAAACAAACCAAATGGTCATCAACAGATAAACAGATAAACAGTAAATAGTGTATCTATATAATGGACTATTATTTAGCCATTTAAAAGGCTAAGTATTGATACATGCTACATCATGGATGAACACTGAAAGAAGATGGATATGCAAAATCATATGTTATGTGATTCTATTTATATGAAATGTCCAAATAGGCAAATTCATAAAGACAGAAATGGATTAGTGTTAAAGCATCTGACTGCTAACCAGAAGGCCGGCAGTTCAAACCTACCAGCCACTCCTTGGAAGGAAGACTGAGCAATCTACTTCAACAGAGATACTGCTTCAGAAACCCAAGGAGGGGTCACTATGAGTCAGGTTTGACTTGATTGCAGTGAGTTTGGTTTTGATTTTTTTTGGTAGGGGCTATGGTAAAGGGACAATGAGGAATGATTGCTAATGGGCAAGGGATTTCTTTTGGGGTGATGATGATATTCTGATGATATTCCAGTATTAGATAATGGTGATGGTTATTTTCTGTGAATATACTAAGAACTACTGAATAGCACACTTTCAAAGGGTGAATTTTATAGTGTGTAAAATATATCTCAATAAACCTATCATAAAAATATCAATCATGGCCCATCAGTTCTTAGTAGGTTGAACCAGCAGTTCTTGTAGACAAGAATACTAACATATGTACCTTCTCACAAAATATATTTTCAATTTTTGGTAGTTTTTTGCATAATGCTGAACTTGTATCTATTTGACTTTGTATTTCTCATTTGTTCACTGTTTCTCCTTCTCTTTCCAAAATAACACACACTTCTTTATTCTTACTCACCTCTTTGGCAGTGTGCATGGGATACATGCTGTTTCATAATTCTACAGCTTTTAATATGTATTCCTTCTGCTTATGAGCTCTCTTTTCTACTCAACTGCATGTTTAACTCCTACTCAGATTTCAAAGCTGATATTGAGGAAAATAACCTCTACATTACTCATTCTCCATCATCTCTACTCATTCCAGAGGTAGATGTAAGTCTGTGCTCCATAGAAACCAATGCATAATGAAGCAATGTATTCATTCAAAACATTTGTTGAATACCTACCCTGTGCTAGGCATTATTACCTTGATGATAGAGGACTGAACAGACAAGGTCTCTGCCTCATGCAAATTATACCAAAAAAAAAAAAAAAAAAAGTCCCTGCTGTCGAGTCGATTTAACTCATAGTGACCCCTTGGGTTTCTGAGGTGGTATCTCTATGGAAGTAGATTGTCCAATCTTCCTTGGACACTCAATGTGTGCTCTAAAGTGGTGCAAGGCACCAAAACCAAAAACCAAACCAAATGCACTGTCGTGAATCAGGTCCGACACATAGCGACCCCTCCTTGGGTTTCCGAGGTGATGTCACTATGGAAGTAGATTGCCCAGCCTTCCTTGCAAGGAGTGGCTGGTGGGTTTGAACCACCAGCCTTCTGGTTAGCAGCCAAATGCCTTAAGCACTACACCACCACAGCAAGGCACCAAGGTAACCCAAAACAGGGAATCTTTCCTAGTCAGTGAATTTGGGCTAGGAGTTCATTTTGGATAGAGCTGGGCAGAGGGATCAACATATGCTGTGTAGTGATAAGGGACACGGTTAGTTTAGGTAACTGGCTGAAATGAAGAAAGTGAAATTGTGGAAATGGAAGGTGGAATGGGAGAAAGGACCAGATCTTATAGACTCTTAGAGAAAATATTAAGGTTGTAGATATTTATTATTTAAACAATTGAGAGGGGGTCATTGTGGTACAGTGAATTACTTGGTATGGCTTTTCTAGTGATACTCTTTGTAACTCCCACTGGATTACTGGATGGGATGATGAAAATAAGGTGTATAGATCTCTATGTTAAGAATGGTTAATTTTATCATTTTGCCAGGCTTAAAATGAGCTCTCATAGAGACAGAGAGGGGATCTCAGTGCCATCAAGAAAGAAGAGCTGAGAGGCGGGGCAAGATGGCGGACTAGGCAGAAGGATTGCACAGACACTCTTCAACAAAGAAAAGGGAAACCAATTAACACA
>NW_006921902.1:424674-433505 GCF_000298275.1 Orycteropus afer afer | reverse complement strand
ATCTTTAGCTATTCGAGAGATGCAAATCAAAATAACAATGAGATACCATCTTGCTCCAGCACTAGTAGCAAAGTTTAACAAGACAGAAAATAACAAATACTAGTGAGGATGTGGAGAGATTGGGACTCTCATACACTGCTGGTAAAACTGTAAAATGGTACAACCACTGTGGAAAGCAGTATGACAATTCATTAAAAAGTTGGAATTAGAAATACCATTTGACCCAGCCACTCCATTACTAGGTATATATCCTAAAGAAGTTAGAGCCATGACAAGAACAGACATATGCACACCCATGTTAATCGCAGCACTATTTACCATAGCCAAAAATGGAAACAACCTAGGTGTCCATCAACTGAGTATTGGATAGCTAAACTATGGTACATAGACACAATTCAATATTATGCAATGCTAAAGAATAATGTAGAATCTGAAAAACACTGCATAATGTGGATGAACGTGGAGGACATTATGCTGAGGGAAGTAAGTCAATCACAAAAGGATAAATATTATATTAGTCCGTTAATGTAAAAGTCAAGGAAAGGTTTATCTATGGAAGGGAATTTTCTTTGTTGGTTACCAGGGGTGGGAGGGCAGGGAAGGGATTACTGTTAGATAGGTAGAGATAAGTATTGATTTGGGTGAAGAGAAGGGCAATGTACGAAATGTAAGTGATCGATATGGTGGAATTGAGCAAGAGAAAAACATAGAGAGGTACATGGGAGGTACAGACAACAAAGATGAACCCTTTCGCAAATAAAAAAAAAAAAAGTCTCTGCTTATGAAAAAAATGAGATAATAAAAATAAATGTACTTACAAAATTGTAAAATGATATACGTATAATTTAGAATTTCCCCTAAAGAAAATAAAAGCTAGACTTTGATTCTCAGGGCTTTCATTTCTCCTAAATCTTTTGAGTTTTGATTTTGTCCTTTGGAGAACAAGGATGTGTATAATATTCATAGTAGTGAAAGACTGTACAAAAGACACAATATGATAGCCTTCCATAAGTTAAGTTTAACCTTATCTACCACATTTTTTCTTCTTTCATTACCATGCTATATACCTCCAAAACAGAATTTCTAATGTGAAAGAATATACTTGGATTTCTAAGTAAAAAGAAATCAGCTGTTATGCCCCAATCTCATTTTTGTATAAGTCTTCCCCCTAATTTTTAAAACCTCCCTCAATTCCAACAAAACTACAGAGTCTAGAAATAAAGATTGCATCTGTACTTCCTTACATGGGGGAAAGCAGTGTTGGGGGGGTGGATCTGTGACTAAATAATGCTGATAAAAACATGATAACTGAGCCTCATTACAACCAAAGACAAGTCTCATATTTTAGCATTTTTATTAAAGCTTTTTAAATTACTGAGTGTCTGCTATATTCAATACTAACTTAAGTGATTTATATTAGTCTATCCCTAGATACTCCATCTAATAAATAACTTGACAATCTCCTAAAGCATAAATATCCCTGGCCCCAGCAAAAAGCAATTAAAGTGTGTTTAAAAAGAAAAAAAAAAGAAAAAAAGCAGCTTCCCAGTACTCAAGACTGCAATGTCATTGGAGGCTTCCAATGGAATAATTCATGCTCCTTACTGAGAAGGGGGCCCCATATCCTGTACTCATCACCCACCCACCAGAAATTTATGCTCCTATTATTTTCAAAAACAAAACACATACAAAATGTCTTTAAATGTTGAACTTGTACAATGATTTTATTGTACAAAGACTTTATTGTGGAAAATATTATTCCCACCAGCAAGTGTTCTATACTATTTTAGACAACTTAGGTTAAAAATATTATTCAAAACCTCTTTGGAAAGCAGTTGTGCCCAAAAAATGTTTAAAACACATTAAGCATCAAGGCAGCTGACTAAAATGTTATTATAGGCTACAGTGTCAGTAACCCAGAAAATATTTCAGGTTAATAAATTTCAATCAGCATGGCAGGTAAATAAACACTGATATTTATGATAGTGGCTTCCAGTTCAGTACTTTCAGCTGCAAAAAGAGACCCTGTTCCTTGTTCCCTGAATAACCTCTTTTCTGACCTACTTTGGGCCTGAAAGGGAGGAAAATCTGGATTCCAAATTTTCACCTATATAAATCTGTTATTACATACACATTACCAACAACTAGGCAGATGTGGAAAAAAGTCTCATACCCAAACATTTTTCATTATACTCAGGGAAGCTTATAGGAAAAATTGTTTTTAATGGGAAGGAATTGCCCAAGTCCAGGTTTTATAGGGATTCTCCAAATTACAATCCCAATCAATCCACGGCATATTCATAAAATTTTCAGATAGTCTCATGGGCTTTAATTCAACCTAATATGATAGGTCTTGCAATAATATTTTCACTTTGTTTATTAAATATTGTCTATTCATATACTTTCCTCTCCAGATAATTATCATGTGCATAGATTTGGGGAAGGGGGAGCAATTGCCTTAGATAATTTCACATGTGCCTGATTTTATAAGTCTTATAGCTCCATCACTACACTAGGATTTCATTATGGGGCTGTGAAGTGGGGAGATATAGAAAGAAAAGACATATATTCCTTCTATAAAGGTTCACTAACAGTGATTGAAGGTAAACTGTTTCCTCAACATCCTCAGCAGCAGCAGACATTATTAACTATTGAGATGTTGCCAATGAGATAAGCGGGAAATGGTATCTCTATGTTTAAATTGTATCATATGCATGAGGGTGATTTGTACCTTTTTTTTGTAAACTCTCTGTTAATGTCCTTTGCCTAAGTTTGTTGGGCTTCTCAATTTGTGTTTTAATCAACTATATTTATTATTAATTATGGGGTAATTAAGAAATACAATTCACTAGTCAATTATAATTAATTTACTTTGTGTCAGAGTGACTGTTTCTGGCTCAACTACTTCCCAGCTGTCTGACTTTGGGGTATCTCTTAGCCTGTTTATGCATCAATTTTTATCTATAAAATAAGCACAATATTAGGACTTAAATGGTAGGATTGTTGTAAGGATTAAATATGTTAATAAATTGCTTAGAACAGTGTGGTCATACAGACATTACTAGTCAGATATACTGCTCATTTCACATTTCCCAGGTGCTCTCTGTTCACTCAACAGACTGTGCACCAGAGGAATTTGAAAAGAGCAATAGATTGGGTACATGGGTCCATATTAGTGTTGGGTAATGACAAGAAATGCTTGTGGTTCTGCCTTCTACAGAAAGAGGTAGAAGGAAAATTTGAGTGAGTATCAGAGTCACTGCAAAAGAGTCAGGCTAATAATTAATCTCTAAAAACAAACACACCTCTGGACTAGAGTACCTCATAAATGTGGGCGTCAAATGTAAAGGTCACTTTAAATATATGCTAACAGAAAAATATGGCTTCAGGGACACACAAAAATGAGGAGGATGAAGATCATGTCTTGCACATACTCAGTGGGATAGCAGGATCATTTTATTAGACCTAAAATTCATAAAAATAACTTCTTCCCTATTTGGAAAGTTTAGGAGAATAAGCATTAAAATTCAAACTCTGAAGATGTAATAATTAATTAAGGGCTGAAAATGGTGGGATGGTATGTGGCAGTTTATATTAATATACTCAAACTTAAAAAAAAAGTTTGAATATATCAAGATCAACTTCCTTTAAATATTTGTTAAATAAATAACTATTTGTTAGTCATTGTTATTTCCCTTACTATTTTTTTACTAGTGAAGACAACATGGATTAGTCAAAAAGCTAAATTAGTCAGAGTGAATGGTTTGTAGGCAACCTATAGAAAGGGAAGAGATATCATATGCTTAAGGAGCCTCTGTGGGTTTTTCAGGATGATTAAAAAAAATAAAGGATGGAAATCCCCAGAAACTTTTAAAAAAAGGGTAGGGAATCTGGCAAAGTGAATAGTTAGGTTCCATATCCAGCAGAGAAAATAATGTGTCACTTTACTTCTAGAGAAATTAAAAATCTCCTTCCAAGTGTAATAAGACAGCTCTCCATTAGACCTATTCTCTAAGGTAAAGAATAGCTTACTAAGACACCATTTAGTTTATTTGAAGGTAGTTTTTAATCCTTAAGTTAGATATCCTCACTTCCTTGGAGTAGGATAGTTACAACCACCATACAGAAAGCTGACTGACCCTTCAATCACACCTAATGATAACACTTGGTTTGGTCATTGAACACAGAGGGACTCTCTTGTACTGCAGATCATGTCAAGAAATATGGATTTGTTGGAAGTGGAGGGGAAAGAGCCAAATAGTCCTTGGACAACTGTGATTAATTTCCAATAGATTTAATTTTTCCTAAGAGTATAAAATAAAAGCCTAAACAAAGACCTTCTGTGGTATTTTTCAGGGTGATAAAAATTAATCACAGTTAAAGATGTCACCAGTGAAAGTACCAGAAGCAGAAAAACAGAGCATTTGGGAGTATTCAGAATAAAGTGAGTTGTGGCTTATAAATAATGTGTGTGTGCGTGTCTGTGCATGAGGGTGAATGTGTGTTTGTGTGTGTGTGTGGAGAGAGAGAGAGAGACTCAGAGCAGTCATCTCTTCTTTCCCTGTCTAACACTGATATGATTTATTAACCTGCCAAACTCACCAGGAATATATATAGGGGTTGGGAGAGGTAAATGAAATAAGTGAGATTAAAAGACTGGGAGAGGAAGAGAGTAGGCCTGAAGGAAACAAGGGTGAAAAGGAAAATAGGTATTTTGGAGAATTGGGCCTAGCTTGGAAACAAGCGCAGAATTCCTGCTCAACCCTCTTCTCCCACTTGGTCCAAAAGCAAAGGAGCATGGGAATAATGGTCTCCAGTGTGGATCTTCAAAGACGTGTTTAAGGCAGAGTTCTTACCTTCTCCTAAAGGCATTTATATTCATTTGCTCAATTTTTCCACTGAATAAAGTGGCAAACAAAAAGAACAGCTAGTGAGAATTGGAGAAATAGGAACCCTCATCCATTGCTGGCAGGATTGTGAAATAGTGCAGACATTGTGGAATTTGTCAGTTCCTCAAAAAGTTGGTACATTCACACAAGGGAATACCATGCTACATTAAAGAACAATGAGGGATATGTGAATCATCTCACAATGTGTATGAGCCTGGAGAACATTATGCTGAGTAAAATAAGTCATTCGCAGAAGGACGAGTACTGTATGAGCCCATTAATATAAAAGGACAAAGAAAGGTTTTCTTGGGAAAAGGAACTCACTTTGTAGGTTGCCAGGGTGGGGAAGGAAAGGGAGGGATTAATTTCAGGATAGTGGGGGCCCACATGCTGATGTGGGCAAGGGGAGGGATGTATGGAAAGATTCTGTGATTACCATGATAACATTAGGAAAAGGGAGAACACCGAATTCTCCACATAGAAGATAGATGACGGATGCTAATACCAACCAGAGTGCCCACAATAATGCATTACCATTAATACCAAACACCAGGCTACAGATAAACACATAAACACCTGAGAGGATCACATGGGGGTCAGTGAACAGGAGTATACGCTAGACCAAGGATAGATTCAGTGGAAGCTAATCTTCCATAGATACCAGTGATACAAAATACCTGCAATCCTTACAGAAACAACAGAAGACAGACATAGAGTAATCCTTCACAGATACAAATACACTGTGGGAGAGAGTTCCAATGGATCTACCATCTCAGGACCGTAGTACTGGAGGACACCAGACTCAATTGGCACAGCAAAATACATAAAAACCTTGTTCCTCATCCTACATTGGTGAGTAGTTACTGGAGTCTTAAAAGTGTTCAAGTGGCCATATAAGGGGCAGCTAATAGTCTCCTATTGTCAGAAGTAAAGGAGAGTGAAAAAAAAAAAAAAGAAAAAAAGAAAAAGATAGACATTTGGAAGCAATCAGCCCAAGACATGATAGTGCTCGAAACCAGAATTAGATGTTGCCTGGCTACCAATGCCAATCACCCAGGAAAGGATTACATCTGGAGATCCTAGATACAGTGGGAGGAAAAACGTGGAACAAAACTCAAAAACTCAATAATGACCAGAATTACTGGTCAGAGAGAATCTGGTGAGACCCCAAATACTATGGTCCTGTGATACATTCTGGGCCTGGAATAAAGCTGACTCCCAAGGGCTGGCTATCAGCCCAATAGTAAACAAGATGTACATGCAGACCACTCAACCCAGGGTGATGCACCCACATACTCTATGGAAATGCATCCCTTGGAGCAATCAACCACATTATATTATTTACAGTGAGATAGTACCCCACAACTACCAAATGAGCTTAATGAATAAATATCTAGCACAAAGAGTAGATCATACAAACACAAACACACCTTAAAAAAAAAAACACAGCTTTAGAGTGGATTCCAACCTATAGCGACCCCCATTGTGTTCCTGTGATAGTTGGAGCTGTGTGTCAACTTGGCTGGACCCCAGTTCTGTGTGGTTGTTCCCATGATGAGATTGGATGGCTGTGTTCTGAGTGACCAATCTGTTCAAGGGGAGTTTCCCTAGGGGTGTGGCCTGCTTCCAGAATAACCAGGGACATCCTTGGAAGAGAGACATTCTTCTGTGGATCGGGATTCTGTTGTGCTGCCTACAACTGTCAGTGAATAAGCAGTCCACCGTTCGGCCTGGAGATCTTGGATTCATCATTTGTTGGAGTCAACAGCTGGTGTACAGCCTGCCAGCCTTGAGCTTCTCAGCCCCTGCAGTTGCAGAAGCTAAGAAAAGCCTCCAGCTTGACTTTTGTCCAGGGACTTTGGACTTGCCGGCTTCTATATGTTTCTGAGCCATTTTCCTAAGATAAATTTCTCTCTCTCTTTACATATATATATAAGTTTTGCTGGTTTTTGTTTCTCTAGAGAACCCAGTCTAACATTTTTGGTACTGAGAGTGGTTCTAGAGAGGCAGAAATCATAAGGATGGTCTTCGTAGATTGGTTCTCCAGTTTGATTAAATTTAATGACACTAGCGACTCTACGTCTGCTAGTAAAGAGGACCCTACAAATCTGTGGAGTGAGGTGGCAAAATTAACATGCAATATTAGCACCACCGATAGATCAAGTACTTGTGAGAAGTGATGCTCTGGGTGAACAGATATTTGATAGTTCTCTGCAATTTTGTCAGAATAAGGAGTATAAGGAAGCTGGTTGGTTGGTCCTACTTACACTAGACAAACTGGTGAAAGAGCAAGATGAGCTCAAAGCTGCTGAGTCTTGGCTTAAGCACTGCATAAAAGACCTCAATGCTTCCAGCTGTGCTCTGAAAGAAATCCTTATAGCTCCTAGTAACAGAGCTGATAAGGCAGAGGTCTTACCTTCCACTCAAGGCATTTATATTCATCTGCTCAATTTTTCCACTGAATACAGTGGCAAACAAAAAGAACAGCTAGTGAGAATTGGAGAAATAGGAACCATCATCCTTTGCTGGCAGGACTGTGAAATAGTGCAGACATTATGGAATTTGTCAGTTCCTCAAAAAGTTGGTACATTCACACAAGGGAATACTATGCTACATTAAAGAACAATGAGGGATACGTGAATCAGCCAGGGGGTGATCAGCCAGCAACCTGGTGGCAGGTTGATTACATTGGACCACTTTCATCATGGAAAACCAAACCCAGAGTCTTATTGTAAGGATAGCTGAATTACAGCACCAGCTAACTTGCCAATCCAGAATGGTGTCTGGTGTTAAAGTGAGGGCATTGATTGGAAAAAATGGGATCCTGTAATCTGGAATGGGAACATATGGACAGATAATCAGGAAGATCAGGATATGGAGCCTGTAAATTCTGTTGAATCCCTCCCATCTGAAAGGATTACTACAGTAAAACCATTAACCCCTCCCCCTCCGTTTGATGGAATTAACCCAACTGTTCCAGCTGTGTCATTGTTTGAGGCAGAGGCCATGGTAGACATTCCTGAATGCTCTCAAGAACTGCCTCAAGCACCCATTGTTTCTATGAGACCCATCATTAAAGTCAAGTCCAAGTGAGCCCCAATAGGTGAAATAGAAAGTGTGACTGAAGAGGTGATACGCTATACCCAAAAAGACCTGCTTGATTTTGCTAACATGTGCAGATAGAAACCTGGAGAATATGTATGGGAATGGCTACTGAGGGTGTGGGATAATGGTGCAAGGAATGTAACATTGGATTAGTCTGAGTTTATTGATTTAGGCCCACTAAGTATGGATTCTTCATTCAATGTCTCAGCTCGAGAGATTAGGGAAGGATCTAATAGTTTATTTGGTTGGCTTACTGAGGCATGGATTGTGCAGTGGCCTACCTTAAGTCAAGTTGAAGTACCAGACCTGCCTTGGTTTAATGTAGAAGAAGGTATCCAGAGGCTTAGGGAAATTGGCCTGTTAGAGTGGATTTATCAGATTAGACCCCTACAACCAGCAATGGAGAGTCCAGAAGACATGCCTTTCACCAGTATGGTGAGGAATAAATTTGTGAAGGGAGCTCTAGCATCCTTGAAGACTGCTGTGATTGCTATTTTATGTAAACCTGATTTGACAGTGGCAACTGCCCTAATTGAACTAAAACACTTAACTATGATGGGGCTGATTGGACCCCATGTTAGTAGGGGCCAAGTGACAGCAGTTAATCATCAAAGGCAAGGTGCGCATGGTTACCATAATGGACAGCAGAGTCGGAACACTAATCAGAAGAGTCTGACTCATGTGGAATTATGGCATTGGCTACTTTCTCGTGGTGTTCCTAGTAGTGAAATACATGGCAAGCCTACTAAATATTTACTTGATCTGCATAGACAGAAGAATTCTAGGTCACATGAACAGCAATCTCGATTGAATCACCAGAATACAGAGTCATGATCT
>NW_006921902.1:420131-422219 GCF_000298275.1 Orycteropus afer afer | reverse complement strand
GTGGATAGGATGACACGTTCAGTGGAAACCAGCCATCCTTTTTCCCCAGCTACTCCTGTCATTGCTCAATGGGCTTATGAACAAAGTGGCCATGGTTGCAGGGATGAAGGTTATGCATGGGCTCAGCAACATGGACTTCCACTTACCAAGGCTGATTTGGCTACCGCCACTGCTGAGTGTTCAATCTGCCAACAGCAGAGACCAACACTGAGTCTGTGATATGGAACCATTCCTTGGGGTGATCAGCCAGCAACCTGGTGGCAGGTTGATTACAATGGACAACTTCCATCATGGAAAGGATAGCATTTTGTACTTACTGGAATAGACACTTATTCTGGATATGGCTTTGCCTTCCCTGCACTCAATACTTCTGCTAAAACTACCATCCATGGACTTACAGAATGCCTTATCCATTGTCCACACAACATTGCTTTGGATCAAGGGACTCATTTCACAGCACATGAAGTGCAGCAATAGGCTTATGCTCATGGAATTCACTGGTCTTACCATGTTCTCCATCATCCTGAAGCAGCCTGTTTGATAGAATGATGGAATGGCCTCTTAAAAACACAAATACAGCACCAGCTAGGTGGAAATACCTTGAAGTGTTGGGGCAATGTTCTCCAGGAGGCTGTATATGCTCTAAATCAGCATCCAATATATGGTTCTCTTTCTCCAATAGCCAGGATTCATGGGTCTAGGAACCAAGGGGTGGAAACATGTGTGGTACCACTCACTATTAATCCTAGTTACCCACTCAAAAAATTTTTGCTTCCTGTTCCTGCTACCCTATACTCTGCGGGTCTGGAGATCTTAGTCCCAAAGGGAGGAATACTCCCACCTGGAGACAC
This sequence comes from Orycteropus afer afer, assembly GCF_000298275.1. NCBI lineage: Eukaryota > Metazoa > Chordata > Mammalia > Tubulidentata > Orycteropodidae > Orycteropus > Orycteropus afer. The sequence goes on along the minus strand of NW_006921902.1, from coordinate 421,368 downwards.
AGTACTGATTGTCACTCATGACAATGAACAGGAAATTAATAATGCCACCAGCCATTTTGGCTTCCTCATGCTTCTGGATCAACAGACAAAGAAGGGCATTACTGTACTATCTAGTGTGATAGATCCTGATCACCAAGAGGAAATTGGGGTGGCTTTATATAATGGAGGTAAGAAAAAAGAATATGTATGCAATACAGGAGATTCTATAGGACATCTCTTAGTACTATTATGCCCTGTGATTAAAGTCAGTGGAAAATGACAGCAACCCAATTCTGATATGACTGCTAATGGCCCATACTCTTTAGGAATGAAGGTTTGGGTCCCCCCACCAGGCAAAGAACCATGACCAGCTGAAGTGCTTGCTGAGGGCAAGGGAAATACAGAATGGGTGGTGGATGAAGGTAGTTCTGAATATCAGCTATGACCATGTGACCAGCTGGAGAAACAAGGACTGTGATTGTTATATTTCTTCATTGTATATGTGCATCAAATATTTTTGTTTCCTTGTGTTATGAACTGTGAAATGTAAATAAAGTTAATGCATTTTGGTTGTATGTGTGTTAGTGTATCATGTTAGGCACAAATATGACTCTATGATTGTCCTTATGTAGAGATTATATATGGTTAAGAAGATGTGTACAACTGCCAAGTTGACAAGGGGTGGACTGTGATGGTTGGAGCTGAGTGTCAACTTGGCTGGACCCCAGCTCTGTGTGGTTGTTTCAATGATGGGATGGGATGACTGTGTTCTGAGTGGCCAATCTGTTCAAGGGGAGTTTCTCTAGGGATGTGGCTTGCTTCTAGGATACCCAGGGACATCCTGGGAAGAGAGACATTCTTCTGTGGATCAGGATTCTCTTTTGCTGCCTACAACTGTCCATGAGTGAGCAGTCCACCATTTGGCCTGGAGATCTTGGATGCATCATTCGTTGGAGTCAACAGCTGGTGTACTGCCTGCCAGCTTTGAGCTTCTCAGCCCCTGCAGTTGCAGAAGCTAAGAAAAGCCTTCAGCCTGATGTTTGCTCCAGGGACTTTGGACTTTCTATATGTTTGTGAGCTATTTTCCTAAGATAAATTTCTCTCTCTCTTTACATATATATATATATATATATATATATAGGAGCTCTGGTAGCATAGTGGCTAAGACACTTGACTGCTAACCAGAAGGCTGGCAGTTCAAACCCACCAGCCACTCCTCGGAAGGAAGGTTGGGCAATCCTACTTCCGTAGTGATACT
>NW_006921902.1:417811-419361 GCF_000298275.1 Orycteropus afer afer | reverse complement strand
GGCTTCTGGTTAGCAGTCAAGTGCCTTAGGCACTATGCTACCAGAACTCCCTTATCTATAGCATTAGCATCTCAAAATAAAGCCTGTAATCAGGGGTAAATTTGGAAGCATAGGAAATGAGTCTTTGGCCAAGATAGGTAGATTATGGGATTATAACATTAGAAAGTTGAAATATTCCTCTTGTATGGAGTTGATCCCTCTCCCCCCGTGTTTACCTATGAGTTGGTACTAAGTAACAGCTTCAGTTATTTGACATTTTTTTTCTTATAAAACCAAGAAAGAGTTTGTCTGTTTGTTTTTAAGGACCTGACTGCAATAACAAAATAATCTTAACCCATGTACTTAATTCTATGAGACATATAGCAATAGACTTTAGCATTCTAAAATGTATGGACATAGTTATTATTCCTTGTGTCTAGAGTACATTTATCTATTTTATATCCACTTAAGAGGGAACTCCTGTTCCTGTTAGTTGTTGTGCAGTTGGCTTTAACTCATAGTGAGCACATGAACAATAGAATAAAATGTTACCTGATCTCTTGCCATTTTTAGGATCATTGGTAGGCTCACATCCATCGTTTTCTTCACTGTGTATCTTGAAAGCCTCACCTTTCAGCACTATATTGGACAGTACTTTGTTGTGATCCATAAGATTTTCACTGGCTGATTTTTAGAAGTAAATTACCACTTTCTTCATAATCTGTTTTAGGAAGTTCCATTGAAATCTGAGTGACCCCACTGGTATTTGAATTCCTGGTGACATAGGTTCCAGCATCACAGCAAAAAGCAAGCTACAACAATACAATAAACTGACAACTAAGTAGTCTTTGGATCTCCTATTCATCTTATAAAACCAATTTTAGGAATCACATGAGCTCTAAAGCCTTCCTGGATCCTCTCTAACAAAATGAATTAAACATTCTATTTTACTTCTCAATTCTGTTCCTTCTTCTATTTATATACCTCACACAAGGAATTCAACTTATGCCTTTTAGCTATTTGATGACTTTGAAGAATGAAAATCATCTGTTTGACTCTCTTAATAGATGATAACCTCTTGAGGGCACTTTTTATAATCCCTAGAACCCAGCACAGTGTCACCACTTAACAGACATAGAATAATTATTGGTCTGATCCAAATGATGACTTAGAATCATGCAGAAAAGAAAGTTGCTGATTTAACAGACTTGGTTATTTTCCTTTCCCTGGAGACACCCATTTTTTTCCCAAGTCACTGTGGACAAAAGATTAGAAGTAGGAAGGAGAAAAATTGCTATAAGCAATGACAAGTGGCAGTGACAACCCACAGAGAAGAAAGCTACAGATTCACAATGAGGAAAGCCAAACAACATGGAGCCACAGAAGGGCATACCTTGTAATGTCTTTGTGAGGCAGATGGATATAATTAATTTCGGCTAATATCTGTTTAAAATATGATGACAAGTAAGCAAGATATTGTTAAATTATTACCAGTTATTCTATTTCAAGACAGAGGTTTTTATAACATATTTTTAACTATATATATATATATATATATATATATATATATA
>NW_006921902.1:407332-417711 GCF_000298275.1 Orycteropus afer afer | reverse complement strand
TTTAAAATTTTAAGATGATTTTAATGTTGAGAAGAGAGATTCAGTTATCTAGAAGATTCATTCATTTGGAACATCTCATTATCTGATAATACTGAATGAATAATGCATTCCTGTACATTTTTCCTGCCCCACCCCCGCCCGTATTTCCTCCTTCCAAAACTTTCTGCTAATCTGACTTCACAGATGAAAGTGCCTGAAGCTGAAGTGGCTCTACTGTGAATTTGAGTACAGAATGAGAAGAGAAAATGTATTAATTTGGAATCCACCATCCAATGCTCCTTTCACACCCTCCTCCAGTCTGTACTCCTTATCTTCTTTGCTCATTTCCCTGGGGCAATGGAGTCCTAGTCTGTGGAGAGCAAGCCTGCCTGTGACCTTTGTGGAAGATTTTCCACTTGGGTGTAGCTTACTGGGACCTGAAGATGTTATAACAAAGGAGAACATGATAAAACCTGAAATTTGTGTTATTAAACTTCAGGTGGAATATCACAAATATCAGCCAGATTTCTACTTCCTTGTTTCCAAATCAGACACCTGTTCCAGAGCCATCAAACTGTTTGCAAAGGTTATCTCATTTTAATTTGAGCAAAAACTCTAGACCAAAGCTACAAAGTCTTTTGTTGGCTCTTGCTTCACCACAATGGCAGAAGATTGTGGCATGAGCCTGAAATTGGCTCTTCTATCTGGTGTCATATTGAAGTCTCTTGGGGGCAAAAACAGTCGTTTGCAGGGAATGAATTAATCATTTCCAGTAAACTTTTGCAAATGGAGTCTAAAATCAGTTCATAGCTGAGTAAAAGAGTGCAAGCTAGTCACAAGGTTATGTTCTGGCTGAAGCTAGATGAGGACACATGGGCTATCTCACCACACTGTCAATCACTGTCCTCTGTTGTATGAGCATCATAGCTGCTACTGTTCTGTCTCCACTCCACCAGGTGTCATTGCCAAATGCACACTGAAATTAGTGCTAAAGCTCCATTGTAAATCCACTAGAAGGTCCAAATATTTGGAGTTTTCACTTAGGAATTTGCTTATTTTAACAACAAGGAAAACTTTGAAATCTTATACTCTGTGCTTATACTAGTAAGTCACAGAGTTTCTCTTTGATTGTAAATTATTTTCAGTAAAACTAAAAAATAAGTAAGACTGAAAAAAAGGAGGGGTATGAAGTAAACTATCTTTTTCTTGTTTCCTTTTTTTTTTTTTTTTTTGCTTAAACTGTAGGGCTGAGATCATAAGATAACTTCTGATAACTATTCACACCAAATATGTGCATATTTAGGCCTCAGTATTTCCCTAGCTAAGAATGAGTTCCTTATATTATATATGGAATAGATTTTATGAAAAAGTACATTAAAAAAAATCCAATTTTATCATACTTGACTGGGTACCTCTGAAAAAAAAATCCATAAAGAATTTGGATCAAAAGAGGAAAAACAGAGAACAGAATTTAAAATTTTAATAAAATCCAGACATTTTAGTGCCGTGGAGGCTGGCTGAACCTGTGAACATGTTATCTTGTGATAAACTTTAAACTTTAAATCAGAAGTATCTCCTGAAGTGGTCTTAAAACAAAGAGTAGTTTAGCTTATCTAGTAAAGAATGTCTGTTTTGAATATTGTACTTTTTTTTTTTTTTTAAGATCTCTCTACATGGGATCAAATTGACAATAGCTACTCAAAAGATTAGATAGGACACTTTGGGGTCAGTAAGTTTATGTTAATGGGGGAGGAGTAACTCAGAAAAGAAGGGTAAAAATTACTCCACATCAAAGAATCTACTCAATATCACTGAATTTTACATGTTGAATGTTCAGCTGTGTATATTCTGAACAATAACAAAAGTAAATTACATAAAACAAGAATGGAGACTAAATAACAATAAAATAAATAAAATCATTTTTAATTTTTTATTTTCTTTTACAATATTATTATTAAATATGTTTAGATCTTTGGGAGTTGAAAATCAATTTAGATTCTGCACACAGAGGCCATGTTTGCCTGTGATGGCATTCTAAGGTTCCAACCTCCCACTCCACAGTGAGAGATACAGAAGCATCATATTCCTCAGCAATATGCTAAAGAGGCATCTACTAAAACTAATCTAAGCAAATCAGGACTTTAAGACTCTTGCTTTTAGTTCATCTTGTATGAATCCCGGAGATGGAAACAGAAAAGTCTGGTAGTTTATTTCACTTTGAAGCTTGGTCACAGAATATTTCCTCCGGCTCCCAGGTCACCTATTCTGAGGAAGAGATACGCTCAACAGCACTTGGGCTTCTAGATATTGTTTTGGTAGGCTGAAAAATTAGGAGGGAATTTCCTCAGATGCTTTCTAATGTCTGCTTTTGTCTAGATCTTTATTTGATTAAAAATCCAGTACAAAATTCAATTATTGGCGCTCATAGCATTAGTTAACTTGTGTCTTTACTCAACCAACATTTCCTGATCATTCTACTATATTCCAGGCACTGGAGCTCTGGTGACGTAGTGGATAAGGCACTTGACTGCTAATCCGACAGTCAGTGGTTCAAACCTACCAGCTGTTCTGTGGAAGGAAGACTGGGCAATCTACTTCTGTAAAGATTTACAGCCTCAGAAACCTAATAGGGGTTTCTATGAGTCAGAAATGACTCAATGGCAGTGTGTTTTGTTTTGTTTTTATTGTTGTTTTCAGCAGATATTTAGGTAATAAATAGGGTTCAACACCTACATTTGATTACTTGCAAAAAGATAATTACAACACAATGTGATAAGCACAGTTACAGGTATAATATATGTCAAGGGTATCAGAGGTGGCTTCATAGAAGAGGTGACACTTTGGCTTGATTTTAGAGATATCAAGGAGCTCTGATGAAGTAGTGGAGAAGGCATTTTCCTGCTCACCAGAAGGTCAATGGTTCAAACCCACCAGCTGCTCCATGGAAGAAAGATGGGGCTATCTACTTCTGTAAAGATTTACAGCCTCGGAAACCCAATTGGGGTCGCTACGAGTTGGATTCCACTTGATGGCAGTGAGTTTTGGTTTTATAGATAATTAGCTTTAATTTGTGGTACAAATGGTTAACATGCTTGGCTGTTAATTGAAAGGTATTATGTTCAAGTCCATCTAGAAGGTTTTTCAGAACAAAGTCTTGGCAATCCCACAAAGCAGCCATTGAAAACCCTATGGAGCACAGTTCTACTCTGACAAACACAGGGTTGTCAGGAACTGAAGTTAACTCTATGGCAAATGAAATTTATTTTTTTTTAATTTAAAATCTATATTCTTATTCCTCCTTTGATTTTTTTTTCCTTGTCTTTCAATTATGCAGAATGGATGAAATTGTGAAAAAATACATGTGACTCTTGATTTGAAATAAAAACTTACCCACCTTTTATTTACCCTTAATATGTGCTCATAAGCAACTAAATAGTTTCCAGGATGAGAGATCTACATTTGTCTTGTTCTTCCTTCATCTCTGCTGTCCCTTATTTGACATCTTTCCTTCCCCTTCTGTATACACTAACTCCACCCTTGCATGTCTAGCTCAAATTACCCATTATCCATGAAAACTTTTCTGTGTATTATGACCCATATTTATTTCTTATTTCTCTGGTTTGTTTTTCAATAGATATTAAACCAGTACCATTAACAATAAAGACTGCCATTGAAAGAGAACAAGAGGCTACTACATGGCTTAAAATTGGAAAGGGAGTGCATCAGCATTGCATACTTTCACCATACTTGTTCACACTGTATGCTAAGGAAAAGATCCAAGAAGCAAGACTATATGAAGAAGAATGGAGCATCAAGATTGGAGGAAAACTCATTAACAATGTGCAATATGCAGACAACACAACCTTGCTTATTGAAAGTGAAGATGACTTGAAGCACTTATTGATGAAGATGAAAGGTCTGCAGTATGGATTACATCTCAACATAAAGAAAATGAAAATCCTCACAACTGGACCAATAAAAAGTATCATGATAAATGGAGAAAAGATTGAAGTTGTTAAATATTTCACATTACTTGGTTCTACAATCAACTGCAATGGAAGCAGCAGTTAAGAAATCAGATAATCTGTTGCACTGAGCAAATACACTGCAAAGGACCTCTTTTAAGTGCTGAGGAGCAAAGATGTCTCTTTGAAGACTAAGGTGTGCCTAAGCCAAGCCATGGTCTTTTCAATCACCTCATATGCACAAGGAAGCTGAACAATGAATAAGGAAGATTGAAAAAGAGTTAATGCTTTTGAGTAATGGTGTTGGTGAAGAATACTGAAAGTACCGTACACTGCTAGAAGTAAAAAAATCTGTCTTGGAAGAAGTGCAGCTGGAATGCTCGTTGGAAGCAAGACTTAATCTCACCTACTTTGGTCAAGTTGTCAGAAGGGATTGTTCCTTGGAGAAGGATATCATGCTTGGTAAAGTAGGGGGTCAGCAAAAAAGGAGAAGGGCCTCAATGAGATGGATTGACACAGTGAGGGCAACAATGTGTTCAGGTATGGCAAGGATAGTGAGACTGGTACAAAACTGGGCAGTGTTTCATTCTGAAGTACATAGGGTCACTCTGAGTTGGAGCTGACTTGATGACACCTAACAATACAAGAAATATCATATAGTTTTAAAAGCATGTTACATAATTCATCTCATACAATTCTCATAGTACCTCTTTTTGGAGGGTATATGCTCATTTACAGATTAAAAAATGCCCAGGTAATTATAAATAAAAATTTAATCATAGATTAGAAGACAGGATGGAATACTGGTGAGACACTCAGTCCATGCCCTGTATAACAAAGACCTGAGAAAACAAGTGAAACAGGTAGAGATCATAATCCTGGAACTCTGAATATCAAATGAACAAATAAAGAATTAGATTAAACAATAATTAGAAAAAATTATTGTTGCTGTTATGTGCCATCGAGTCAGACCCAACTCAGAGCAACCCTTCCTTGGGTTTCCAAGGCAGTATCACTACAGAAGAAGATTGCCTCATATTCCTTCTGAGGAGTGGCTGGTGGGTTTGAACCTCCAGCCTTCTGGTTAGCAGTCAAGTGCCTTAAGCACTACACTACCAGAGCTCCCATTAGAAAAATAAGCTTTATGAAAACAGTGATCAAGGAGAGATGAAGCAAAGATATCCTGGAAGCCAGTTGGCCCAGGGTGGGCATCGTGGGCAACTTACATGGGTAAGGGGAAGCCAACTTCATGGACTCTACAATAAGACAAAGATACAATGTCAGTAAACCTGGAGAAAAGCAAGCAGAGCAGAATATGAACTAGATCTAAGAAAGGAAACTGCAGGAAATGGATGAGAACTCAAGTAACACAGGGAACCTCAGACTAGAGAAGGAGTGAGTAAATACGGATAAAAGGACTCATCAGTAGTGGTTCCTACTTGTTTGAGTAGGGGATCCATGTGTAGGGGAAAGCTTGTGAGATGGTATCTGGAGACATAGGACTCTGAGTGACCCATCCTTTGCTTGAGTTGGGGCAGGAACAAGATAACCAGCTGCCCTTATCCAGAAGTGCACTGGTATCCATGCCAGTGAATGGTGACAAAAGTGCACTTTTCTGTCTTCCCCCACAACAGCTTCTCAGTGAAGAAGAGTGAGGATCTCCCCACCCTCACCTGCTCAGCAGCCAATGACACCACCCTCACTGGCCCACCTCTGCCTGGTTCACCTGAACCACATCCCTACTACCCCGCCCCCCACACAGCCTTCTGCCACTCTATGAATGCAGTGGACCATGATGAACTCTTGCAGATTCCACATCACGTGGCTGCCACCTGCATGGTCAACAGGGCATGGTCCTGTGGATTGTGAGCTATATGCATGTCATCTCTACAGTCAAGTTTGTGCACTGAGCGTCCACTAACTTAGCAGTTGGAAGTACATACACCCATTGTTGCACTTGCTTTTTCTTTCTTCTGCTTTTCATTCCTTCTTATTTATTTATCATCTTCCCATTTTTTCCCCGCTATTTGTTTTCTGCTCCCTTTTTTCCTTCTTTCTCTCTTTTTTTGTGTCATTTAGCATGAAGTGGACATTGTGTTTCTAGTAGTCCATCACACCCACCCATCTGCCACCTACCACCTGACCCAACAGACAAGGGCCACCACACATTCCTATACCACTGGATCAATGATTGATGGTGAACAACACTTGTGCAGTCCACCCACAGCTACTCTACATGATTGGCAAACAGAACTATACCCAAAATTCTTTCTGTTACTCCACCACCTGGAGACAGGTGGTGAGTGCCCCAATGCTGCCAAACTAAAGAATAGAGTAACATACTCATCTTGCCTTCATGGGTATATCAAAACAAAGAAAAAGGAAAGAAAGAAACAAATCAATGTACAATCAGCAAATAGAGTAACGTGACAGTGTCTCAGTGAAAACAGACAACTTCAAATCAAACAAAGAAACAGTACAAAGTGGCTCGAGCCAGTGACTACAATGAAGCACCAAGAAATCTCCCTGAAGAAGAAATAGTAAGAGAGCTAAATTATAAGGAATTCAAAAGACTTATATACAGAACCCTTTAAGAGATGGAGGAAACTACAAATAAAATCAAGAAAAATATAGACACTATCCGAGAAGAATTCAAGAGAACAATACAAGAGCAAAATGACAAAATAAATAGCCTTAGAAGCCATACAAAAACAGCAACTAGAAATTCAGATTAACACTGAAATTTTGGAAATAGATAACACATTGGAAGGACAAATGTGTTGAATTGAAACAACAGAAGACCAGATCAATGAATTAGAGGGCAAATCTCCTGAGAATAATGTATAAGGAAAAATCAGAAGAAAGTCTAAGAATTTTGTGAGACACTATTAAGAGGAAAAGTTTATGTGTGATAGGAATTTCAGAATGGGGAAAACAAAACAAACAAACAAACAAACAAAAAAACAGAAACACACACACACACACACACACACAAAGAATTTGTCAAAAACTTGGTGACAGAAAGCTTCCCTAACATCATAAAAGACAGAAGATATCCATCTAAAAGGCTCATCAAGTTAGACTAACCAAATATGTCACAAAAGCATATCATAGTGAAACTTTCCAAAATCAAAGACAAAGAAAGAGCAGTTTGGGGAAAAAAAAAAAAAAAATGTTATCTATAAAGAGAAACCAATAAGATTAAGGTCTAATTTCTAAGCAGAAATTATGCAGGCAAGCAGGTGACATAAATAAAGCCATGAAAGGAAAAAAAAAAAGCCAACCAAGTATTATATATACAGCAAAACTGTTCCTCAAATATGACAATAAAATTAGGACATGCCCAGATAAATAGAAATTAAAGGATTTTTTGAAAAGTAGACCAACTTTACAGAAATGTGAAAGGAAATCTTTCAGACAGAGAACCAATAATGTCAGACAACAATGTAAGATTAAAACAAGCCAGATAAAGTGTTTTTAAAAATAAAACATTAACCAGACTAAAAAAATAAATAAATAAATAAGAGAATCAGATATATCAATTTATAAATGATGAAAAACAAAACAAAACAAAAAAATGGGGGGAAATGATATAAGTATAGAACTTTCAAATGGTGAGGAAGTCAAGGTGATATCAAGATCGAACATACAATTGTAAACTTAGGAAGATAAAAATAAACTACAGGGTAAATACAAAGAAAATCAATAAACTTTCTATCCAAAATAAAAATAAAGAGAGAGAGAAAATAATAAAGACTTGATAAACACAAAATCAACGACAAAGGAAATGAAAAGAAAATCTTAAAACAAATTGAACTCAGCACAGAAAAGTGCATGGAAAAAACAAATCATCAAAACCATAAAAAAAAAAAAAAAAAACAGAATAACAGCAGTAAATTCATACCTATCGATAATTACACTGAATGTGAATAAATTAAATACACTACTCAAAAGAGAAAGTATGGCAGAATGGATAAGAAAGCAGACTCCATCAATATTCTACCTCCAAGAAGCTTACCTTAGACACAATGATAAGGATAGGCTAAAAATCAAAGGATGGAAAATAATCTATCAAGCAAATAGCAACCAAAAAAAGAGTAGGAGTAGCCAAAATAAGATCTGATAAAATAGACTTTAAGGCAAAAACCAGCAAAAGAGACAAAGAAGGTGATTGTGTCATGATTAAAGAGTCAATTCAGCAAGAGGATACACCCATTATAAGTATCAACATGTACAATGTGAAAGCCTCCAAAACACATAAATCAAACATTAGTAAAATTGGAAAGAGAAATAGACACATGCACAATAATAGTAGGAAATTTTAAAACACCACTTTTGAAGGACAGAACAACTAGAAAGAAACTCAAGAAAGATATAGAAACTAAATAACACAGTAAACAATGTTGTCCTCATAGAGATATGCAGAACATTCCAAAGAACAAAACACACAACCACATTATTTTACAGTGCACAACCATCATTCTCCAGAATAGACCATTTGTTTGGTCACAAGTATGTCTCAATAAATTTAAAAATATTGAGGTAATACAAAGCTTCTTCTTGGATCACAATAATATAAAATTAGAAATCAATAACAGGAAGAACAAGGGTAAAAATCAAATATATAGAAACTGAATAATGTCCTCTTTGAAAACTACTAGGTAATAAAAGAAATACAAGTGAAATAAAAAAGGTCCTAGAATAAAATAGGAATGAAAACACAACATACCACAACCTTTGGGACTTAAAAAAAAAACAAAAAAAAAAACAGTGTTTAAGGTCAATTAATACCAGTACACAAACTGTCAAGAAAGCAGAAACAATACCAGCACCTTAATCCAACAACTTCAGCAATTAGAAAAAGAGCAGCAAAAAAAAAAAAAAAAAGTCTACAATCACCAGAAGAAACAAAATAATAAAATTAGAGCAGAAAAAAGGACAGCAATAGAAATAATAAACAAGACTAGAAATTGGTTATTTGAAAGGTTAATAAAATAGACAAAAGACTGGCAAATCTAACAAAGAAAAAGGAGTAGATAAATATAAGATGCATAAGAAATTAAATAGATTCTGGAAGCAATTAGTCTAAGAATAAGATGGATCACAAGGACCTTAGCCTTCATGGCACCAAGACCAGAACAACTAGATGGTGCCCAGCTACCAATGCCAACAACTCGGAAAGGGAACAAACCTGGAGATCCTGGATAGAGTGCGAGGAAAAATGTAGAAAAAAATTCAAGAACACAAACATGACCACAATAACTGATGAGAGAGAAACTGGTGGAACCCCAGAGACTATGGCCCCATGTTATCCTTCAGGCCTAGACATGGACTCACTTCCATGAATTGGCTCTTAGCCCGAGAGTAGAAAGACCTACATGCAGAAAACCCACCCCAGGGCAATGCTAGGGAGATGCACCCCTTAGAGCAATCATCCATGAGACACCAGAGGGGCATCATTCAATAGAGAGAAAGCTGGGCAAACAGGAGTGCACAGTCAAGAAGGGCACAGGGATGGGAGGGAGGGGAATTTTTTATGGTTGGGAATGGTAATTGGAGCTATGAAATCAAATGTGCATGAACAGTTGAATGTAAAACAAATTGATTTGTAAATTTGTACCCAAAGCACAATGAAATTTAAAAATCAAAAGAAATAAAATAGGTGATATCACATACTGAATGAACTGAAATAAAAAGATAATAACAGTATACTATGATCTGTAGTTCAACAAAATTGAAAATCTAGAAGAAAAGGACAAACATATAGAAACACAAATCTACCTAAACTAACACAGACTGAGGTTGAAAATTTGAAAAGACTCATAACAAAAGAAGAAATTGAACAGGTAAAAAACAACAACAACAAAAAAAAATCCCAACAAAAAAAAATAAAAAGTCATAGCCCAGTTGAAGAATGCTGCCGAACATTCAGAGAAGAGAGGACACTACTTCTACTCAAACTATTACAGAATGGAACACTCCAGAATTCATTCCTTGAAGCAAGCATAAATCTGACAACAAAGCCACGAACAGAGAAATATACCACTAGTAGAGAAAATTATTGACTAGTGTTCCTCATGAACATAGATGCAAAAATTTTCAATAAAATCCTAGCCAATAGACTCCAACAACATTTCAAAAAATAATACACTATGACCAAGTGAGATTTCACCCCGCCTATTTCACCACTCCTAATCTACTTCCATAGTGATACTGCCTCAGAAACCCAAGGAGGGGTCGCTATGAGTCCGGTCCGACTCGACGGCACATAACAACAACAACAACAATTCAGTATTATATTGGAGGTTTTAGCCAGAGGAACAAAGTAAGAGAAAGAAATAAAGGCATTCACATAGATGTTGTTGTTGTTGTTGTTAGGTGCTGTCGAGTCATTCCCGACTCATAGCGACCCCATGCACAGCAGAAGGAAACACT
>NW_006921902.1:378218-379198 GCF_000298275.1 Orycteropus afer afer | reverse complement strand
TGGGTTGAGATGGTGTCTCATGGTTGTTTTGATTTATATCTCTCTAGTGCCTAAAGTGGGAGCTCTGGTAGTGTAGTGTCTAAGTCACTTGACTGCTAACCAGAAGGCTGATTGTTCAAACTAGCAAATCCTTAGAAGGAAGATTGGGCAATCTACTTCTATAGTGATCCTGCCTTGGAAACCCAAGGAGGAGTCACTATGAGTCTAATTCAACTTGATGGAAGTAAGTTTAGTGAGTTTTGAAGTGCCTAATGATCACAAACATTTCTTCATGTGTTTGTTGGCTGCCTGAATATTTTCTTTGGTTAAGTATCTGTTCAGGTCTTCTGCCCATATTTTAATTGGATTTTTTTGTCTTTTTGATGTTGAGATTTTAGAGATAAATCCTTTGTCTGATATGTCATTGCTGAATAATTCTTTCCATTTTGAATATCCTATTTTTACTATTTTGGAGAAGTCTTTTAATGGACATAAGAACTTAATTTTTAGAAGGTCTCAATCATCCTAAGGCACTTGACTGCTAACCAGAAGGCTGGCTGTTTAAACCCACCAACCACTCCTTGCAAGGAAGGTTGGGCAATCTACTTCCATAGTGATAACACCTCGGAAACCCAAGGAGGGGACACTATGAGTCAGGTCTGACTGGAAAGTACATAACAACAACAACAATGAGCAGCATCACAATATATGGAGAGAAGATTGAGGTTGTCAAGGAATTCACGTTGCTTGGTTCTATGATCAATGCCAATGGAAGCAGCAGTCAGGACATTAGACAACTTGTAGCACTGGGAAGGTCAATCACAAAGGAACTGTTTCAAGTGCTGAGGAGCAAGGATGTCTCTTTGAGGACTAATGTACATGTGACACAAGACATGATATTTCCAATCATCTCGTATGCATGTGAGAGCTGGACAATGAATAAGGAAGACCAAAGAAGAGGTGATGCTTTTGAGTTGTGGTGCTGGCGAAGAATGCTGAAA
>NW_006921902.1:376450-377003 GCF_000298275.1 Orycteropus afer afer | reverse complement strand
TTTCAGGGTTTTATATATATTATCCCATTGCCTTCTTGTCTGTGTGGTTTCTGCCAAGAAATCCAACCTTAGTCTTGTTGGTTTCCCTTTGTAGATAACTTTTAATTCTCGTCCTACTTTCAAGATTTTTTCTTTGTCCTTGATATTGGTGAGTTTGATAATGATATGTCTTTTCTGTTTATGATATGATATGATATGTCTTTTCTTTTGGAATCTATCCTGTTTGGGGTTGGTTGACCTTCTTCAATGGATATATTCTTGTTGTTCATCATATTAAGAAATTTTCTTCCAATAAATCTTTGACATTTTTCTCTGTGGTTTTATATTCTCTTCCTGTTCTGGAATTCTGATTATATGTAGGTTATTCCTCTTGACTGATCCCACATGAATTTCAGGCTTTCTTCACTTTTTTTCTTTTTTCTGATTGATCCCTTAACAAAGTCATTTTGAGAAATTTATCTTCAATCTCATTAAATCTGTCTTCCATTGGTGCAAGTAAACTCCTTTGCTCATTCAATGCCTTATCTATTTCTGAAATCTTAGTATTAATCTT
>NW_006921902.1:364661-374224 GCF_000298275.1 Orycteropus afer afer | reverse complement strand
GGGCAGTGTTTCGTTCTGCTGTGCATGGGGTCGCTATGGGTCAGAAGTGACATGACAGCACCTAACAACAACAACAGCAAAATTCTTTCCATTCACTAAGATACACACATATTCACTTCATGTCATCATAGCTTCTCTCTGAGGTCCAAGGAGTTATTAATACTATTACAGAAATGAAGTTATGCAGACAGGAAGTACTAGACCAGGAATTTGACCTTAGAACTTGAGCTTGTTAGCCCTATTATGCTGTGAAACACTACGCTGTAATGCTTTGATTATAAATAATCAGTATAAACATGTAGCTGTGAGTGAGAATGAAGTCATGGCGCTGCAGTTATTAGTTAACCAGAGCTTAACTAGTAACCAAAAAGTCAGCAATTTGAACCCACCAGCTGCTCCCTGGGAGAAATATGTGACAGTCTGCTTCTGTAAAGATTTATAGCACTGGAAAACCTACAGGGAAGTTCTACTCTGTCCTATAGGGTCACTATGAGTTGAAATTGACTCTATAACAATGTTTTTATTTATTTGTTTATTTATTTATTTTTCTAATGACTGAGAATGAAGGAGATGTGTGTGTTTGGGAGGTCCCAATGAAATAGGGTACCATACATAACCACCTTCTACTGTCTCTCAAAATTCACCTTATCCAAAGGCCTTTTGTGATTAGGCTTTTTTTTTTTTTTTTTTTTTTCAGTACCCATATATCTCATAGCAGGAGAATCTGTGGAAGCCATTGTTATAAGTTTATTTCATAGCATTGAAGTACTGAAGTAAGGAAATATAGTATTAAAACTACACTGATTCGACAGTTTCTGAATTGGTGAAAACTTTTTCATTCAGAGTGGAGGAAGCATGTGTCAACAGAGATGTTGCAGCATTTACCTCCAGCATTTACCTCTAATTTACCTGATTGCACACAGGGACTCTGCTGGTTCCAGATAACAATGCCCTTGATATGCATATGTAGATGGCCACACTATGGTTGAAGTTTACCATCTAAAGTGGGAAGGGTGTACAACAGAAAAATTTTGATGAACATTCACCTACCAGTTCCTTTATGATTGAGAAAGCCAAGATTATGGGATGTGAAGCATTTCATTCCAAATCTCCTCAGAAAGTTAGTGATTTACCAGGTTATTAAAGCCAGACCTTCTGATCAATTCCTACAGAGCTCTCTTGATTTGAACCTGCTGGCTTGGGTGTCTCTTGTTTTTTAATCAATAAAGTGACCTTGACTCAAGATACTCTCCTTTCCTTGACTCTTAAATGAAACAAATTTCCTCACAGACACAGCCCTTACTGCCTTGGAACTTGTGAGTGCCCAAAAGCAGTCAGTGAATAACAGTAGAGATGTACCCTGTTCAGTAACAGAAGGACTGCATTTACTTTAGGGTCACTTTGTAAGAGGGTTTATCCTCTTGTTTTGTGGGCATGTTTTGATGATTCTGCCCAGATTGTCAGTTCTCTGCATGTAGACACCTAACTTCTTATTTCTTCTGAATATTTCCCCAGTTTTTTTTTTTTTTTTTTTTGTGTGTGTATGTGTGTGTGTGTGTGTGTGTAAAAAGAGCTCAGTAAATATTATTCTCTGATTGACTAGTGAAAGTTGCCATTCTGGGAACACAGTACACAGTGAAACTGAAGAAGTGATCTTTCTGTACTCCCTAAGGTGCTTTAATGAGTGTGACAAACACATAAAAAATAGGCTTCCTAAATGATGAAATATGAAGAAATTTATTTACATTTCACTGAGGGATTTTTCCCCCTAAATACATGCATTTTTCACTTAGGGCATGAATGAGTAGGGCAGGAGGAGAAGCAATGCTTCTGTCCTCTAAGCCTGTGTAATAGATGCTATGTTACCAACTGGGCTTCAAACCAGTTCCTTTCAGGTATTTTGGCAAGATGGTGGAATAGGCAGAAATGCTATACAGATCCTCTGCAAAAAAGTAATGACAAACCAACTGAAACTGAAACAGAAGATGATCCTGGAACCCTGAGCTTTGAAGGGAAGAACAAAGAAGTGGATTAAATATCAACTTGTAGAGGAATCTGAATGAAACAGTAAGGAGACAAATGGAGCTGTGGGCTGCCAGCTATCCTGACGGCACAGACATTTTGAATATTTCCCAAAAGCAAACTATGAATCAGCTCTGCTCACCAAGGCTTCATGCACAAGGACTGCCTTGATGCCTGGGGACCAGAAGGGAGAACGATGAGGAAGGGGACAGGAAGGCCTGTGGACTGCTGGCAGCTGTCCTGAGGGCACAGCCACTTTGCATGTTTGCAAGCAGCCAGTACAGCCATCTTGAGTGTGTGGAGGTGGCATTCTTGCTTGGAGTGCAACCCGGGAGGGGTTTCCACTGTCAAGGACAGCAAAGACAACCACACTGGAGACTGATGACTGGAGAGGTACAATATTCCCTTTGTTACTCTTGTGCACTGAGCCCCCTGGGTGAACAGGGGTGGGACCATTCCTGTTTTGCACCCATCTTCTTGATCTGCAGGGGTTCCATCCAGATTTGCACCATGGAAGAGCTTGGGTGCCATGTCCCAACCCACCACAGTTTTGTTTTTGCTTGCTTGTTTTTAAATTATTCTTTTTATCTTTCTCCTTTCTTCTTTTTCTTATTTCTCATCCCTTTTCCTGGTTCCCTTCTTTCTTCTTTCTTTTGGTTCTTCCCTTCCCTTGTTTTTCCCTTGTGCAGTTTTTCCTATTCTGTTACTCTTGCTCTTTTCTCTCATTTCTCCCACCCTAGGTATTGTCGCTTTTTCACTTCTGTTTTGCATTTTTTTCTTTCCTTTATCCTTTTAAAATATAATTTGAATTTTTTTTCTTCTTACTTATTGCTTTTTTTTTTTTTTTCCCCAATCATTCCCATTTGTTTATGTGGTTTTTGTTTTTGGATTTTTGTGTGTTTATGTATGTCTGAGTGGGACACAGCAATGCTTCCCACACAACACAACCATACTTGCATCTCCTGCAGCCCTACCCACTAAGTGATGGTCACCAATTGCTTCTGCACCAATTGACTAATGATAGACAGTAGCCAATACCATCCCAACTCACCCTCAACTACTCTATATCAGCAGCTACAGAGATCCATGTACACACTCTCATTCTCTATCACACCCACCTGGAGACAGGTGGTGAGTACCTAAGTGCTACCTTCTAGCAAATGGAGCACAGTACTCTGCTCACACGGTTATATCAAAACAAAATAAAAGGAGAAAAAAAGTTCTTGGGTGAATCATACCAATATGTTGTTGTTTTTGTTATGTGCTGTCAAGTCTTCCCTGACTCATAGTGACCACTCCTTGGGTTTCTGAGGTGGTATCACTACAGAAGTAGATTGCCCAACCTTCCTTCTGAGGAGTGGCTGGTGAGTTTGAACTGCTAGCCTTCTGGTTAGCAGTCAAGTGCCTTAGACACCATGCTACCAGAGCTCCTATACCAATATACAATCACCAAATAAATATATATACAATAACAACTGTCAAACACTCCAAAAGGGATCAGTGCAGGAGATCCTGGATAGAATGGGAGAACAATGAGGAACAAAATTCAAAACAGACTGCCAGCTGTCGTGAGGGCACAGCCATTTTGAATATTTATGGAGAAGCAAGGACTAGATTTACTGGTCTGATAGAGCCTGGTGAGAACCCCTAGACTATGGCCCCTAGTTACCCATCAGGTCTGGAATTGAACTTACTTCTGTAATTTTCAGCCAAACAATAGAAAGGCATATAGGGTGAACATTTTAATCAGGTAAATACACTGCTTAGAATGATCAATCATGGGAAACAGAAAGATAGTATTTGCACAGGGAGTTAGCTCAGGGGACAGGAATGCATAGGAAAGGAGGAAACAGGGAAGAGGTAACTACAGGAAGGAAGTGAAAAGAGAGTTATAACATTGTGGGAAATGACAATCAATGTCATGAAATGAAATGTGTATGAACCTCTATTGAAAATGAATTTTCTCTGTAAATTTTCACCCAAATAACAATAACAATAATAATATTTTCTTAAAAAAATCTTGTGCTAATCACACGAACTTATAGCCAGAAATTAAACAAATACAACAACAACACAATGTCTTGGGGACAACTGACCATTCAGTCCACACAGAAAAGCAAGATAAAGTAATACAAACAGGGGACCAGGATACAGACCT
Organism: Orycteropus afer afer; assembly: GCF_000298275.1. Taxonomy (NCBI): domain Eukaryota; kingdom Metazoa; phylum Chordata; class Mammalia; order Tubulidentata; family Orycteropodidae; genus Orycteropus; species Orycteropus afer. Next base: position 370,044 of record NW_006921902.1, on the reverse strand, counting down.
AGTAAACATCCTTTAGGAAGAAGCAACATTCAAAATCCCTGATAAGGAAATCAAAATAATTATATTGAGGTACCTTCAATGTACTGAGAGACAGATCAAGGAAAACACTGACAAAATTGAGAATAGCACAGAAAATATAAAACAATTTAGAAAAACAATAGAAGAACAAACTGACCAAATAATAAAATTAGAAATGATCCAAAAACAATAGAAATCCAGAAGATTAATACTAAGATTTCAGAAATAGATAAGGTATTGAATGGGCAAAGGAGTAGACTCACATCAATGGAAGACAGAATTAATGAGATTGAAGACAAATTTCTCAATACTACTTTGTTAAAGAATCAAACAGAAAAAAATAACAAAACAAAATGAAGATATCCTGTGATCCATGTGGGATATAACATAAAGAGGAATAACCTATGTAATCAGAATTCTAGAACAGAAGAGAGAAAATTGTCAAAGATTTGTTGGAAGACCAAAACCAAAAACCAAACTCACTGCCGTCGAGTTGGATCCAACTCATAGCGACACCTCCTTGGGTTCCCAAGGTGGTATCACTACAAAAGTAGATTGCCCAATCTTCCTTCTGAGGAATGGTGGGTGGGTTTGAACCATCAGCCCTCTAGTTGGCAGTCAAATGCCTTAGGTACTTGTTAGAAGATAATATGCCTAATATGATGAACAACAAGAAAATATCCATTCAAGGAGTTCAATGGACTCCAAACAGGGTAGACCCCAAAAGAAAATCACCAAGACATATCATAATCGAACTCAACAAAATCAAATACTAAGAAAGAATCCTGCAAGCAGCATGAGAAAAAGGGCAATCAATAAGACTAAACTCTGATTTCTCAGCGAATACCATGCAGGAGAAAAGACAATGTGATGATATATATGTATATGTATGTATGTATGTATATATATATATATGTTGTTGTTATGTGCCGTCGCAGTAACACTACGGAAGTAGGATTGCCCAACCTTCCTTCCGAGGAGTGGCTGGTGGGTTTGAACCGCCAGCCGTCTGGTTAGCAGGCAAGTGCCTTAGCCACTATGCTACCAGAGCTCCCATATATATATATTGCTGATGTGGCATGACTCAAATTGAGGAGAAACAGCTGCAAACATCCATTAGTAATCAGAATACAGAATGTACAAAGTATGAATCTAGGAAAATTGGAAGTCATCAAAAATGAAATGAAACACATAAAAATTGATATACTAGGCATTAGTGAGCTGAAATGGACTGGTTTTGGCCATTTTTAATCAGACAACCATATGATCTACTATACCAGGAATGACAATTTGAAGGTGAATGGCGTGACATTCATCATCACAAAAGATGCCTCAAGATTAGTCCTGAAGTACAATGCTGTCAGTGATAGGATAATATCCATATGCCTACAAGGAAGACCAGTTAATACCAGGCATTCAAATTTATGCACCAACCATTAAAGCCAAAGATGAGGAAATTGAAGATTTGTATCAACTTCTGCAGTCTGAAGTTAACCAAATGTGCAATTAAGATGTATTAATTATCACTGGTGACTGGAATGCAAAAGTTGGAAACAAAGAAGAATCATTTGGTAGCTGGAAAATGTGGCCTTGGTGACAGAAATAATGCCAGAGATTGAATAATAGAATTTTGCAAGACTAACAACTTATTCATTGGAAATACCTTTTTTCAACACAAACGGTAGCTATGCAAATGGACTTTGCCAGATGGAGTACATAGGAATCAGATTGACTACATCTGTTGCAAGAGGCAGTGGAAAAGCTCAATATCTTCAGCCAAAATAAGGCTGGGAGCTGATTGTGGAACAGATCATCAACAACTCACATGTAAGTTCAATTTGAAGTTGAATACAATTAAAACAAGTCCACAAGAGCCAAAATATGACCTTGAATATATCCCTCTTGAATTTGAGACCATCTAAAGAATAGATTTGATGCATTGAGCACCAATGACTGAAAACCAGAGGAATTGTGGGATGACATCAAGAACATAATTCATGAAGAAAGCAAGAGGTTATTAAAAAGATTAGAAAGAAAGGACCAAAATGGATATCAGAAAAGACTCTGAAATTTGCCCTTGAGTGAAGTGTAGCTAAAGCAAATGGAAGAAATGACAAGATAAAAGAGCTGAAAAGAAGATTTGAAAGAGTAGCTTGAGCAGACAAAGCCAATTACTATAATGAAATGTGCAAAAACCTAGAGTTAGAAAACCAAAAGGGAAGAACACGCTCAGCATGTCCCAAACTGAAAACTCAGGAAAAAATTTAAGCCTTGCGTTGCAATACTGAAAGATTCTATGGGTAAAATATTGAATGATGCAGGAAGCATCAAAAGAAGATGGAAGGAATAGACAGAGTTACTGTAACAAAAAGAATCGATCAATCTTCATCATTTCAGGAGGTGTCATATGATCAAGAACGAAGGGTACTGAAGGAAGTTGAATGTGCACTGAAGGAATTGATGAAGAACAAGGCTCCAGGAATTAACAGAATATTCACTGAGTTGTTTCAACAAACAGATACCCCACCGAAGGCACTCACTTGGCTATGGAAAGATATTTGGAAGACAGCTATCTGGCCAACTGGCTGGAAGAGATCCATATTTGTACCCATTCCAAAGAAAGGTGACCCCACAGAATGTGGAAATTATCAAATAATATCATTAATATCACATGCAAGTAAAATCTTATTGAAGATAATTCAAAAACAGTTGTAGCAGTATATTGACAGAGAACTTCCAGAAGTGCCAGCTGGATTCAGAGGACAATGTAGAACAAAGGATATCCATCAGTCAGATGGATCTTGGGCCAAAGCAAAGAATATCAGAAAGATGTCTACTTCTGTTTTATTGACTATGCAAAGCCATTTGATTGTGTGGATCATAACAAATTGTGACTAACATTAAGAAGAATGGGAATTCCAGAATAATTTTGTACTCTTGAGGAACCTGTACATACACCAGGAGGCTGTCATTCAAACAGAACAAGGGGACACTGTATGGTTTAAAATCAAGAAGGAATTGGGTCAGGATTATACCCCTTCACCAGACTTATTTGGTCTGTATGCTGAGCAAATAATCTGAGAAGCTGGACTATATGAAAAAGAAAGTGGCATCAGGATTGGAGGAAGAATCATTAACAACCTGTGATACAGTGATGACACATCAGCTGAAAATGAGGATGATTTGAAGAACTTAATGATGATGGTTGAAGAATACAGTCTGCAGTGTGGATGGCATCTCATATAGAGAAAACAAAAATCCTCACAACTGGACCAGTAAGCAGCATCATGATAAATGGAGAAAAGAATGACTTTCTCAAAGACTTCACATTGCTTGGTTCTAAAACCAAAGCCAATGGAAGCAGCAGTAAGGACATCAGGCAACATATAACACTGGGCAAGTTGGCATAAAGGACCTCTTTCAAGTGCTGAGGAGCAAAGATGTCTCCTTGAGGACTAAGGTGCTCCTTACATAAGCCATGATATTTTAAATTGCCTCAAATGCATGGACAATGAATAAGGAAGACCGAAGAATAGTCAATGCTTTTGAGTTGTGATGTTGGCAAAGGATGCTGAAAGTACTAATGACTGCTAAAAAAAACTAATCAATCTGTTCTGGAGGAATTGAATCTGGAATGCCCCTTGGAAACAAGAATGGCCAGACTTTGTCTTACATACTATGTATGATCATGTTGTGAGAAGGGATGATTCACTGGAGAAGTATGTCATGCTTGGTAAGGTGGAGGATTGCTGAAAGAGGGGAAGTCCTCAACAAGATGGATTGACACAGTGGCAATGGCAATGGGGTCAAGTATAGCAAGGATCATTGAGCTGATACAGGACCAGGTGGTATTTTGTTCTGCTGTGCATTGAGTCACCAGAGTCGAGATGACTCAACACCACTTAACAACAACAAAAATGGAAGAAATAAAAAATGACATTAAAAAATTCCATGAATCAAATGATAATGAAATACTACATACCAAAATCTTTGGGACACAACAAACTCAGTGATTAGAGCATATTTTTAGTGATAGACACACATATCAAAAAAAGAAGAAAGAGTCTGTGATAGTTAAATTTGTATGCCAATTTGGCTGGGCCTGGTTGAGTGACTGGGCAGCTGGATGTAGTATTCCCCATGATGAGCTTGGTAATCAACTCCATGTTGGGATCTAGTGTGAGCAGCTAAGTAGCTGCCTTAGGGAATGAGGTCTGCTTCTTGGACAAAAGCAGAAGCCTGGGGGATGGTCTCTAGCTTATGGCACACTTGGACCCTGCATGTAGCCGTGTCATTGTTCAGCAGCCTGCTATGCTTTGCCAACCTTGGGACTTACAATGGACTTAAATTAATGGTCTCCCATGTGGATTGGTAACATTGGGACTGTGCTTTTCACTTGTTGACCCTGGATTTGTCAGCCTCAGCAGCCAGAAGCTGTCTGAGTGAAGAAACGCCTCTTGTTCCAGTGGGCCAGGGAGCAGGAAGCAGAGCTGGACCCCAAAGTTGAAGGGCTTTCACCCAGCCCCTAGCACCTAGCATTTTGAATTTGGACTTAAAGCTGTGTCCAAACTGTGAGAGAATAAACTCCTGTTTGTTAAGGCCATCCCATTTGTGGTATATTCTTGTCAGAGTGGCAGTAGGTAACCAGAACAGAGCCAAAATCAATACCTTAAGCCAACATGTAACAATTAAAAAAAAAAAAGGCAGCAAAAAAAAAAAAAAAAAAAAAAAAAAAAAAAAAAAAAAAAAAAAAAAAAAAAAAAAAAAAGGCTACAGTCTACAGTCACCAGAAGAAAAGAAGAAAGAAATAATAAAGATTTGAGCAGAAATAAATAGAACAGAAAATAGACAATACAAAAAAAAAAAAAAATCAACAAGACTAGAAATCAGTTCTTTGAAAACATTAATAAAGTAAACAAATCACTGGTAAAATTAACCAAGAAAAAGAAGGAGAAGCTGCAAATAACATGAATAAGAAATGAAATAGATGGCCTCACAACAGAACAATTTGAAATAAAAAGGATAATATCAGAATATTTTGAAGAATTGTACTCCAACAAATTTGAAAACCTAGAAGAAATGGGCAGATTTCTAGAAACACACTACTTACCTAAACTGACACAGACTGAGGTAAGCTTGTAGGACTTTAAAGTTACACCACTGTGGAAATTGGTATGGTGTTTCCTTAAAAAGTTGAAAGTAGAAATACCACTTGATCCAGCAATTCCATTACTAGGTATATATCCTAATAAAATGAGAGCCAGGACGTGAATAGATATATACTCACCCACATTCATCATAGAATTATTTACAATATCAAAGAGATGGAAACCACCCAACTGCCCATCAATGGGGGAACAGATAA
>NW_006921902.1:362837-364145 GCF_000298275.1 Orycteropus afer afer | reverse complement strand
TTTGTGAGGCATTAAGTTTATGCTAAGGGTGGTAGAATATTGTGGAAAAGGATAGCACTAGTAGTGGCACAATATGAAAAATGTCCTCAATGTCCCTAAACTGTAAACATGGAAGTTGTTATGTTGATGAATGTTTTGGTGTGTATGTTTTCACGACAATAAAAGTTTAAAAAAAGAAAGAGCACATGACCCCAGTTATATTTGAGCAATATCCCTCACTTTAGCTTGATGAGTTGAGCCCTGATTACTAGTGCCAGGAAGTCTCACTTGGCTTCATAGTGTTGGTGACTGGATAAAATGAATGGATGTAGTAGCCAAAGACACAGAACTCAGAGTCAGAAGACTAATTTTATTCCTGACTCCTCCAATATCTATTAATATGGTAGAAATCTTTGTTGGAATGAGAGGGAAGGGGAGGTAAAATTCTTATTGAATAACATCTCTTCTTATTAAATAACATCTCTTTCTGACCTGTAAAAAGGAAGTAATAAAATGCTCTTATAGATCTCCCCAGAAATGCAAGCTGGATTCAGAAGAGGACATGGAATGAAGGATATCATTGCTAATATCAGATGGATTTTTGGAAACAAAGAATACCAGAAGGATATTTACTTGTGTTTTATTGACTATGTAAAAGCATTCGATTGTGTGGATCATAACAAATTATGGATAACATTGAAATGAATGGGAACACAAGAACGTTTTATTGTGCTTATGAGGAACCTGTACATAGACCAGGAGGCTGTTGTTTGAACAGAACAAAGGGATACTACATGGTTTAAATCAGAAAAGGATTGCATCAAGGTTGTATCATTTCACCATACTTATTCAATATATATGCTGAGCAAATAATTCGAGAAGTTGGACTATATGAAGAACATGGCATCAGGATTGGAGAAAGATTCATTAACAACCTGTGATATGCAGATGACACAACTTTGCTTGCTAAAAGTGAAGATGACTTGAAGAACTTGCTGATGAAGATTAAAGACTGCAGTCTGAGTATGGATTACATCTCAACATAATGGAAACGAAAACACTCACAACTGAACCAATAAGAAGCAACACGATAAATGGAGAGATGATTGCAGTTGTCAAAAATTTCATATTACTTGGTTCTACAGTCCTCACCAATGAAAGCAGCAGTCAATAAGCCAGACAACATATTGCACTGGGCAAATCTGCTGCAAAAGACTGCCTTAAAGTGCTTATAGAGGAAAGATGTCTCTTTGAAGACTAAGGTGAGCCTACCCTAAGCCACGGGAGCTCTGGTAGCATAGTGGCTAAAGCACTTGACTGCTAACCAGA
>NW_006921902.1:360647-362317 GCF_000298275.1 Orycteropus afer afer | reverse complement strand
TGGTGCAGGATCAGACAGTGTTTCACTCTGTTGTACCTAGAGTCTAGAGTCACTATGAGTCTGAGCCAACTCGACAGCACATAACAACAACAAAAACAACAGATCTCCCCAGGCAACTTGTCATGAGATTTTAACAAGGTGTAAGTGGAAGTGCTTTTAGGACTGCAATTTTGTTATTAAATAACTATAACAGTATCTCCATTGTCTGTCAGATTTTGCATCCTTAAGAACAAAAATTAAAAAGTCAGTTAAGCAACTACCACTAAGCTTTTTTGTCCTATAAATACCTCTCTAGATTATTCTCCTTAATTTTCCAGATCTAACTTGAATTCTATCTAACAGTGTGACAATGTGTTTTTTGTCCACTTGCTTTTTTACTTTTTTATTGTTTTTCTATTGTTGTTTTTGTCTAACTGAGTGGGAGACAGCAACTGTGGCCATACGATGCAACCAAATGTGTACCTCCTGCAGCTCCACTTACTGAATGAGAGTCACCACTTCCTTCTCCACCAAATTACCAATGACAACCACCAAAATGATACTGACTCACTTTTTTTTTTTTTAATTTTATTTTGATTTGGGTGAAGATTTACAGAATAAATTCTGATTCTGACTCACTCTTAACTGCTCTTCACAAGCAGTTAACAGAGATCTAAATACAACAGTGTGGCAATGTCTCAAAGACAAAAGACCATCACAGTCCACACAAAGAAACAAGATAAAGTGATGGAAACAAGGGAGAAGAATACATACCCAGAACACATCCCTGAGGAAGAAGCAGCATTGGAACTCCCTAATATGGAATTCAAAAGCATTATATTTAGGTATCTTCAAATGATTAAAATACAGATCAAGGAAAACACTGACAAAATTAAGGAAAACACAGACAAAACCCTAGAACAATTCCAGAAAAAAATACAAGAACAAAACAACAAAATAAATGAAAAATTAGAAATGATACAATATCTACAGAGAGAAATCCAGAAGATTAATATTAAACTTTCAGAAATAGATAACACATTGAAAAGGTAAAGGAGTAGAACTTATTCAATGGAAGACAGAATTAATGAGACTGAAGACAAATATCTGAATACTTCTTTGGAAAGGGATCAATCAGAAAAAAAAAAAAAATCAAAGCAAATGAAGAAAGCCTAGTATTTGTATGGGATATCATCAAAAGGAATAACCTACATGTAATCAGAATTCCAGAACAGGAAGAGAAATAGAAAATCAATGAGAAAATTTTCCAAGATTTGTTGGAAAAGAACTTCCCTGATAGATGAAAGATGGGAGTATAGCCATTCAGGAAGTCCAATGAACCCCAATCAGGATAGACCACAAAAGAAACCACAAAGATGTATCATCATCAAACTCACCAAAATAAAAGAGACAAAGAATGAATCCTGAAAGAAGCATGGAAAATATGAAAAGTTTCCTACAAAGGGTAACCAATAAGAATAAGTTCTGATTTTTGAGCAGAAACCATCCAAACAAGAAGGCAATGGGATGGTTGGAAAAAATTCCAACCAAGAATTATATACCCAGCAAAATTGTCCCTCAAATATGATGGTGAAATTAGGAGATTTTCCAGATAAGCAAAAAATAAGGGAATTTATTAAAACCAGACCAACCTTACCAGAGATACTAATGGGAGGTCTTTGAACAGAGAA
>NW_006921902.1:359174-360307 GCF_000298275.1 Orycteropus afer afer | reverse complement strand
AATAAAAAAGAGGACAAGCACAAATATTTAACAAACACTAAAACAATAACAACAAGGAAATAACATGATTCATAAATATAATGAGCTTAGCACAGAAAATTATGTGGAACAAAGAAACCAAGAATGCCACGAAAAAACACATAACAAAATGACAGCAACCAATTCATTCTTATTGATAATTATACTGAATTTCAATGGATCAAATGCACCACTCAAGAGACTGATAATTGCAAACTAGATAAGAAAATATAACCCATCAATATGCTGTCTACAAGAGACACACATTAAAGACAAAGACAAAAACAGACTAAAAATGCAAGGTTGGAAAAAGATGTATCAAGCAAAAGGCAACCAAAATGCAGGAGTGGCAATTTAATTTCAGATAAAATTGACTTTAAGATAAAAACCACCATAAGAGACAAGGAAGGAAATTGTATAATGATTAAAGGATCAAGGGAACAAGAAGATATAACCATAATAAATATATATGGACCCAATGAAAGGGCTCCAAAATACATAAATCAGACTTTAACAGAACTGAAAAGGCAAATAGATTACTCCACAGTCCCAGTAGGAAACTTTAATACACTACTTTCAATAAAAGATAGAACAACTGGAAAGAAACTCAACAAAGATGCAGAAGAGCTGAACAATGCAATCCACCAACTTGAACTTATAGACATCTACAGAGCACTTCACCCAACAACAGCACAAAATACATTATTTTCCAGTGCACATGGAACATTCTCCATGATAGACCATATATTAGGCCATAAAGCAAGCCTTAATAAATTTGAAAACACTGAAATCCTGTAAAGCATCTTCTCAGATCACAATGCTATCAAATTAGAAATTAACAAGGGGAAGGTCAATGGAAAAGAGCAAACACATGGAAAATGAACACCCTCCTTAAGAATGACTGGGTAATAGAAGAAATAAAAAATGAAATAAAAAATTCCTTGAATCACATGAGAATGAACACACCATACCAAAATCTTTAGGACAAAGTAAATGCAGTGATCAGAGGCCAATTTATAGCAATGAATGCAGACATCAAAAAAGAAGAAAGAACCAAAATCAACACTGTAAACCAATATTTCCAACAATTAGAAAAATAAATCAAGAAAAGTCTA
>NW_006921902.1:347776-357034 GCF_000298275.1 Orycteropus afer afer | reverse complement strand
CAGTGATACTGCCTAGAAAACCCAAGGAGAGATCACTATGAGTCAGATCCAACTGGATGGCAGTGAATTTGTTTTGTTTTTTTGTTAACTTTATAAGGAAAAAAAAGAGACTTCAGATACCACACCAAACCAAACCGGGAGCTCTGGTGGCACAGTGCCTATGGCATTTGACTGCTAATCAGAAGGCTAGTGGTTTAAACCCAACAGCCACTCCTAGGAAGGAAGATTGGGTGATCGTTTTCTATAGTGATACCACCTCGGAAATGCAAAGAGGATTTGCTATGAGTCGGATCTGACTCCACGGCCCATATGAAAAGGAAAGAGGCTTTGGATAAGCAAAGCATTACTGAAGAAGAACAAAGTAAGAGGTCTCATACAACCGGATCTTAAAAACTACTATATAGCCACAGTAGTCAAAACTGCCTGATATTGGTACAATGACAGACACATAGACCAATGGAATAGAATTGAGAACCCAGAAATAGATTCATCCACCTATGATCAGCTGATCTTTGAAAAAGGCCCAAAATCCACTAAATGGGGAAGAGATTGTCTATTTAACAAATGATGCTGGCAAAACTGGATATCCATTTGCTGAAAAATGAAACAAGATCTTTCCTCACACCAAACACAAAATCTAACTCCAGATGGATCAAAGACTTAAATGTGAAACCTAAAACTATAAAGTTCCTCAAGGGAGCTCCAGTAGCATAGTGCCTAAAGCACTTGACTGCTAACCAGAAGGCTAGTGGTTCAAACCCACCAGCCACTCCTCGGAAGAAAGATGGGGCAATCTACTTCTGTAGTGATATTGCCTTGGAAATCCAAGGAGAGGTTGCTATGAGTCAGGTCTGCCTCAATGGCACATAACAACAACAAGGAAAAACTAGAGGCCAATTTAGGGGCCCTAATATATGGTAGTGATACTGCCTCAGAAACCCAAGGAGGGGTTGCTATGAGTCAGGTCCGACTTGACAGCACATAACAACAACAATATATGGCATAAATAGAGTGTCAAGCATAACCCAAAATGCACAAACAGCAGAAGATAAACCAGATGAATGGGAACTTCTAAAAATTAAATTTTTATGTGCTTCCAAAGACTTCTCCAAAAGAGTCAAAAGAGAACCTACTGATTGGAAAAAAATAAAAAATAAAAATATTTGGCAATGATGTACCTGACAAGATACTAAACTCTAGAATTTATAGAAAACTCCAACACCTCAGCAACAAATAGACAAATAATCCAAATAAAAAAATGGCAGAAGACATGAATAAAAACTTCACCAAAGAGGATATTCAGGTGACCAAGAAACATGAAGAAATGCTCACGATCATTAGCCATTAGAGAGATGTAAATCAAAACAGAAATGAAATACCATCTAGCTCCAGCACTAGTAGCAAATTTCAACAAAACAGAAAATAACAAATGCTGGCGAAGATGTGGAGAGATTGGGACTCTCATACACCACTAGTGAGACTGCCAAATGATACAACCACTGTGGAAAGCAGTATGGCAATACCTTAAAAAGTTGAAATTAGAAATACCATTTGACCCAATCATTCCATTATTAGGTATGTATCCTAAAGATTGAGGTTCAGGACAAAAACAGATACATGCACACCCATGTTCATTGCAGCACTATTTACAATAGCAAAAAAAAAAAAAAAATGTAAATAACCTAGTTGCTCATCAATAGAAGAGTAGATAATCAAACTATGGTACATACACACAATGGAATACTATGCAACCCTAAAGAATAACATAGAATTAGCAAAACACTGCATAATGTGGATGAAATTGTAGGACATTAAGCTGAATGAAAGAAATCAATCACAGAAGGACAAATATTTTATTAGCCCATTATTGTAAAAAATCAAGGAAAGGTTTATATATGGAAGGGAATATTCTTTGGTGGTTACCAGGGGTGGGAAGGGAGGGGAGGGAACATTGATAAATAGTTAGAGACAAGTATTGATTTGGCTGAAGAGAAGGGCAACGTACCAAATGTGAGTGATCAACATGATGGCATTGAGGAAGAGGAAGACTTAGAGGGTGCATGGGAGTTTCAGACTACAAAGATGAACCATTTTGCACATGCAGTACTGCATTGTCAGTGAAGGTAAACATTGATATATGGGTGGATCTATGGGTGCACAGTCTGAACTATTAGGTATGTCTATGCAGGGGAGAGTGTGCCTAAGACCATGTATAGGATTGGCAGTCAATATTTCTACATGTGTATTTGTACATTCTGTAAGAATTCCCAAATACATAGTAGAGCTGAGAAATGGCAAGTTTGTTGTCACTTCTTGGCCACAGCCAACTACACAGATGAGTGGGTAGTTAGACCTGTGGGCTTGGGACTATAATTGCAGGTAACCACAAGCTCAACTGGCATAACATACTACATAAAACATTGTCCCACATCCTACTTTGGCAAGTAGCAACTGAGATCTTAAAAAGCTTGCAAGCAGCCATCTAGATGCAACAATGGGTCTCTTCTCATCCAGAGCAAAGAAGAATGAAGGAAACAAAGACATGTGGAAACAGTTAGTCCAAGTGACTGGTACACCATGCAATCCACAATCTATACAACTATGAAACCAGAAGTATTGAATGGAGCCCAGCTACCACTGTCAACCACTCAGCGGGGCATTTATGTAGGAGATCCTGGACAGAATGGGAGAACAAAGAGGAACAAAACTCAAAATCATTAAGAAAAAATAAAAAAAAGGACCATGTTTGCTGGTCTGTTAGAGCCGGATGGAACCCCTGAGACTATGGTTCCTAGCTGCCCTTCATGTCTGGAATTGAACTCATTCCTGTGGCTTGCAGCCAAATGAAAGACAGGCATATGATCTGAATATTTATAGTAGGTAAATATACTCCTTGAAGAGATCAATCATGGGAGAATAGAAGGGCTGTGTATGCACAAGGAAACACCTTGGGGGGCAGGAGTCCATGGGGAAGAAGTGAGAGGGGAACTGTTGCATTGTGACATATTGTAGTCAAAGTCATGAGACATAAAATATATGTGAACTGCTGTATGGAAAGTGAATTTGCTTTGTAATCATTCACCCAAATCACACACACACACACACACACACACACACAAAAAAAAAAAAAACATGGAAGCAGCAGTCAATAAGTCAGACATTATATTGTACTAGGAAAATATGCTTCAAAAGATCTCTTTAAAGTTTTAAGGAGCAAAGATATCACTCTGAAGACTAAGGTGAGCCCAAACAAAACCACAGTATTTTCAGTCATCTCACCCCAACCCAAGCCACAGTATTTTCACTCTTCTCACCCCCAACCCAAGCCATAGTATTTTCAGTCATCTAACATGCATGTGAAAACTGGATAGTGAATAAGAAAAAGCAAAGAAGAGTTGATGACTTTGACTTTTGGTTGTTGGCAAAGAAAACTGTTTAAGTACCATGGACTGCCAGAAGAATGAACAGATCTGCCTTGGAGTAAGTGCAGCCAGAAGACTCCTTGGAAGTGAGAACCAATAGACTTCATCTCACCTACTTTGGTCATGCTATCAGAAGGGACCATTCCTTGGAGAAGGATATCATGCTTGGCAAAGTATAAGGTCAGTGAAAAGGGGGAAGCCCCTCAATGAGATGGATTGAGACAGTGGCGCCAATGATCCTTGCAAAGATTGTAAGGATGGTGCAGGCGCCAGCAATGTCTCGTTTTTTTGTGCATAGGAAAGCTATGAGTCAGAGGTGACTCCATGGCACCTAACAACATCAACATACATATATACATATATACATATATATATACACACACACACATGTATATACATATAAAGGAAACTCTGGTAGCATAGTGCCTAAGGCACTTGACTGGTAACCAGAAGGCTGGTGGTTCAAACCCACTAGCCACTCCTCAGAAGGAAGATGGGGCAATCTACTTCCATAGTGATACTGCCTCGGAAACTCAAGGAGGGGTCGCTATGAGTCAGGTCCGGCTCGACAGTACACAACAACAACAATAACATATATATAAATATATACATCTCACTGTCGTTGAGTAAGATCTGACTCATAGTGACCTCTTCTTGGGTCTCCAAGGTGATATCACTATGGAAGTAGATTGCTCAATCTTCCTTCCGAGAAGTGGCTGGTGGGTTTGAACCACCAGCCTTCTGGTTAGCAGTTAAATGAATTAGGCACTGTTCCACCAGAGCTCCTAAATATATACATACACACTCATTGCCATTGAATAGGATCTGACTCATAGTGACCCCTCCTTCTGAGGAGTGGGTGGTGGAGATTACATATATATATATATATATATATATATATATATATATATATAATATTTCATATTTTATTCAAATATCCCATAAAATATTCCACTGCTATTCATAAAGTTTTCCAGTAATATATCAGACAATGTTTCATTATTATTCGTAAGGTTTCTAGTGGCCAATTTTTTCAAATTGGATTTCCCTGTCTTTCTTCCCAGTCTGGCTTAGTCTGGGAACTCCACTGAAACCTGTCTACCGTGGATGGTCCTAGTGGTATTTGAAATACTGACGATATAGCTTCCAGTATCACAGCAACACAAAAGCCAGTGCAGTATGACAAACTGACAGATGAATGGTGAATAGATAGATAGATAGATAGATAGTTACAGATACATCATGTATTGTCCACTTTTGCTACTTTGATCACAATTTTTTTATATGTTTTCACCACTATATGTGTTTCCTAACTTCTCTCACTTGTCTGCTTATTAATGTTTATTGTTGTTAGGTGCTACCAAGTCAGATCTGATTGTTAGGGACCTTATGTATAATAGAAAGAGACACTGTTCCATCCTTTGCAATCTTCACAATAGTTGATATGTTTTATCAACTCATTCTTTTAGTCACTGTTATCAGTCCATTTCATTGAGAGTCTTCCTCTTTTTCATTGGTTCTCTACCAACATAATATCCTCGCCTAATAGCATGATTTCATGTTATTAGGTCTGGTCCTTCCTAATACCACGTTCTAACTAAATGAGATGAAGTCTCACCCTCCTTGCTTCTAAGAAGCATTCTGGTCATAATATGTCCAACATAGATTTGTTTTTTTCAGGAAGAGCATGATATGTTTAATAGTCTTTGCCAACACCGTAATTCAAAAATATCAATTTTGTTTGCTCTTCCTTTTTATTGTCCATTTTTTGCAGACACAGGAGGTGATTGAAAAAGATCTTGCTTGGGTCAGATGCATCTTATTCATTAAATTACATCTTTGTTTTTAAGATTTAAAATAGGTCTTTCGCTATCAACTTGCCGAATACAATACATTCTTAGATTTCTAGACTGCTGCTTCCATGGATGTTTACTGTGGATCAAAAAAAAAAAAAAAAGATATCCTTAACAACCTCAATTTTTTTCTGTTTAGTATTTTATTGGTTTTATTGGCTCAGTTCTGAGGATTTTTGTTTTCTTTATGTTGAGGTGTAGTCCATGTTGAAGACTGTAATCCTTAATCTTCATCAAAATGTGCTTTAAGTCATCTTCACTTAGAGCAAGCAAGGTTGTGTCATCTCCATATTTCAGGTTGTTGGGGAATCTTCTTCCAATTCTTATGCCACATTCTTTGTAAAATAGTACAGCTCCTTGGTTTTTGTTCAGCATACAGATTGAGTAATATGGTGAAAGAATACAATCCTGCCATGATGCACACCTTGTGCAATTTTAAACCACTGTTGTCCACATGTTGTGTTGAAAAAAGTGTCTCTTTGTCTATATACTAGTTTTACATAAGCACAATTAAGTATTCTGAAATTCTTATTATTCCCAATGTTATCCATAATTTTTTATGATCCACAGTTTAATGCTTTTGTTTAGTTAATACTGCACAGATAAACATCTTTCTGATATTCTCTGATTTCAGTCAAGGTCCATCTGACATCAGTAATGATAACCTTCATTTCACATTTTTTTCTGAATCCAGCTTGATTTTCTGGCAGTCCTCTTTCAATATACTGATACAGGCATTTTTGAGTTATCTTCAGCAAAATTATGCTTTTTGTTTAATAATATCTGCATTCCACTGGATTCCCTTTCTTTGCAATGGGCACAAATATGGATTTCTTCTAGTTGTTGGGCAGGTATCTGTCTTCCAAATTTCTTGTCATAAACAAGTGAGTACTTCCAGCATTGCATTCATTTGTTGAAACATCTCAATCTGCACTCTGTCAAATTCTGGAGCCTTGTTTTTCAACAATGCCTTCAGTGCACTTTGGTCTTTTTCCTTCAGTACCATCAGCTATTGATCATAGGCTACCTCTTGAAACAGTTGAATAATGACCTATTCTTTTTGGTACAGTGACTGCGTATTCCTTCGATTTTCTTTTGATGCTTCCTCCATTGTTCAATTTTTTTTTTTTTTTTTTCCCATAGAAGTCTCGAATAATGCAGCTCAAAGCTTTATTTTTATTTCAGTTCTGTAAGCTTGAGAAATGCCAAATCTTTTCTTCCCTTTTGTTTTTCTAACTCCAGGTCTTTGCACATTTAATTATACTTTACTTTGCCTTTTTGAGCTACCCTTTGTAATCTTCTGTTCAGCTCTTTTACTGCATCATATTTTTTTCCATTCACTTTAGCTACTGTACATTCAAGAGCAATTTTCAGAGTCTCCTGAGATCCACATTGGTTTCTTCTTTCTTTCTTTCTTTTTTTTTTTTTTAATGATCATTTGTTTTCTTCATGTAACATCATACTCCAGGTAGCCTGACCCCAAGGACTGAAATACCAGACAAGTTTCTGTTATAGATCTTATTACTTACTATGAGTATTCTCCTAACCCAGCCCCTTCTGTTTACCCCTGTGTGATTGGTCTTCACTGTTTCCTTAACTGACTTCTGTGTGTCATAACCTGAAAAAGCACACCTCTTGGTGCCCATGACACTGTATGCCCACTGCACACTCTTTCATGTTAATTAAACAAACCAAACTCACTGCCATGGAATCAATTAAACTCATAGCAGCCCCTCCTTGGGCTTCCAATGCACTAGCTCTACAGAAGTAGATTGCCCAATCTTCCTTCTGAGGAGTGGCTGGTGGGTTTGAACTGCCAGGCTTCTGGTTATCAGTCAAATGCATTAGGTGCTATGCCACCAGAGTTCCCTAATGTTAATTAGTCTGATGCATATCCAATAAGTTTTTGGAAAGCCCATAAATAACCATAACTTCACTGTTCCTTGTCTTCTGTATTAGCCATGAAATCCTCAGTTTCAAAGAGCTTGATCTGATGCCGTCTTTGAGCTCCTTGCATGCTGCCTTGCAATAAAGCTTTCTTTCTTGGCACCTCAATGCCTGGTTTATCCTCATTAACCTGGGAGTCACACTAGTTGGACTTTCACTCATCTAGTTTAATTCACATGTGATATCTGTTCTGGTCTCACTCTGACAGGATTATATCACAAATGGGATCACCTTAACAAACAGGAGTTTATTGTTTTATAGTTCAGGAGGATAGAAGTCCAAGTTCAAAGTGCCAGGCTGTAAGGGCTAGGTGAAAGACCCTCAACCTTGGACTTTAGCTCTGCCTCTTGCTCCCAACCCACTGAAGCTAGAGGCATTTCTTCATTCAGACAGCTGCTGGCTGCTGAGGCTAACAAGCCCAAGGTCAACAAATAAAATGGCACAGTCTCAATGTTACCAAATGACACAGCAGTCCATTAATTCAAGTTCATTGTAAGTCCCAAGGTCAACAGAGCATGGAGGCTGCTGAATAGCAACACAGCTACATGCAGGGTCCAAGAATGCCATAGGCTAGAGACCATTCTGCAAGGCTTTTCCTTAAATACAGGAAGCAGACCACATCCTTAAGGCAGCTACTCAGCTGCTCACAGTAAATTCCACCAAGGAGTTGATTCCCAGTCTCATCATGGGGAATACTACATCCAGCTGCCCAGCCACTCAACCAGATCCAGCCAAGTTGACACACAAATGTAACCACCACAATATCCTTTATGCCATTCCACAACTCATCTGGTCTTTGGTCATTAGTGTTCCATACCTCAAATTTATCTTTGAGATAGTCTCTAAATCCCTGAGATTTACTCAAGGTCATACTTTGGCTGCCATAAACTTGTTTTAATTTTCTTTAGCTTCAACATGAACTTGCATATAAACATTTGGCAGTCTATTCTGCAATTGGCCCCTGGCCTTTTTCTGACATTTGAGCTTCTCCATTGTCTTTTTCCACAGATACAGTTTATTTAATTCCTGTATATTCCATCTCGTGGGGTCTATGTGTATAATCATTATGTTGTTGAAAAAAGGAAAATCTGATAAAGAGGTCCTTGTACTTGCAGAATTATGTCATGCTATCTCAAGCATCATTTCTATCACCAAGGCCATGTTTTCCAACTACTGATCCTTCTTTGTTTCCAACTTTCACATTCCAGTCACCAGTAATTATCATTACAACTTAATTGCATATTTGATGTATTTCAGACTTCATAAGTTGGTACAACTCTTCAATTTCTTTATCTTTGGTATTAGTGTTTGGTGCATAAATTTGAATAATAGTCTTATTAACTGGGCTTTCTTATAGGCATATGAATATTATGTTATCCCTGACAGCATTGTATTTCAAGATAGATCTTGAAATGTTCTTTTTGACAATGGATGTGACATCATTTCTCTTCAACTGGTCATCCCTAGCATAGCAGACCATATGAGTATTGTAATAGTTAAGGCTATGTGTCAACATGGCTGGGCCATTACTCTAAGTGGTTTAGCAGTTATGGTGTAGTCATCTCCCATGATAAGATATCTGATATAAATATAATCACTTCTGTGATAATATCTCCATGAGATCCCAGTCAGTTGAAAGGGAATTTCTTTCAGGATGTGACCTGCTTTCAATATATGTGGAAAATCTCTGGCAAAGCTCTCTGGCATTTTGCTCAATCTGTATGTTGCATCTGGCTCATCATCATCTGACCACTGCTTCTTGGACTTGAACCATTTGCTTGCCATTTTGTTCACAGATCTTGAG
The DNA here is from genome assembly GCF_000298275.1 of Orycteropus afer afer. Classification (NCBI taxonomy): domain Eukaryota; kingdom Metazoa; phylum Chordata; class Mammalia; order Tubulidentata; family Orycteropodidae; genus Orycteropus; species Orycteropus afer. The sequence goes on along the minus strand of NW_006921902.1, from coordinate 348,008 downwards.
ATTGTTGCCTTCATGCCTGTGATATAACAGCCTAACATTTTGTCTACCAATCTTAAATTCATCATCCTCTTAAGCTAGGAGCCTGCTGTACTGCCTGCTGATCTTGGGTTCATCAGTGCCTACAGGTATGTGAGTCAGGAGAAGCCTCCAGCTTTACATCTAACCAATGGACTTGGGATTGTCAGCCTCTATAACTGCATGAGCCATTTCCTTGAGATAAATTTATATATAG
>NW_006921902.1:344965-347676 GCF_000298275.1 Orycteropus afer afer | reverse complement strand
GTGGGGGGTGTTTTGGAAGTAGATCACCAGGTGTTTATTCCCAGTCTGTTTTCATCGAGAAACTCTGCTGAAACGTGTGCACTATGGATGATACTGATGGTATTTGAAATATCAGGGACATAGATTCCAATATCACAACAACACAAAAGATACCACAGTAAAACAAACTGACAGACAGGTGGTGGATTTATGTAAATTAAGCCTTTGATACCTGGGTGGTACATTGGTTAAAGCACTCAGCTGTGAACCAAATGTTGGCAGTTCAAGCCCACCAACAGGCCCGTGGGAGAAAGATAAAGTAGTTTGCTTCCATAAAGATTTACATCCTTGGAAACCAAATAGGGGCAGTTGTACTCTATTCTATGAAGTCACTATGAGTTGGAATTGACTCAATCAGTAGCAGTGGGTATTGGCTTTTTTTTTTTCTTTGTTTGTTTATAAAACAACAACAAGCCCCTGATATTTACAAAACATGGTACTTGGTGCTGTAGGTGATATAATGCTGTAGGTGAGAAATACAATGATATATGTGAATAATTTGAACAATAAACTAAAACAAACTTTTTTTTCCCATTTTTTCAATCCTTTGGTAAAAAAAAAAATCACTAGGGTACAAATTCAGATAATATCAATTTAAATTTATAACTAAGAAACTATAATATTCAAATGGAGGCACTGTCTTGGTTTGTCTTTTTTAGCACAATATAAAGAAGGAATGCATCTGAATACTTACCTGTGATAAATTCTTCCCTCAATGTTGTTGTTGTTAGGTTCCATTGAGTTGCTTCCAATTCGTAGCAATCCCATATACAACAGAAATGCTGTCTAGTCATTTACCTTCTTCACAGTCTTTATTGTTTCATTTCATTGTTGCAGCCACTGTGTCAATCTATCTAATTGATGGCCTTCCACTTTTTTCCTTACCCTCTACTTTACCAAGCATTGGACTTCTCCAGGGAATAATTCCTCCAGATAACATGTCCAAAGTACATGAGACAAAGTCTCATCCTCCTCAATTCTAAGGAATATTCTGTCTGTACTTTTTCCAAAACAGATTTGTTTGTTCTTCTGGAAATCCATGGAATATTCAATATTCTTTACCAAAAGTGTAATTCAAAGGTATCAATTCTTCTTTGGTTTACCCTACTCCTTGTTCAGCTTTTGCATGCATATAAGGCAATTGAAAATACCATGGCTTGGGTCAGGCTCACCTTAGTCCTCAAAGTGATATCCTTGCTCTGTAACACTTTAAAGAGGTCTTGTGCAGTAGGTTTCCCCAATGCAATATGTTTGATTTCTTGAAGGCTGCTTCCAAGTGTGTTGATTGTGGATTCAAGAAAAATGAAATTCTTGACAACTTCATGCTTTTCTCCATTTATCATGAGGCTGCTTATTAGTCCAGTTGTGAGGATTTTTGTTTTCTTTATTTTGAGGTATAATCCATACTGAAGGCTGTAGTCTTTGATCAATAAGTACTTCAAGTGTTCTTCACTTTCAGCAAGCAAGCTTGTATTATTTGCACATCACAGATTGTCAGTTAAGTCTTACTACAATCCTGATGCCATGCTTTCCCTAATATAGTTCAGCTAATCAGATCATTTGCTCAGCATTCAAATAGAATATGTATGGTGAAAGGATACAACCCTGACTCACACCTTTCCTAATTTTAATCTACACAATATCTCTTCCTTTTTTTCAAACAACTGCTTCTTGGTCTATATACAGGTTCCACAATATAGTTTTCTTTGTAGGTGTTTTCCCCTGAACCACCTAAATAGAATACCAAAAGAGACAGCCAGGTAAAAAACGCTCCTTGTTAATAAGCTTATTCAGTAGGTTTAAAAGTCACCAATTATCACAGAGGTCTAAGATACTCTCACTTGGAAAGGAATGAACTCTCAGAAATGAGTTAATAGATTCACACCAATCTTTTTTGTTTGTTTCTTTGGAAACCACTTGGTTTCAGATATTGTGATGTTGTTGTTGTTGTTATGTGCCGTCAAGTCGGACCCAACTCATAGCGACTCTCCTTGGGTTTCCGAGGCAGTATCACTACGGAAGTAGATTGCCCAACCTTCCTTCCAAGGAGTGGCTGGTAGGTTTGAACTGCCAGTCATCTGGTTAGCAGTCAAGTGCCTTAAGCACTATGCTACCAGAGCTCCTGATATTGTGATAGCAGTGGGTAAGACAATGGTAAAAATGACAACCTACAAGAAGCTTATATCTAGATTATACTATGATGCTGCATTGCCATTTTGTGTTTATTGTGATGAGGTGTTCTGCCAGAAGTTGGAAGTAGGTACTTGGAACCATGTCAGAGAGGTCTTCTGGAAATAAAGCAACATCCAAGTTGAGATGAAAAGGATAAGCAATTACTTACTACTTATACTTTAGAATAAAATATATTCTTTTGAAAATGTTTTTCAAGGCATTTTATGATCAGGCTTCACCTATAATAATATAATATGCTTTATGATGCAAGTTGTAACTATTTTTAATGGTTTGTAACTATTTTTAACGGAAGTGAAACCAGGGTAGTGGTGAAGGATATGGGAGTATAGGAGGAGGAGAACATCCAAGGTCTAGAGATCAGCATATGCAAAATCCAGGGGTAAGAGAAAATGTCATGGTTCTGGACACTGTGTCAGTCAGGATACTTTTGGTGGTAAGTTATTCTCTTAAACATAATGGAGAGCTTTTAAATAAGCATA
>NW_006921902.1:340149-344212 GCF_000298275.1 Orycteropus afer afer | reverse complement strand
CCTTGAAAAACATGTTCAAAAGAACATTTTTTATTGCAACAGCAATGAGGAACAATTCTGGGGTTAACTAGGGGATTTGGTTTTTTTTAGTTTTTTTTTTAATTTGTTTTCAAATTAGACTCAGAGATAGACAAAATATGATTAATTTTTTAGAAAGATCATTCTGGTTCTAGGTATGGGTAGTTTGCAGGGGGTTAGAAAGTTTGATGAAAGATGACAGTTGTCTTTACTAAGGTCTGGCAGCAGGCCTGGTGTTGTATATAATAGTGCACATGTAATCCAGAAATGGAAGACTAGCAAACAGTAGCATAATTAGTAAGTATAAGTGAGTCCAACTCAGCAGTAAACAATGGTGAAAAAGACAAGCTACAAGTAGGATAGAGTATCATCTCTTCTTTCTTACTCCATCTCATCTCTCTCTCACACTCTCTCTCTCTCTCATGATTAGTTAGGGAGGAAAAAGAAAAAAAAAATTTACTAAGGAATAAAATGTATTATATAGATGTGTGATGCCAAAAGACATAGATAGATACAAAATATAAAAATAATGGTAGTAATCCAATAAATTCACTGCCAGAAATTTACCATAAGTAAATAATCAGTGACATGAACAAAGTTGTGCAAAGTTGATTACTGCCATTTATTAATAGAAGGGGTGGTGTGAACAACCCTAGAAGCAACATGTATTTCCAATAGTTAGAGATTAAGTGATTCATCTCCATAAAATAGAATACTATGCAACTATTAAAATTAATTTGTTTCAAAATCATTAGTAAAATATGCAAGCAATATTTTCAGTGAAAAAGTTGAATATGTGAAGCATGGGTGAGCTTCCTGGTTGGTGATAGAATTTGGTGCACAAAAGGATAATTAATACAAGAAGCTGGGGTTGGAGACCTCCCAAACCTTGTCCTATGTGCCTCCTTTTTATATTGGTCTGGATTGTTATTCTTTATAATAAAACTGTAATCATAAATAAAAAAAAAAGTAGAGTATAAATTTTCATTCATAGAGGTATGAATACATTTATCTGATATGATATACAAAATATGTTCTGATATTTAAAAATACATAGCTATACTAAACAACAGGAAGAAAATAACTACAACCTAACAATAGAAAATACAATATACATGAGTGGAGATTTAGGCTGTGCACAAAGGAAGGGACAAGTTAGTGGGGGCCAACTTCATCACTCTCATGGAAGGCAAGCTAACTGCCTCATGCTTCGTTAGAGGCTAGAGCTGGATTCCCTGATGAAGAAGAGATCAAACCTTATTAGTACTTGCCTGTTGTCCAAAAAGGAAGCAGATCATCTGTCTGAGAGCCAGAACCAGATGTGCACTGAGCAGGGGAGAATTCAAGAGCTATGCTACCCATAAGTGACAGCTCAGTCCACACTCAGAGGGCAGTGCAATCCAGAGGACTAGACTGAAGAGACCAGAAAAGTAGTCAGAGAGAGGCACAACAAAGGGAGAATAAAAACTCTCATAAGGTGAGCTTGAAAATTAGCAAACAATACATTATAACAAATAATCAGAAGGCAAAAACAAATAAATAATACATGTAAATAGAAGTTAGAAGGTATGGAGAAAGAATGAGAGGCTAAATTATACAGTTCATAGGGTTCTTGTAGGCACAATAGGAAAAGAATGAGTGAGAACAAGTATTTGAAGAGATAATGAGAAACAAAAATAAAGCTTCAGTTTTCTGAATAATAAGAAAGGGGAGTGCACTAATTGAGTGATTAGTAAGATGAAAAGTAATAACAAAATAAAATAAAACATGTACTAAGAAATAATTAGGGGAAGTGAGGGATATTAAAGAGGAACAGAAAATCTTAAATGCTGCCAGAGAGAAAAGATATATTACTGCAAAGAAATGTCATTGAGCAGATTTCTTAACAGCAGCAATAAATGACATAAGATAGTGGGCTATTACAATCAGGGTTCAAGAAAGAATATGGACCAATATTTTATTACATATCCAGCTAAAATATCATTCTAGGGGGAGGGTAAAAGAAAGCCATTTTCAGACATAAAAGGAATAATGGATTATACCACCCAGAGACCTTGATTTAAAATATGATGTATTTCCTTAAAAAGAAACAACAAAAATAAGGAATTCAGACAAAATGAATGGGATTTAAGAAGCAAAAGTGAAAAAAAAGAAATCAGTAAAATATAGGCAAACCTAAGCACTGATAATAATAATAATACTTTTAAAATTAGCAACAACAATAAAATATTAAGTTCTTATATATATGTTGTTGTTAAGTGCTGAGGAGTTGTCTCTCACTCATAGCATCCTTATGTACAGCAGAACGAAACTCTGCCTGGTCCTGTGAAATCTCCACCATCCTTGCTATACCTGAGCCCATCACTGTAGCCACTGTGTCAAGAGTTTAGAGTCTTCCCCCCTTTCATTGACCCTCCAGTTTACCAAGCATGATAAGTTTTTCCAGGGAATGGTCTCTTCTGACAACATGACCAAAGTAGGTGAGATGAAGTCTGGTCATTCTTGCTTTGAAGGAGCATTCTGGCTGCCCTTCTTTCAGCACAGATTTGTTAGTTCTTTTAACACTCCATGGTACTTTCAGTATTCTTTACCAACACCACAATTCAAAAACATCAACCCATTGGTCTTCCTTATTCATTATCTAGCCCTTGCATGCATATGAGGTGATTGAAAATACCATGGCCTGTGTCAGGCACACCTTAGTTCTGAAGGAGGTATCTTTGCTCTTCAGCACTTGAAAGAGGTCTTTTGCAGTCGATTTGCCCAGTGTTATACATCCTCTGATATCTTGACTGCTGCTTCCATTGGTGTTGATTGTAGAACCAAGTAATGTGAAGTCTTTGACAACTTCAATCATTTTTCCATTTATTGTGATGCTGCTTATTGGTCCAGCTGTGAGGATTTTTGTTTTCTTTATATTGAAGTGTACTCCATACTGCAGACTGTAGTCTTCAGTCTTCATCAGTAAGTGTTCCAAGTCATCCTAACTTTCAACAAACAAAGTTGCGTCATCTGCTATCTCAGGTTGTTAATGGGTCTTCCTCCAATCCTGATGCCATGTTTTTCATATAGTCCATCTTCTCAGATTATTTGCTCATCACACAGATTGAGTAAGTATGGTGAAAGGATACAACCCTGATGCACTCTCTTCTTGATTTTAAATTATGGAATGTTCTCTTGTTCTATTTGAACAACAGCCTCCTGGTCTATGCACAGGTTCCTTATGAGTAAACTTACATGTTCTGGAATTTCCATTCTTCTCACAGTCATCTCCTCACCTTGTTTTTGCTGAAGATATTGAGCTTTTCCATTGCCTCTTGCCACAAGCGTGGCAACATCTTTCTTGTATACTTTGCTTTGAGCCAAGATCCATCTGATATCAGCAATGATATTCCTCATCCCATGTCCTCTTTGGAATCCCACTTGCATTTCTGGAAATTCTCTGTGCTGCAACCATTTTTTAATTATCTTCAGTAAGATTTTATTTGCATGTGATATTAATAATAATCTTTGATAATTTCCACATTCTGTGGGATCATCTTTCTTTGGAATAGATACAAATATGGATCTCTTCCATTCAGCTGGCCAGGTAGCTGTCTTCCAAATCTCCTGGGATAGCTGAATTAGTGCCTCCAGTGCAGCATCTGTTTGTTGAATCATCTCAATGGGTATTCTGTCAGTTCCTTGAGCCTTGTTTTTTGCCACTTCCTTCAGTGCAGCTTTGACTTCTTTCTTCAATATCATTGGTTCTTGATATATGCCACCTCCTGAAATGGATGAATATTGACCAATTCTCTTTGCTACAGAGACTCTGTGTATTCCTTCCATTTTCTTTTCATGTCTCTTGCATTATTTAATACTTTGCCCATAGAATCTTTCAATATTGCAACTCGAGGCTTAAATTTGTTCTTCAGTTCTTTCAGCTTGAGAAATGTTGAGCATGTTCTTCCTTTTTGGTTTTCTAACTCTAGGTCTTTGCACATGTCATTATAATAATTGTCTTTGTCTTCTGAAGCTGCTCTTTCAAATCTTCTGTTTGGGTCTT
>NW_006921902.1:326604-327142 GCF_000298275.1 Orycteropus afer afer | reverse complement strand
AAATGGAGGATGCTTATATCATTACATAACTGCCAAATTACATCATTACATAACTGCCAAACCACTGAGAATCATGGCCCAGCCAAGTTGACATAACTCTAACCTTCACAACCAGAATTACTCTCATCTTGCATTTGTTACTACCAGAAGTATGTCCTTAATGCACAAAGTAATCAGATATTATACTTCCTACTATTATCAAATGCACAATGTCAGATAAAAAATTAGTCAATAAGTGATGAGTAGGTGAGGTTAGAAACATACTGAAAGGTCTGTGGGACAGTTGATTGGCAAAGAGGTGGAGGTCTATGTAGGTATTATCATTTTATAAAAAATTCTCTATAAAATTTCATTTATTTTTATAGCTGATATCATGAAGAAACTAAGTAAAATGTTAGTAATCAAAGGATGGGTATTAAAATGAATATTTTATATTTTATAAATTTTAATCTCACAAAATAAAATAATAAGACTTCAAAAAAAAGTTTATGGAATAGGCTGATTGGAATATATGTATATATATTCATATATATATGTG